>NC_140938.1:5098636-5516910 GCF_014529385.1 Adiantum capillus-veneris
CATTGGACCCCTTTGCCTCCTGGCCAATAGGAATCAGGCAAGCCATTGGGCTCCTGAATGCTCATTGGTCCCCTTGGGAGACTGCCCAATAGTCTTCTAGGAGACTTAATTCTCATTGGTTTCTTTTATTAAATGTTTTTAAATTAATTAAACTAGATTTACTCTAGCTTAATTCTCATTGGTCCACTTCAAGGGTCTTCCAATAGGAATTGGGCACACCTTGTGGGCATCTGGCCTAGGGAGCTGACATGTGTCCCTCATTCCCTTTGTGTAAAGGGAGCCTGTGTGTGTGTGTGTGGCTTTCTCTCTCATCCCCTACCTTTAGGGCTCGCCCCCTCCCATGTAGGGATGTGCAAAGACTTTTAGGGCACACACAAAGCATCCAATTTTCCCTAGGGTTGACATTGGACACAACCTTTGAATTTTGGAACCTTAGCATTTTGGAAGTCTTAATGGGCTGAACCTTAGGGTTTTTTAGCCCATTGTTGCACATGGCTCTTTTGCAGATGCCCCCCCCCCCCCCCCCCCTTGGATCCCTATTTTCCCTCCTTTGGATCCCTACTGTGGCCGGTCTGCTAGCTTAACCAATATTCTAGCTTTTTCTCCCCTGGCCTTCCCCACATTAAATGATCAGTTTAATATGAGAAAATCATTTAGGAGAATTAGATATTTATTATTATGACATTACCTCTCTCTTGAAATCATAGTCATCCTCGACTATGGTGTAGAGAAGATAAAGCATGTTCATGAGTCCTTTTCTTAGCGGGTAGAAGATCCCTATGTTACCCTACGACATCATTCCACAATGGATGACTAGTCCATTTGGCGCTTGAGAGCCTGAGGCTGCCGCAAGCATGTCTGCACATTAGTCCTATCAATCTTCCATAGTAGAGTGACACTTGGTGTTTGGGAGACGTCGTCTCCGCAAACTTGATCTAAGCATGCATACTACTTCATTTTTGTGCACAAATAAAGAAAAAGAGAGTCTTATAAGACAAAAATTTTGTTCATTTTTAACATTTTGTACATTTGCTTACTCTTGGGAAGCATTGTAATCATTGACAAGGTTTAGGTTATCCTTTAATTGTATGCCTTGCATCCATCTAGCATCTTCAAAAGGATAATTCTTAAACTTAATAAGATATCGTCGGATAGTCTTACCGCCTCTTAGTACCTTTTGTCTTCATGTCGGAGAATGGACTCGGGCTGCAGCACCTCTTCTTGGTCCTCGATCTCCGGTGGGTCTTCAATAGTTGGTTCTTGAGGTGGCTCTCCTTTGTAAGGCTTTAATAGGCTCACATGAAAAGCATTGTGTATGAGCCAATGATTGGGCAACTTGAGTTGATAGGCCATCTCATTGATTGGCCTAAGAATCTGAAAGGGACCATAGTACCTTTTTGCTAGTTTAGCATAGTACTTTTGGTGACCCGTAGGATTCTTGCCCGTCGTGTGCCTCAATCGAGCCTTGGGAAACTTTAACAAGACCCAATCATTTTCTTTAAAGGCTTGGGATCTTCTGTGCTTGTCAGCAGCAGCCTTTTGCCTTTGCTGTGAGATAGAGATAGCATCCTTAATCTTTTGAAAAGATTCTTGTAGGTCTCGGCTATACTCATCTGCAGTGAAGATCTTCCCATGTACCTTAAGTAGAAAGGGACTTTTTGATCTTCCCTCAATTACCTCGAAAGGTGCTTTTCCCTCAATTACCTCGAAAGGTGCTTTTCCCGTGGAAGTATGTACAGTGTTATTGTAAGCATACTCCACTAAGGGTAAGTACTTCTCCCATTGGGATCTTTGATCAACTTCCGTTACATAGGCTTTTAGTAGATCGAGAATGGTTAGGTTAGCTATTTCACTTTGGCCATCAGTTTGTGGATGATAGGCCGAAGAGAAGTTTAGCCTTGTTCCTAAATTCTCAAAGAGACCCTTCTAGAAATTACTGGTCATTCTAGGATCTCTATCCGACACTATGGACATTGGCAAGCCATGGTATTTGAAAATTTGTGAAATGAAGAGGGTTGCCATTTGATGGGCTTTGATAGTCTTTTTGACAGGTATAAAATGAGCTTGTTTACTGAACCTGTCTACTATCGTCCATATTCCCGTATTCCCATGGATAGACTTAGGCAATCCAAAGATAAAATCCATGGATATGCTCTCCCATGGTGAATTAGGGATTGGCAAGGGTTGAAGCAATCCAGGTTGCTTCCCTCTATCAAATTTTGTCTTTTGGCATACCACACATTTGGAAACATACTCTTGTATGTTCACTTTCATGGTAGGCCAATAGAAATATGTTTCAATTCCCTTTAAGGTAGACTGAATCCCTATATTCCCCACATATGGGGGAGCATGAGATTCATACATTACTTTCTCACGCAAGGAGTTAGTAACGCATAGTCTATTGCCATAGAGAAGATAACCATCTTGTAAAGTAAATGGTTCTTCTTTCTTCCCTAATGCAAGGGCTGAAATCACATCTCTAAAATCGGGATCAATAGCATACTCATCTATCATTGAAGATAGATCATTGTGAGTTGCTATGGAAACTGCATTCACTCTCGGCCGTCTTGAGAGTGCATCAGTTACTTGATTATGCTTGCCAGCAATGTGAGCAATATGAAAATGAAATTGCGAAAGGAAATTTGCCCACCTCATTTGTTTGTCGGAGAGCTTGGTCTGCGTCATGAAGTACTTAAGACTTTGGTGATCCTTTCGCAGAATGAAAGGAGTCCCCAATAAATAGTGCTTCCACGAGTCTAAGGCATGTAAAACTACAAGGAGTTCCTTTTCGTATATGCCTAGAGCTTGCTCAACAGGGTCGAGCTTTCGACTCTCATAGCCTATGGCGTGCCCTTCTTGGAGCAAAACAGCTCCAAGGCAATCACCACAGGCATCACATTGGACCTCAAATGGTTTTGAGAGATCCGGTAGTGTAAGCACAGGTTGAGAGATAAGCTTTTCTTTAAGCTTTTCGAAAGCATTGTTCTCCTTAGCAAACCATGTATACCTAACGCTTTTCTTTGTTAGGTCATGTAATGGTCCCGCAATTTGTGAGAACTTTTCTATGAAGCGTCTATAGTATGCACACATACCTATGAAGCTTCTTAGTTCATGAAGATTCCTTGGTTTAGGCCATCCTTTTATTACCTCTAACTTGGATCGATCCATTTGGATGCCATCTTGAGAGATAATGTGACCTAAATACTGAATCTCTTGTAAGAAAAATTCACTTTTCTTTCGATTAACGTAAAGTTTATTCTCTCTTAAAACTTGAAATATTACCTGAAGGTGTTGCTTGTGTTCCTCCAATGAATTAGAGTAGATGATAATATCATCAAAGAACACTCCAGTGAAGGTTCGATGAGGCCTGAACAGCTTCTCCATCAAGCGGTTGAATGTGGCTGGTGCATTGGTCAAGCCAAAAGGCATGACAATGTATTCGTAAAGACCAAATGTAGTACGAAATGCGGTCTTTACAATGTCTTGATCAACTATCCTTATTTGATGATAGCCACTTTTTAGGTCAATCCTACTGAAGTAGGTCGATCCTTGTAGCTTATCAAATAGGTCTTCTACCCGTGGAACAGGAAACCTATTCTTGATAGTGATCCTATTTAGTGCTCTATAGTCGACAAACATACGATATGTGTCGTCTTTCTTTTGCACTAATAGCACAGGTGAGCAAAATGGAGATGAGCTTGGCCTAACCATACCCTTCTCAACTAACTCATGCACTTGCCGCATAATCTCCTCTTGTTGAGCTTGATAAACTCTATAAGGAGGTTTATTAGGCGGTGAACTTCCTGGAAGAAGTTCAATTGCATGGTCATCATTACCTCGTTTAGGAGGTAGCTCACAAGGGATGTCGTCAATAAAAACATCTTGAAACCCCTTGAGAAAATTGGATAACTCTAATTCCTTTTGGTTGCTTTTATTTTCTTTTGTTAAAGCATTAGGTTCATTTTGAGAATATTTAAAAAAAATCATGTACACGGAAATAGAGCTCTTTATTGACTTATTGAAAGATGGTGTATGTACAATGGGGATGGTGTTACCCATTTCCTTAGCATCTATATACATGTCTTTTTCCCTGAACTTAAAGGAGATTCTCCTTTCAGGAAATTTAACATCGACAGCCAGGCGGTCAAACCATGGTGCCCCTAGGATTACATCCTCATGCTTGAGAGGAGAGATAAAGAAGTCCTCTTTGTCCACATAGCCTTGGACATGAAGCCTCAATTTTCCAATTACGGGAGTGACTGAAGCTTCTTGCCCCTTGAAGGCACTGTCTGCGGGTAGGACATCTCCCATCTCGTAAGATTGTATTCCTAGCTTGGTGGCCAACTCTACAGATATAAAATTGTGAGTAGAACCAGGTCAAAGAGAATAAAAGCATCATGTTCTCTTACCTTTCCCCAAGCATGGCATAGAGGAGATCCTTTGTGGTGAGTTTGGTGAGTCTCCTCCTCTTGGATTTCAACCAAGGAAGCTCTAGGAGGATCTTGGCGGTTGTTCTTTTGGGGACAAGCGCGGTACGCATGCCCTTGTTCGCCGCACTTGAAACACCGGTTATCCTTACGATAACGCTCAAGCTCTTCAGGAGAGAGTTTATTCTTACCTTTGTAAACTCCCTTCTCTTTAGCTTTGTTGGAGTTGCCCTTAGGAGACTTTTGGACATTGTCCTTCCCTTAGGCTCATTGGAACCCTTGTTTTCCGGGGGCTTATTATTTCTTTTTGCCCCCATTTGGAAATTGATTCGAGAGGCCACCATAGTATGGTGTATTACCGCCGATATGGTACGTGGCCTTTGGGAGTTGACATACTCCGCCATTTCTTTGGTTAAGCCCGCACAAAATTGTTGCTTTTGCTCTCCAAAATCCAACTTTTGAAGACAGTGGCTTTGAGTTGTAGGTCCCAAAACTTGTCTACATATTTGTGGATGGATTCATTGGGAGAGAGCTTTAAGCTTCGCCATTCGGTGAGTACTTTGTCTTTGGCATCGGTGGCCAAAAACTGCTTCATAATGGAAGCTCTTAAAGCCTTCCATGTTCGTGGAGCTTCACCGTTGGCTCGTAGGCTAGACCACCATTGTCTGGCGGACTTTTGAAAGTGCATAGCTACATGGCGTAGCTTAGAGGACTCCGTGAAGCCCTCATCTCCAAACGCCGCATCGAATTGCTGGATAAAGGCCAAGACTTTGTCCGTAGCACCAAAGGTACCATCATAGGTAAGGAAAGAGATGCTTTCCCTCCCTCTTTGAATTTCTTCAACTTGGACGACCTCTTCCATGCGGCATAGGATTTCCTATGGCCTCTTCTTTTTGATGGTTCAAAGGTTGCACCATCACTTTCTTCAGAAGGTGAAGAATTTGAAGAAGGTGGAGAAGAGGGTGACCTCTTTCTCGCCTTTTTCTTGTCTTGATCTTTGTCGTCTTCACCATAGCTTTCATAAGAGGAAGAGGATGAAGAAGATGGAGAAGAGGGTGTCCTCTTTCTCGCCTTTTTCTTCTCTTGCTTTTTATCATCCCTCTTTGAATTATGGCGTGGAGAAGAGTGTGATGGTCTTCTCCGCTTTGGTGGTGATGGAGAGAGTTTAGCCCACTGTCTTCGTGGATCCATCTCCGCCGAGGTGGCGGTAGACTCGCTTCTTTCTCGTTCCTTCGGTGGAGGCTCTTGAGTTCTCCTTTGGGAAGGAGATGCATCATCAAGAAGTAAATTCTTGAGCCCTTCATATGGATTCTCTTCTTCTTCCCGAATCGGAGAGAGACCTCTTTTGGTAGTCTCACAAGGAGGCTTCCTAGGTGTTCTCTCGTCATGGTGATGAGCTTGGAGAATCCCGTGAGCACGAAGCTGCCGTTACACTTCATTTTGGAGAGATGGATTGCCCATGGCTTGTTGAAGCCTAGAAACAAGATATTTAACAAGCATTGAACCATCATTAGTAGCTTGCTCATGAGCAAAATCAAAGTTATCAACATTAATTTCACTCTCTTTACTATTGTCAGCCATTCTAACAACTTTTAGGTGTAAACTTTTTAGGTGTACTTTGGCACTTCAAGCCCTAGTTGCTACTCCTCTTTACCCCTTTAGAAAAAGCACTCAAGCTACTGTACCCACGGCTCGAATACCATTAATTGCAAGGAATAGAAGAGAGGGTCTTTCGACACCAAAAGAGCACCGGCTCCTGTCAAGCTTCTAATAGCTCAATAGTGGTAAGCCGTAGGCAAGCCCCATAGGACTCCACTATTAAGACCATATCTCTCGACGGTGATGCCCTGTTAACTGCACGAAGGCAGGCGCACTGCAAGGCTGAAAAATCCCTATTCTACTTACCAATAGGCAATTAATAATACCAACCATTTGTAGCTAGCTTGAGGGCCTCCCTTCTTGAGCAAGAAAAGAGAAACCTTGAGCTCTGATACCAATGTAACATTTAATGGCCTAATAACTTATGTGTAGCGGAAATTAGCATGAACATAGTGGGCATTTCATTAGAATAGATTCCTAATGAGAATTACAAGAGTGCCTGGGTGGAGAGAGCAACAAAAAGCATAACACCTAGTTAGATAGCATCGACAATACTTTCAAAAGAGAGAGAAATTAAGCTATTGACAACAGTTGAGGACCGGATTTGCATGGAGCCGGTCCCCCCTCCAAAAGGCTTTGTATTATGGTTTCTCCCATCAAGAGAGACATTGTACAATACAATTCTTTGTGTTCCTTCAAGACTAGCTAGTGCAATGAAGATGGAAGCTTCATGCACTAAGCAAAACACTTAATCAAACACAACTTGAATTATACCCGTTCTCAGACCCAAGACCTCACACACCTTCAAAGATGGTGAGAGCTAGGAGGGTATGAGAGTAGATTGAGAGGAAGAAGGAGTATCTTACGAGAAAGATGTACATCTCCTCACATAATCACTCATATTAGCATAGCTTAGCTTAGTAATTAGCTTGGTAGAGAAGATGAGCATGCATGGAAGCTTGGCTCTTGGTTGGATTTGCATTCACATGCCAAGAGAGTGTTGATGTAGGCTTCTATCTCACAAGCTTGGAGTAGGTGATGAGCTCTCCATTAAAGCTTGGGAGGAGATAGAGTATTCTTTCTTCACACATGGTCAAGTGTGAGTATGTGTGTGTCAATGCCAAGCAAAAATCAGCCCCCTCTCTCTCTTGGGCGAGCCCTTCCTGCTAAATTGGTCTGGCTTTTGCCTCATTGGACCTCCCCAAGTCAAGCCAGTGGGTGTTAAGCAACATAAGTGATAGCCTTCTGACATGTGTCCCCCTTTCCCCTTTTGTGAGAGCTTTAGGTAATTAAATAATTAAACTAAACTCTCATTGGACCCCTTTGCCTCCTGGCCAATAGGAATCAGGCAAGCCATTGGGCTCCTGAATGCTCATTGGTCCCCTTGGGAGACTGCCCAATAGTCTTCTAGGAGACTTAATTCTCATTGGTTTCTTTTATTAAATGTTTTTAAATTAATTAAACTAGATTTACTCTAGCTTAATTCTCATTGGTCCACTTCAAGGGTCTTTCAATAGGAATTGGGCACACCTTGTGGGCATCTGGCCTAGGGAGCTGACATGTGTCCCTTATTCCCTTTGTGTAAAGGGAGCATGTGTGTGTGTGTGTGGCTTTCTCTCTCATCCCCTACCCTTAGGGCTCTCCCCCTCCCATGTAGGGATGTGCAAAGACTTTTAGGGCACACACAAAGCATCCAATTTTCCCTAGGGTTGACCTTTGGACACAACCTTTGAATTTTGGAACCTTAGCATTTTGCAAGTCTTAATGGGCTGAACCTTAGGGTCTTTTTAGCCCATTGTTGCACATGGCTCTTTTGCAGATGCCCCCCCCCCCTTTGGATCCCTATTTTCCCTCCTTTGGATCCCTACTGTGGCCGGTCTGCTAGCTTAACCAATATTCTAGCTTTTTCTCCCCTGGCCTTCCCCACATTAAATGATCAGTTTAATATGAGAAAATCATTTAGGAGAATTAGATATTGATTATTATGACATCTTCTCCATGCATAATATGTCCTACAAAGCTACTTTGCATTAAAACCTTTCATGACTAAGGTAACCATTTGGCATTGCATCCACTCAATTTTGGTTTTCTTTATACATGACTTCTCACCATATGGTCTTTCAATTTTGCAGAGTTCTTTAAAAAACTACACATATGATTATTTGCAAAGATACGAGGTAAGTCTAATACAACACCTGCTTACTATGTCGAGCCCCAGAGAACCTGAGGATAGCGACTTGGAAGACCGCACAATTGATATGACAATACATGATGTGTCACCACGACAAACCCTTGCATCAGATACAGTGGAATCACAACGGGCCAAGGGGGTCATATCAGTTGAAGATGAAAGAGTCGAGGATGAAGAAAGGTCAAATGAGCATATGGAAGGTGCTAGTGTACAACCAGAGGGGCTTATGGAGGAGACAATGAAAGAGCCAAGTATGCCAGTGGAGGATCCAAAACAGCCTATGGATGAATCCCTGGATGAGGAAAGCAGGCCTATGGATGAGCAAAAGGATATGGATGAGCAAAGCAGGCCTAGGGATGAGCAAACTGATATGGATGAGGCAAGGATGGATGAGGAAAGCAGGCACACGGATGAGCACAAGGTTATGGATGATGCAAGCCAGCCAACAGAGGCAGAGGAAAAGACCTTGGAGGAAACTCTGAATGAGGCAGAAAGAGCCATGGGGGAGACCCTTGATGAAGATGTGAATGATGAAGCTAAAGCAGAGGATAGTAACAACGAAAACAACACTATAGAGACCCAGTATGGACCCTTGCTACCTGTAGATATGGTTGTTCCGGTAATGTCTATTCAAGTATGGCAAAATATGTTCAGCTTCTAACTACTTATATGTACTTGTCAACTTTTACAGAGGTTGATTATCTTGGACCTCAATGGATTGCTGTTGATGCGTGTGCCTCTGGGTGACACAGAGCCCTTCGAGGATTTACAAACATTTTGGATGGGAACTTGTCGAGTCGTGGTTCATCCAGGAACTAAAGAATTTATTCAGTTTCTTCTTCCGCGCTTGAGAGTTGTCGTATGGTCTTCAATACAAAGGCAAAACTTATCGCCACTAGTTACAATAGTTTGCGGTGTATGTGGCGCTCACACGTCAGATTTTGCCTTTTTGTATGATCAAAGAAAATGTGTTACCGTCGAGGTCCACTACCACCCTAAAAAACCACATTTACCTCTTTTGTACAAACCGTTTAGCCAAATCGATGTACCCTTTGATGCAAATAATAAACTACTCATTGATGATACTCCTGAAAAGGGAGAACTAAATCCACCAGGAACAACTATCTCACCACCTTCTTTCGAGGGTCATTCCTTTGATTTTTACCTTGAAGACATTTTGATTCCATACTTACAGAAATTGTATCTTAGTCCATTGTTCACGGATGAGTTTGTAGAATGTTTGGTTCTGTTTCTAATCCACTTGAGCTTAACACAATCCCCATCTTGTTCATGGTTGCTTTCCCTTTGTTGTCAAAGTTTTTTGGATAGTGTGGAATGAGCTGGTCAGTGGTACATCCATCACAAAATCCAAAAGGTTTTGCCCGTTCTCCTTTGTTTAGACAAACTCTCGCCCAATGCTCACCGCCACATTCATAGCATGGTCCTACAGGTGGTGGAGAAGTTCGTGGAGTCCCCCATCGGTTGTTCTTCTCTAGGAGGATACCCCGTAGATTTATAGCCCGTATTTTCCATGAACATAAGCATATCTTCATCGACCAAGTAATGGTTTTTAGTTGGATGTGCTATGTATGAGGGCTCAGGCATCTCTTCAGAAATTATCCATGGATTGTGTCCCTCTAGAGCATACGCATTCCCATCAAATCCCCTTGTCTGAATCTTCTTGATATGAGACTACTTGGAC
This sequence comes from Adiantum capillus-veneris, assembly GCF_014529385.1. Lineage (NCBI taxonomy): Eukaryota > Viridiplantae > Streptophyta > Polypodiopsida > Polypodiales > Pteridaceae > Adiantum > Adiantum capillus-veneris. The sequence continues at coordinate 5,108,556 of NC_140938.1, forward strand.
CATACTCTGATTAGAAGGTGGTTCTATGGGTTGAGAAATCCTTACCATACCCCTATTTTCCTGGGGTAAAGGAGGTTGATGTCCCAACACAGATTGAAGTTTTTCCTGCCCTAGAATTGCGTTATTTGGCCCTACTTTCTACCTTGGAGGGGGCGGAAATTTTTGCCCTCCAAGTGGTCCGTATTGTCTCTCTCTAACATAGTTCCGATTATAGAAACATTCGTGAGTTTCATGGTTTTTCCATTTTTGTCCGCCGGTACAACACCACTTTAGTACTCGTTTTGCGTTTATTCCTTGCCTTTGTTGAAGGTTGCACCACTAGGTTGGATGATCTCCTCCACATGTGCCGCATTTTCGATGGGCGGTTGTCGTGTGTTTGGGTTCGTCTTGTTTCCTTGGTTTATCCTTTTGATCACTTCCTCGATCATTTGATCAATGTCCGGCACAATTGGGTTTTTCTCACCCAATTTTGTCGTGGATTCACTAGCGGTTAAAGAGGTACTAGTCATTCCCCGATCTGTGTCTTCAGTCACTTCCCCATATGCCTTGCAGTTATCTACCAGATACAATGCGTCTTTTGTGCCTTGTTCAAATGTTACACATGCCTTCAAGTGTGAGTCCTTTTGAAGCGTGTCATTTCGCAATCCTTCTATGAAAAGTACTGACAGTCTTTCCTCCTGAGGTAGTTCTCAAGCAGGGTATCTTTCTATGTACTGCTTGAAACGAAGCAATGATTCCTTTACTTTCTCTTTCTCCTTTTGCCTAAATGCATAGATCTGGGAGACAGTGTTATGCTTGATCCCCCTCTTTGAGAATTCCTCAGCAAACTCTCGGAGAAGTTGCTCAATACTTGGGAATTCCAAGCTGTTTAATGGTGGGAACCAAGTCAAAGAAATCCCTTCTAATGTCAACCCAAAACCTTCATATTGAGTATGGAAATCGGTTACCTTTTCTGCTCTCAACACATTGTTTGAAGATTGAAACATGGACATACGGATCTCCTGATCCATTATACTTTTTGGGCACGCATTTTTCCACTTGAGATGGTCATATGTCTGGCCTCTGCAACCATTCTAACAACACCTGGTCCGCCTAGTGTGGTTTCTCTAGGTTCATAATCTCCTCTTGGTACTACCAGCGGTATCCTATCCGCTATACGTTCGTCAAGTCGATCTCGTGTAATAGTCGGAGGGATCTAGTGATGTAAGTGACATCAGGAACAATACTGCCCCTATGTGTGTATGGAAGCCCTAGATCCCATTGGTCCCAAAGGCCCTGTGTTTGGGACTCGTTCATGTCCAAAAAACTCCTCCACCCTGGTTCTCACTGGGCTCACATGTACTGTCTCAGGTCTTGTGTGAGTAGTCGTGGTTTTTACCTCTTCCGGATTTACATAGTATTGGTGGAGTGGTCCCCCAATATATGTATATCTCTCTACTTCCTTACGATCCATTGGAGAGTACTTTCGGCCATAATTGTCTATTATGACCACTTGAATACTTCTCTCCTCCGTGTACGTGTAAACATACAGGTTTTCTTGGTCAGTCAATTCCTTGATGCGGGGCTCGTCACATCTGTAATAGAGTGTTTTTTCTCCATTGAACTTATATAGCCCCACATACGTGTTGTATGTATTAAGGTGCTATGTCTCATTGGCGCATCTAAGTACCGCATTTTGTTTCTCCATTTTGGGTGGTTCATTGGCTAGCTCATTATCTACCTTGTCCTTGGTGCCAGTCATTCCCCATTTATCCACAATAAAAGGGTTATAAACCACTAGATACATCATTCCATCTTGATCGAAATATATATCCCCATCATAATCAACATCTACAAGATCTTTGAACTCGCTTGGCTTACTTTTCAACTTAACACAGTAGCGGTCCATTCCATCCTATAGATTTTGGCCTTAAGCACATTTTCAAATTGAAACTTCAAATACAACAATTTTATAGCAAATGCAGGCTGAGAAGGACCTGCACCCATCGAAGTTGTTCCCTTAGGGTTTGACTTGTTCGAATCTTTAGTCATGAGGTTGTATGATCTCTCTAACGAAGTGTCAGAGAAGCTCTCCTCTAAAATGGGTTCTAAAGGCAACAATGGTATCTGATTCACACTTTCTTTCGTCGAGTGATTGCTCCCTTGGTCCGAGTAGCACTAGCTAGTCTCGAACTCCAGTCTCTACCAAGCACTAAACCTACGTCTAGCTGCTTCATTGTCCATGTGTAAGTGGAATAGTTGTCAAAAGCTTTGAAGGGAGATTTTTTTGTACACTGAGTCACTCACATCCTAAGGATTGGTTTCCACGGCAACGGGGCCAATGTTAGTGGGTCGCCGCGACGGACGTCTGCAACATAGCTCTTTTGTACTAACGTAATGTCAATATGCAAGGAAGCGACTCGGGATGGGGCACGAAGACTTAATGAGAGTGTCGATCTCACCAAAGTGAACTCAGAGGGCTAGTCATTCTACAACAAAATCAAATCAACCACTTCCTAGTCAGAAAATGAGTATGCGTCCAATCTCACTGCTCTAGGTCATCACACCTTTTCAGTATCCAAACGAATTGGAAATGCAACCAAACTTAAGGAGAGGTATCACAACACCTAGGGGCATAATCCTACCAAGTTCTGTCACCATTTGGGAAGGTATATAAATCACGATCCATCACAAAAAAATGTGCAGAATACTGAAACAAAAGTACTCGGAAAGGTCCTCCTTAAGCATAGAAACAATTATCTATGGTCAAAACATCAAAAATCAACCATTTTAACCTCCAAATCAATGCATTTAGCTCACAAGCAAAGCATCACAAACCACAACAGAATTGAACATGATTACACTTAATTTGTAGGGCAAGAGACAAGGAACACAATCTGCTATTCGGAAATGAATTCTGATTACCAATCCAGGAGAAAAGAAGATTACAGTTCATAGCAGCAAGAAGCTCTCACGGTGAACTTTTTCAAAATCCTCTAAGCTAATGATATCTCTTTAGTCCAAACTAAGGGTTTTGACTTAAAGGTTAAAAGAGCTTTTCCACGTCTATCCGGCCACTTACAAGGGTGTAGACTCAGAGAGGTTGAGAGGGTATTGTCAAATTACATTACAATTACAAATCATTATAAGCTGAATTACACAGCTTCTTTCAAAAAATTGAGTGAGTGTTTACAGGGTTTGATGTGCATCTGCCTGTATCCACCAAACACTAATCTCTACATCAACGGCTGAAAAATTGCACCATTTCTTCACCACACTCCTATGGCCTTATACAATACAACAAAAACGTGAAAGGATCACATTGATATTTCAAAATTAAATAAAATGAAAAAAGACATGGCCTTTCCTCTTTGATCACGTGCTACCGCCACCTACATCCCCTTTTTTCCCCTTCACCCTTTCAATTTCCTTAACCTTCCCTTGGAATCTTTCCTAATTACACCTAATTAGACCCATTTTCAAAAAGATATCCACCTACTCGATCAAAATCTAACATTTTTGTTCACAAGCTCACCCGATACTACTCTACAAAAATACATAATTAAGATTTACTAACACTCAAAACTTCAAACACACACATACCTTTGGATTGTCCTTTATGAGAGTCAAGAACGAGTCATCTAATGCTAAGTTCTCATCATCATCTTCTTCCCACTAGTAGATATTTCTTTAACTACTGGTTCAAACCGGCCTATTGGCTGATTTGGAGAGGGGGGGGGGGGGGGGGGGGGGGGGGGGGAGAGAGAGAGAGAGAGAGAGAGAGAGAGAGAGAGAGAGAGAGAGAGACTACAAATAAGCACATCATTGAGGAGTGGTTTTTTGAGCAAAATGAGAGTTTTTCTCTATAGCATGGGAATTTTACAGGTTACATTATTTTCCTGCCAAAAGAACTCTAACACTGTTAGTGGTGTTATTTCAATAGGATCAAGATATTCAACTAGAGTTTTACACATTTCTCTCAACGCTACTATTTGAATCAACTCAAGTACATGTTTTAGTGACAAATGAGCCCTAATCTCCTACTTCAAGAACATGAGCCTAACATTGGAAAACAAATATTAGGCCATAATACCTTCATCCATGGATAATTGGAATGTACCAACATCCTATGTCTTCTTGCTACTTAATAGTTGTAACTATTATTGGTTGAATTAAAATAAATTCTCAAGGAATCTATTGACCAAGCACATTAGAGAGTAGAAAAAAAATGTGTCAAAGACTAATGGAGCACGAACAAAAACACGCATCACTCCTTTAGTGCCACAACTACTCCATACCGCTCACCTTGAAGATAATCTAGGTGACCCGACTCCTTCAGATCTCCTAATCCCACAAAAACATAAAAAAAACTTTAGTTGTTTTTCATTGTAGTGCACTACACTAATAACTGTCAAAGGTTTTTTCCTATGATCTATATGTTATTGAGGATTTAGACATTGCCCATACGGTCTTTGTCATGAGGCAAAATCACCCATCATCATTTCTTATATAACAACTTCCCTAGCAATTGTATATTAAGTCCAGTCTATGGGCAAACATTCATAGCTCTATCGGACTTGTACTTTGGTGGGCTGTTATCATCTTTTGAGCATGCCTAAGATAAGTGTGGCCTAACCTCTGAGTGTCCAGAGCTCATGCCTTTGAGCCACACATGAAAAGTTATCCTAGAGCCACATTGGGGCATTATCACCTTTGAGCCTAAGGAGTCTATGCTAGCATTCCTCCCTTGACCGCCCAATACGATCACATATGAGCTGTGTCACTTCATAGGTTCGACTCACCTTATGAGATGAAGAGGGATTTGTTAGCTCTATGGGATACCTCTCTAGTTTAGATCTCCCCACCTGACACAGTTGACTAGTTCGCTTCACACTGACCAATCTGTGATGTTACATGAACATCATTGGGGCCTTATAAACCATCACCTAGGTACAATTTCATGGTTCCATTTAGTCATTATCATTGTGTTGCTCATTGCTTTGTGTCTAGCTTTTGGAATCGTAATGGGTATCCATGGAATGCCGGAATTGGCATTGATGAGCTTACCAATGACTCCAAGATGTGATACTTCTTGTGGAAACATGGGAGCATGATGCACAATGAATTCTTGGATTTGACAAATACAATGTGCATTACTTGATGTGGGTCAAAAATGCAAAGCAACGCAGAGGCCAAAGAGGTGTAGCATGCATGATCAAAAAAGGTTTGAAAGATGTTTCTATTGTCAAAGAAGATAAGTATAAACGCTACTTATGGCTAAAAATCAGCCCACCAAATTGTTGGAATTAGGGTTGCAGAGAAACACACACAGCTTGGAGAAGACGAAGGAAGCTCAAGGCACACAATAGAGAGTGTATTCCTTAGTGTGCAATGGAAAGATAGATAGCCCTAGAGTGATGGGCGTATATACAATGCACGGGGGAAAAAACCTCCTAAAGAGGAAAAAAATGCCCCGGCGGTCCTAGTGTGTTCACACACATCACTACCACATGTATATGGTAACAAATCCCCCCTGGAGTGATGCGGTGAACGAGAGCTGGCACATGAGTAAAGGGAAGTGCCATGCCCTGAGGACAGGATCAGTCCACAAAGGGGAGTAAGCCCAAAGCTTTGCGGAAAGCTTCAAGCTTCTCACGAGACAATGCCTTTGTGAAAAGATCTGCAAGGTTGTCCTGTGTTGGCACATAAGCCAAGCTGATCTCTCCTGCTGAGAGCCTTTCCCTGACATAGTGGTAATGCACCTCAATGTGCTTTGTGCGAGCATGAAAAACTGGGTTCCTCGCAACTGCCAATGCGCTCTGACTGTCAGTGAAGATAGTGTTGGCAGTGTCCTGTCCAACACCCAAGTCAGCCATAAGGCGTCTGAGCCATACACACTCAACCGTAGCTGTGAAGACTGCCCTGTACTCAGCCTCACAACTCGAAGTGACCACAGTAGGTTGCTTCTTGCTCAACCATGATATACATGAACTGCCAAGCATGAAACAAAAACCACTTGTGGACACTCGCGTGTCAAAACAACCAGCCCAATCTGAGTCCGAAAAAGCATGTAAGTCTGGCGGCAATGATCCCCCCTTGGGATAAAACAAGCCAAGATGTAAAGTGCCACTAAGGTAGCGGAAAATCCTCTTGACAGCCTGCCAATGCTTAGACCCTGGGCTATGCATAAATCTGCTGACCTGCGAGACTGCAAACTGAATATCTGGCCTCGTGTTGCATACATAAATGAGGCAGCCAACAGCAGTTTGGTAAAGAGTGACATCAGCAGGATCGCCAGCATCATGTAGACTCAACTTCAAACCTGTTTCCATGGGAGTGGCAATAGGTTTGCAATCCTCAAGTCCAAACTTACATAGCAATGTCTCTATGTAACTTTTCTGACACAAGGCAATACCACCATCACACTGCTTAAACTGTATACCCAAGTAATGATGCAACAGCCCCAAATCTTTCATCTTGAAAGTAGCATTCAAATCAGCCTTAAATTCAGCAATATGTCTCTCATTTGGTCCAGTGATCAGCAAATCATCAACATAAAGAACCACAATGAGAAATACATCATCCTCACGCTTTACATACAATGTGCTTTCTGTTGGACTGTTACGAAAGCCTCGTTTAACCAAATGAGTGTCAGCTTTCTCATACCAAGCACGAGGAGATTGCTTCAACCCATACAAAGCCTTCTTACATTTGCACACTTTGTCCTCTTGTCCTTTTATGACAAAACCGCGAGGCTGCGTTACATAAACTTCCTCAAATATGTCACCATTCAAGAAAGCAGTAACAATGTCTGATTGATGTACATCCCAACCAAAATGAGCTGCCAATGCACATAGAAAACGCACAGTAGTCATACGACAAGTGGGAGCAAAAGTCTCTTCATAATCTATGCCTTTTTGTTGTGCATAACCCTTTGCAACAAGTCGAGCCTTATGGCGATCGATCTCACCATCCGGCTTGCGTTTCAACTTGTAAACCCACTTGGTACCAATGGCCTTTTTGCCAGGAGGCAAATCACATAAAGTCCATGTGTCATTCTCTATAAGTGCATCATATTCTGATTTCATGGCAGCAATCCAATTTTCTGAATTCTGTGCTTCATCAAAAGACAGAGGCTCCTCAACATCATGTAAACTGGACACAGCCAAAGCATAACAATCTGATGCATAAGATGCATGGCGAGAGCCTGAACGAGTACGACTAGATAAAGGTGCATCCAATTTACTGTCACGCAAAGTGTGCACCAGCCATTTTGGCATACCTCTAGCCTGCTCATTTTCAGCCCTTTCCTCATCAAGTACATCATGTACATCTGCATCAGTAATAGGCTGTTCTAAAACATTTTCAGAAACCCCCATAGGCTGTACATTTGCCTCATTGGAACTTACATTCGTATTTCCACCACTGAAAAGAGGCAACAAAGTGTCATAAATGTCCTGTGAGCTTACATTACTATCTCTAGTACATGACAGCAAGGGTTGAACAGAATCTTCCACAAACACTACATCCCGTGAAACCAAAATACGTTTTGTTTGCGGATGATACAACCTGTAACCTTTGCTTTCAGCACTATAACCAACAAAAATACATTTGACAGCCTTATCATCCAATTTTCTGCGCTGCACTTGTGGCACCAAAGCATATGCCAAACAGCCAAAAACACGCATGTGCTCAATAGAAGGTTTTCTATCATGCCATGCTTCATATGGAGTAATAGACTGCAAAGCTTTCGTAGGACACCTGTTAAGTACATAAGTGGCACACATGATGGCCTCAAGCCAAAAAGAATGCGGCAAAGCTTGACTTTTGACCATACATCGTGCCATTTCCGTTAGTGACCTGTTTTTCCTCTCAGCAACACCATTTTGCTGAGGTGTATAAGGCACTGTACATTGGTGTTTTATCCCACGACTAGCCAGAAATGCATTAAATTCATGAGACATATACTCCCCCCCTCGATCGGAACGGAGGGTGCCCATAGTACATTTTGAGACATTTTCAGCCATAGCCAAAAATTGTTTGAAGCACATAAAAACTTCGGACTTCGCTTTAAGCGGAAATACCCACGCATGTCTGGAGTAATCATCAATGAAAGTCACGAAGTACAGGTAATTGCCCAAGGACGGAGTTTGCATGGGCCCACAAACGTCACTATGCACAAGCTGCAACCTGCATGTGGCCCTAACTGAACCATCCTTTGGAAACTTAGAACGCTACATTTTACCCAGAATACAGCCTTCACAAACATGTTTGATAGGTGCTTCAAGAGGCGGCAAAGAAGCAACCATATCAGATTTCTGCAAACGCAGCAAACTGGCAAAATTCAGATGACCAAAATGTGCATGCCAAAGTTTTGCATCTGAAATAGCCCTTGAATCTGCAACAGCATTTGCAAAATTTTGTCCACACTTGTCATACAAAGTGAGCTTATACAGCCCACGGCACAAAAGCCCAGATGCAACAATTTCATCACCAAAACTGAGATCATGAACTGTACATCTGTCATCCACAAATTTGACTACAAGTCCAAGTCTAGCAAGTGCGGATACAGACAAGAGATTCTTCTTGATCCCAGGTACATAAAGTGCATCAACAAGTGTGAAGGAACTACCATTAGCAGCAGTGAGCACAATCTTTCCAACTCCCTGAACTGGATAAGAGGCGTTGTTGGCACAAGTGACTGAATTCCCATGAGGGACAGACTCAAGAGAGGTAAACAATTCACGATGTGAGGTAATGTGCTTTGTAGCACCACTGTCAAAATACCACACATGTGAATCTGCAGCAACTGACAAGCATGCATCATGGACAGCAGGATTGTAAGTGCACTCTGCGCTAAAAGCCCATTCTGCATCAACATCAGCATCACAATCTCCTTTCACAGAAGACTCAACAATGGCTGCATTTGTAGTGGAACCAGCATTTGCAGTGGAACCACCCTCTTTCTTCTTAGCCTCTTTGGCCTTCAACTTAGGACACGACTTGATCAAGTGATCATTGGCTTTACAATAATGGCAACGCATCTTCTTTTTGCCCTTATCACCAGAATTGCCAGACGAAGTGCTGCCAGCAGAAGCATTAGGAACAGAAATTTTGCCACTCGCAGCAGAACCATAAGAAGTGGCTGCATTACTGTTACCACCCTTTCTTTGAGAAGCAATAAAAGCCTGTTCAACTGCACGCTGCCTAGTCCTGTTTTTTCTAGAAAGTGACTCTTGCAACAGCAATGTGCATAATGCATCAAACTTGACAACTTCAGGATTTCCTTGGGTCATCAGTCTCCAAGTACTAGCAAAAGTCTGGTAGGAATCTGGTAAGGCATCAAGAACAGTCTGCACAAGGGAACTGTCAGAAATGACTTCACCTGCAGAAATGAGTTGCTCATTGATATCCTTGACACTAGCAAGGAAAGTGTCCATATCATCTTCCTCATGCATAATCTTCGACTCTAGCTCTTTACGCAGCAAAGCAATTTTAGCCTCATTGCGGCTTGCATAAAGACCTGCTAGAATATCCCAAGCCTGTTTTGCAGATTTTGCTGAACGGATGTGAGGAATAATGGTGCGCTTCACAGACAACGCAATCAATGCATGAGCCTGCGCATCCTTAACATCCCAACGAGCTTGTTCTGCTGTAGGCAAAACAACTCTAACAGCTGCAATCCTTGCAGCAAGACCTGCAACATCCTCAATATCGCCTACATCTTCAGAACCAGGACGTACATCAATGCCCTGCACAATGTTCCAGACACCTTTTGACACAAGAACGTGTTGCATCATATAAGCCCACATAGGGTAGTTGTCCCCATCCAACCTGTCCTCAGCAGCAAACATCTTGAACACATCTGTGTTGTTGTTGTCAGCCATGGTAAATGCTGCACCTGATGTGAAAACTGCCCGAAAATAGGAGAAATGGAGCGGGAACAACTTGTGCTATATAGCACAAACCGTAGAAGACTATAAGGCACCTGTTATGCAGAAAACGGCACTGACAGAAAATTTGCACAAAATGACGAAATAGCCTGTGCAGTACTGCCCGTAGTGGAAATGGAGGCCGAAATGAGCCCAAATCAAAATTCTGAGCAGACCGAGCTCTTTGAGCTCGCCCAAAATATTTGTCGACCTGCGAACGCTTGCCAAAGCTCACTGAAATCGGAGAAAGTGAGCAGGCGTGTGCTGGAGCAGCTGGCGACTAAGCCCGGGAGGACGTGACCTGCTCTGATACCAATTGTTGGAATTAGGGTTGCAGAGAAACACACACAGCTTGGAGAAGACGAAGGAAGCTCAAGGCACACAATAGAGAGTGTATTCCTTAGTGTGCAATGGAAAGATAGATAGCCCTAGAGTGATGGGCGTATATACAATGCACGGGGGAAAAAACCTCCTAAAGAGGAAAAAAATGCCCCGGCGGTCCTAGTGTGTTCACACACATCACTACCACATGTATATGGTAACAAATGGTCAACTCATGTTTGCAGCTGGTTGCGACATTCCTCACTACGACTCCAACTTTTATGCTCGCTTGGATATGGATAGACATCAACCCTTTGTTTAACTAGAGGAAGGCATTGCTCATTACAAGGACCAGGGTGAAGTCATTGTCTTTGGAGACATGAATGCTCGCACAAATACGTTACAACACAACACACAACAAGTCGACATGCCGCATGTTTCAAGAAGAATGGATGACTCATACATGTTAATCAAAGTTCTAATAAAGCAAAAGAACTGGATCAATATGGAAAGTCACTTCTACATACGTGCATTAGTATCATAATGCTCATTGCAAATGGTGTATCTTTATGGCAAGGCACCAAAAACTTTACATGTAGAAAGCACAATGGTGATAGCATGATTTACTGTATGTTGTTTTTGGAAGACACTCTAGAATGCATGCAAAACTTTACACTAAAACGGAATCTTGAATTGGATCATAGGATGTTATCTATTGACCTCAAGTGTGGTAAAAGATCCAAGCATGTAGCCTCCAATCATGATGTGAAATATGTCTAGACTTCAAACGAGCACTTATATATGCTGATATGGTGGACCAAATGTTAAGCATGACAGAGCATCAAGAGAGCCCAACATTAGAATGCAAGTGGAAAGTATTCAAAGAAGTAATTTTCTCTTGTACAAAGAAATTATTTTTGGTGAAACACGTGTCTTGCAAAAGGTTTAAGAAGGGTAGCACCAAGAAGAAATGGTTTGAAAGGAATGTAGTCAAGCCCAAAAACACTTGCTAATTTGGATGTAAGAAAAGACAAGGAAGTTTACTTGGAACTTTCACACACATACAAAGCACTTGTTCAAAAAAAGAGGAGAAGGTTTGCACAAGATGGAAAAGGGTCAACTTAAGCAAAGGGCCTAGCTCCCAAGAAGGTTTTGTGAGCAACAAGCCCAAGCCCCAAGCATCCCAAGCAAGGAGAGGTTGCCACCCTGGAGAAGGCCCATTAAAAAAAATGTGGTGCCAGGAAATACCGTCCTTGGAGATGATCCTCCAAACTCTTGGTATGTGTTTCCCAAGAATGTAGGCCGCAAAAATTTCTTTCATTGGCAACTCATTGAAGACCCACTTTGCATAGAACTTTATCAGCATGCATGCGTGTAAAGGACCTCTAATAGTGTGCAAGCAGCTCAAATAAGAAAATAAATTGAGAGCTATGTTTGCATCTTGTGTACCTCTTTAGAGAGTAGAGAGCCACTCTTTTCCTCTATCATGATTGCCATATGTATTGAGTATGAATGAAATACCAATTGGAGGAATGTCTAAGATTGAAAGGGCCTTGTTGAATAATGATGAAGGTTAGTAAACATACATAGCACAAATGTTGAGCCTTGAAGTAGGAGATTGATGAGCTGTATAACCTTTCAAAAGGATAGAAATTTTTTGTATCCAAATAGCCCACAATAGAGGGCTTCTAGAACAAATCCATAGAAGTACATCAAGTCAAATGTGATCCCTTAGAAGTAGTTCTTTCCAAGGAAATGGTTGAGGTTGTAAGGAAAGAAGGGCTTGATGTAGTATATTGAAGAGTGTATCATTGGTAGGGAAACTAAAAGAACAAATGCATCAAAGTTTCTCTTTTGTTTGTGACATCCTGCATAGACACGTGTTCCTAATCCAAATCTCTTGACTTTGCTATAAATCCATACTACATGATGCGATTCAATTTTTTTAATGCTTTGCTTTCTTGGTTTAAGATTATTAGTATTCTTGTTTGCTAGCAAGTCACTAGAAGATGGACGATGAAATGTTTTGCCTGTGGTTTTTGGGGTGCTAGGCTCCCTAGAGAGAAGGAGAGGTAAGTGGGTGAAGGAGAGCTTGTGCTAGGATCCCTAGAAAGGGCCTCTCTTTAGAGTAGGTAGACTATGTTTGCACCTTCAAGGCCTATGGTTTCCGGGGCACTAGGATCCCTAGAGAGGAGAGCTAGGTTAAAGGAGAGCTATGATTGCATCTTGCATGCCTATGGTTTCTAGGGTGCTAGGCTTGAGGGGATATATAGATTCATAGATTTTATTATCATCCTCCAGAGAGCTAGGGTAAAGGAGAGCTTACCCATGCTAGGGTGCTAGGCTCCCTGAAAGGGAATCTTCAAGCCCTATGGGTTGTTGGGGCACTACTCTCCTTAGAGAGAAGGAGAGATAGGCTAAAGGAGAGCTTGCCAGCGCAAGGAGGGGTACCACCCTAGAGGAGGTAGGAAAAATGGTGCCTACGGGTAAAGGATCTCTACATGGTGCAAGTAGCTCAAATAAGAAAATAAATTGAGATCTATGCTTGCATCTTGTGTTCTTGTTTTGAGAGTAGAGAGCCACACTTTTCTTCTATCTCGTTTGTGGAAATGTCTGAGACAAAAGGGGCCTTCTTGACAAGTGATAAAGGTTAAACATAGCCAACACAAAAGTTGAGCCTCAAAGTAGGATGATCGGTGAACTAAATGACCTTTCAAAAGGACTAAAATTATTTGTATCCAAATAGCCCACAATAGATGGCTTCTAGAAAAATTTCATAGAAGGACATCACTTCCCTAGAAGTAGGTACCATTGGTAGGGAAAGTGAAAAACAAATGCATTGGAAAGTCCTTTTTTGTGACATATGGCATAGATACTTGTTCCTACTCCAAATTTCTAAGCTTTGTTAGAGCACCATATTGCATGATGTAGGATTAGACAAATCATTATGTAATGTTTATTAGTAGCAAAGAAGGCCCATATGGTGGAAAATACATCAATTCAGTGTTCTTAATGCTTCACTTTCTTTGGCTGAGATTATTGGTGCTCTTGTACACCTAGGTTAGCAAGTCACTCCACATCAGGAAAAATATGGACTTTGCATGAGCCTTGTAAGGAAGCCTAATTTTTAGGGATGTGTTGGGTTAAGGGAACAAGGGCATTCAAGAAGCTAGTTTTCATTAGGTTTTTCTAGCCTTTTTTTTAGGCACATGTAGGATGTGGATCTATGAGGTCCCTTTCTCTCTGTAGCCTTTTGAAAGTGAAGGGGGGGAAGGGAGTGTGGCCACATCATTAAAAACGTGCATAAGTAAGGACCAAAAATTGAATTTTTTCAAAAAAACTCATTTTTACTTATTTTTGACTTAAAACTCTCCCCCAACATATATGCATATAAAATAAAACCATTTTTTGACCTTTTTTTTTACTTACAAGCACTGAAAATCCACTTTTTCAAAGTTCATTCCCCCCCTCCCCCCCCAAAAAAAAAAACCTCTGTTCTATCCTCCTCCTGTCTCCCCTCTCCCTCCCTCCCTCCCTCCCTCTTTTCATCCATTGCTTCCTCACACATCAGTTGCCATGGTGCTCAATTATATCACAAATCGTGTTCCTCCACCACCACGTACTCCACACACCACAAGCGTGCATATTCAATTGCCAATGTATTTTGCTCCAAATATTGCGCATGTGGGTCAGCAGAGATCATCACAAGAACGTCACGCCATTGGTGAAACTAGTGTCGACCTTTGGGTGGATGGCCATTTGTACCTGTACGTTCCTATAAGCGACTTCCATCCATCATTTAATAGCCTTTTCACATTTCTTCAATATGTTGGGAGGGGAGAAGCAAGCTTGTTAGGTTATTGCAAGCGGTTATCTATGGGTTGCAAGTGCTTCTTTGAATTTGTGGATGCACCAATGTGAAGCTCTTTAGCTCAACACATTGGTATTACAAGAAAGAATTGCCACTTTGGAGAGGGAGGTTACAACTCTCCAACAAAAAATGCAAGAAAAGGATGCCTACATTACAAAGCTGGGCAACACCATCACACATTTGAAAGAGACACCCCTTGGTGCAAGAGAACGCAAGCACATATTTTTATTCATTGAAACACTTGCACATACGGGTGGAGCACGTAAACGACAAGTGACCACCACAAGGTGATTTGTTCTTCACTTTCAAGAGACATTTCTACTTCACACTAATCGCCAATATTTATCTTGTTGGTTGCCGACAAAACTTTATTCAAGTGGCATGTGGTAGAACAAGCCAAGATGATCGAGTCAAGCTTCTCACTCGTTGTCTCAATATCCATGATGTGATTTCTATTTTACATTCACCCGGGGGGGGAAGCACATTAGTGATGCAATCACCAAGGAGCTTTTGCATAAATTGGCAAATGTGGTTAGTGAAGGTGACGTGCAACAAGCTTGTGATGAGGTTGGGATCAAAACTAAAGTCTACAAGGCTATTTTTCAAATCCTAAAGGATGCCTTGTGGGAGCATGGCATCATGGAGAACTTGTTTCCCATTCGGCACAAGGTCAACCTTGCAAAGAAGGCCACAAATGAAGATGTGTTCTCTCGCATTGGAGCATGCCTACACATTGAGGACACAATGCATGCTTCACTTTATACTTCATGTACGCCAAAGACAAGGGGAAAAGATAGGCAAAAGTCCATAAGATCTTCGGAGAAGGGCTTTCCTTTCACAATGTGGAACAATATATTTGTGGACCTCAAAAGGCTTCAGCAAGCTATACTTAGATTCTACGAGCTACCTCAAGAAGGTGACACAATATACTTCTTACTTTTGGTTGTATTCTTGTTATCATAGACTGCGATGTCTAAGGTCTTGCCTCAGGTTTGTTTTGCAGTGCTTGGCACAAAGGTCGCTTTTGTGTTGAAACCCAATGAGTGTCAAATAGTGAAAGGTCAAAGGCTAGAGAGGTTAAGTGTCACTCTAATGAATGAAGCCTTCTTGCAAACAAAGCAAAGGGATTCAATCAAGCCATCTCCCACACCGTCCTTCAATGTGCAATCAATGAAATAAATTTGGTGGATGGGTGCTATTGAGGGGCCCAAAGAGACCAATGGAGGATTTTTGAGAGAACTCCATGGATTACAGAAGTAATACACTCCCAACTTGCACGTGAGAAGTTGGAGGTTGAGGGTTTAGGTAGCTTTGATGTGGAGTGGTACCTGAGTAGGGACTTAAACACCATAAAGTTTTTGCTTTGATCCAAAAAAGGGGATTCTTCACTCTATCCTTGTCCATTTTGCACTCAGGGGTACAAACCTAACAGACAAAAGCACAAAATAATTTTTCAAAGGGCGGTTCAATGCTTCCTTGGCAAGAGGTTGGAGACAAAGCAGTGGACAATTTTGATGTCAGATAAGGGAATGGGAAGCGTCTATTTTGAGATCCCCCATGCTCAATGCCCCAGATCGTGCATTAAAGGACAAGTCCTAGAGCCCCATCTTTCCATTTTTCTCTATCTAATGTAGATTTTTGTACATTACATGCAATCATATGCATTTTTTATAAGCTATTGAAGCTCCACATTGACTATGCTTTCACAATGAAGCCATTGCAAAATTCCCAGGAGGCGATCGTTAGGGTGGAAGCACTGCTCAATTCCATTGGCTATCACGATGGAAATGTGTCAATTGTTGCTGCAAAAAACATAGGGGAGGCCCATGAGATTGTCCAACAAGTGTCAATGAGTGGACAAAAAGGCAGACACTTCTTGAAGAAAGCAACACAAGGAAACCCATGCCAAGATGACGCTCAAAACAGTTCCAACCACAAGATAAATAACCTTTGGGAGCTCTGGAAGGAATTGTTGAAAGCTACTACTATTAATGACTCAAATGAAAATCTTGTAATCAAGCGCAAGCAAGTTTGGCCGACCTTTGATAGAATGGTCAAGCTTATGGGTCTTACCAGCACAACAAAGGAGCAATGTCAATCATTTCAAATGGTGTGGCAAATTTCACCAAGGTCTTTACCCTTGCTTGGGGTGAGAATAACATCACACATCACAAGGTAAGCCATATCACATAGTCAAAGTATTATGAGAGGTTGTTTTCTTTTCATAATTTGAATCATTTTCTCGTGTGAACAACATATCTTATTTTTGTGTATGGAGCATTTTTTATGCACAAACATGGTTCGCTTCAGATTTTCAGTACTCAGGGTATGGGGAAGTCCCATTATCAAGCTATTGGGATATATGTATTGGTAATAATCTTTTTGTAGATTCAAGAAAGTGATTGAGGCAAGTGCTAGAAGAGCTAGAGTAGGTATCAAGACACAACTACTAAAATTAAAAAGCATCTATGGATATCCATGTTGGGTTTTCAAATTTCAACAGATGGACTCAGTCCTGGTATTGGTCTAGTGAATAGAATGAACCATAATGGAACTATTGATCTTTGAAAGATTTAGGTTTACTTCATTCATGTTTGATGTGTGGTGAGTTGGACAAACACGGTAGCAATAGTGTACAATCCAACGTATGTTGCTATAAATACGTGTGTTGGTAAATATTTGCATAGAAATGATTTGGTTTTTTGTGTGGTGATAGTGCTCAAGAAATGCAATCTATAGTGATATGCGTGGTGAAAGAGGAGATGAAGAATGATGTCATGTTAACAAATGGGCATCCCCCATCAGATTTTTGGGGGTTCATGGGGGGCAGATAAATCTATTATAAAGTAGAGATCAGTACCACTATTTTCAATGGAGGCTCACTAAATATTATGGATGGAAAAGAGATTTCATATTTGTTTCAATAGGAACAAAGCCTCCATATTTATACTACTTAATTTGTAAACAAAAATTTTCAAGATGAACACAAAGGACTATGTGAAATGTAGCATTGTGCAAGGAGTGAGGAGGAAGCCACAACCATATATAGATGGATCCGTGCATGGTGTGCCACTGGCAAGGTACCAAATGCAAATATCTCGCAAATGAATTGTTGGTTGAGTTGGTGGCATGTTGTGTATCCACACTGGAGAAAGTATCTTGACGTAGTAAATTATTATCTCATTTGGATTATAAATGGTCATTTTTTGAATCACTATTTACATGAGATATTGTTCCAAAAGACAAAGGATATTTCATTCATGCCCACAACAAACTTGGTTCAGACAAAGCACGCCAATTGGCTAACTAGAGAAGGAAACAACAAACAAACATTCACCTTATATGATACAAGTGTGTCAAATATGTCCAACATTTTGTTGTAGAGTGTGAAGATTCTTGCATTTGTGGAAGGTAGACCTTCTGCAAAGAAATTGGCAAGGTGCATGTCACAAGGATGTGCTTCTACTGCTGCAACTCTCGTTATAGGGGTAGATCAAACAATTGGAGGAACCCCAATTTACTAACAACCTAGGGTAGAACGAGATAATGTCATAATCCCAAGCAAGCAAAAAATGACAAAATCACTGACACAAGAAGAAGAGGATGATTCACATAGGCCAAAATATGTAACTCAAAACATTCCAAGGAAGAAAAGAAATACACCTCAAGCACCACCAACAATCTTGGAGGTAGATAACAATGATGAAATGATTGTTGATGAAATGGTTGCTAAAGAAACTAAAATGCACAAAACAATGTGGGCAATTTTAAGAGTCCCTAAAGGGAGTAGAGTACAATGTCAAGGATGGTTGGGTGGGAAAGCTAGGAAATGCAAGAAGTTGGCTCTGCATCACCATCATTTTGGGGTATTAGAACTTGGGAAGATGGAAGTGAAAGTGGGCAAAAACGAGGGGAAAAGCTCAGTACAAGTGTTTTTTTGCAATGACAGCATTGACCACACAATACAATTACCCACTGTCCAGCTAGAGTACCAAACACATGGCTTGTGGAGAAAGGGAAAATTTTTACATCAAGTGAATCAAAAAATTTGGAGAGAGTAGGATTTAAACTTCAAAAGTGGGTGGTGATGGGGCCAACAAGTGTGTGATATCGTCCAGGTATTTTAGTCGCTACTACTAAACGAATGAAGTTTGCGATATTTATGGAGGCAAAGATCGAGTGCCATGTTGTTATAGAAGAAAAATAAAATGAGAGGTTTATGGTTTAAAGTTCAAGTTCTTAAGTACGGAATGAGGTATATGAAGTGTACATTGCACAAACCCAATGTGTACATGTAGAGACTTTGCCAATTGAGTAGCATAAGGACAGTCATATCTTGCATGCCAACACATTTATTACATCTTTTTGCATATCTTTCTTAAATGCTTAAATTTAGTATTGCTATATGTTCATAAATCATTAACAATTAGTCTATGTGTCATTGAATTAGTTTGGTTCACACGAACTTTATTGTGGTGCTTGTAAATTTTTTGAAAGCGATCAATTCTTTACCATGTCATTATGTTCTCACTTTCTTGCTTATATTAATGTCAAGAAATTGTTGTACCTTATAATCTTTTAGATTATTTGATAGAGTATATAGCTATGGGAGCTATGTCAAGAAACTTTTTTACCTTGTAATCTTTTAGAACATTTGACAGAGTATATAACTATGGGAACTATTGTGGTGCTTGTAAATTTTTTGAAAGCAGTCTTTACCATGTAGTCATGTTCATGCTTTTTTGCTTATAGCAATGTTAAGAAAGTGCTATACCTTGCAACCTTTAGAAATATTTGACGGAGTATATGTCCATGGGAGCTATTGTGGTGTTGGTAAATCTTTTGAAAGCGGTCAATTCTTTACCATGTAATTATGTTGCTACTCTCATGCCTATAGCAATATCGAGAAGGTGTCAGTTATTTACCATGTAGTCATGTTCCTACTTTCTTGCTTATGTGGCAAGGATCTACTCTCATGCTCATAGCAATGTCAAGAAAGTGTTGTACGTGGTAAAATTCATGAGTATTGATGGAGTATATATCTATGGGAGCTATGTACGTGTTGTGTGTGTGTGTGCAATGTGTCCATGATCTTGTGGTTATGCATGTGGTAATAAGCATGATGTGTGGTATTTCTGTTTAATGCCCTTACAACCATCTTGTAAGTTAATGGAGTGAGCTTTAAGAGCGACCTTTGGGGGTGATTTTTAGTTTTTTAGGCGAATGATCTGCTTCGCATAATAAAATCAAAATATCACTCAAAACCTACAATGATTTGCTAGGAAATGTGAGCTTTTGGACAAATTGAGGGTCACAAAAGATAGGTACTTTCTAATAGAGAACACGTCCCCAAGCTCTACTCATTGGAAGGGTGAAAAAACGATACTTCGACCATATCAGAGACCATGCCCACAGAAGGACGAGATTTCTTGTTATTGAGATTCTCAATGTAGCGGGTGGATTGTTTTTTAAGGTGGTGGTGTTGTGGTTAAGCTTGATACAGACTCTACAAGTATAAAAGTATGACCTGTTATACCACAACTATAACACTTTTTGTGGGCACGGTACTCTGTCATCTTTGGAAAATGTGAGGAGGAACTTGTGGAAGTTCAGAATTTCTTTGTTGGAAGGTGGTGTGGTCAAAGGTGGAGGTAATAGGGTTGACTCTCACAAGATGGAGAGTGATTTTTACCATAAGCCATGTGTTGATGAAGCCAGAGAGAAATTAAGAATTTTCATCTCGAACGTTGTCCTAACAAGGTAACCTCTAGATTACAAGAAGGTATGGAATTACCATAAGGGGGTTGATGGATAGCACGGGAATTAGGAGGATAAATATTATTCAAACAAACATGTAGTGCCTCCAAAGCAATCATCAGATTGTGCTCAATTGATTGCAGTAGTTGTCATACCACATAGTGCTCATAAGCCTCTTTTGAAAGTTTTTGCTTAGTTTGACTTAGTGGTACTTTGTTCAAAGGAGGGTCTAAGACTTATTTATTGTCGAGATGTTTTGTATTCTCAATAGCCGTGGTAGCTCACACAAAGGAACGGGCTTCGATTTTCAAGGGCAAGGAAGCAACAAGCTCTAACAACATTGTAACCACTTTGAACTGGTTGTCAAAAGGGAACTACTAGCATCTATAATACTTGAATCAATTCAACACCTCAAAAAACTAAGCTGACTCAAGAAAGTGAAGCGAGAGAGAGAAGATGGTGGAGCAAGATGTTGCTACACAAGAGAATCGATGGCCTTGAATTGCCACTGTTAGCATTCTCAATTGGGTACTTCTTATCATTTCACAAACTAGTACAAGATTCGAGAGTAGCGTCTCTCCCACATACAACTTGTGAGCAAGCACTTCATGCAATCTATAATTTGCTTTTGTGTGTATAGATAAGACCCCTTGGGCTTCTTATATAGAGGATGCCTATGGTACCATACAAATACACAATATAAGGCACCAAAAGTAAGCCATGCAAGATAAAATGAAAGAGAAAGGGTACACAAAAATAGCTAGTAGTTCCCTTTTGACAGAAAGGCTCCTCTCCCCCCTCCCAAATTAGCGATTGTTGGGAAAAAAAGCAAGCATTAGTGCTTTTTCGCTTGTGCCATCGCACTAGTTTGGTAACCTAATATGACATAAAAGGATTCTTTTAGGGTCTTAAAAAAAATTCAATACTCTTGCCCAGCATGTCATTTGTTCTCATGCTTAAAAATATAATTACCTTCAAAAATAATCACATTGTCCTCAATTTGTTGAACTATGCTCGATGTTTCTACACCTATGCTCATAATTACCACTAAGAGGATGTTTTCATGATATAGTTTTGTACTTGACTTGCATATATTTCCATAGAGACTCTCAAAAGTATTTGAAAGGAGATATAAAGTAGTAAAATTGTACGCACGAGAAAACTGGCTCCCATAATGTGTCCTTTACATTCCATTGGAAAAATAGTAACTAAAATCCAAATTATACATGTATCAGGGAGTCTTTCCCTATCAAATCATTTATATATATAGGAGAATACACTATCATTAAAAAATAGCTATGATTTTGGTACAAGCCAAAAAAAATCCCATCATTGCAACTTTAGTTATATGGGGTATTAGGTGCCATAAAAAAGGAAGAATGGTTAAGTGATATGGAATCCATGTGCCAATCAAATTTGCAACCAAACCACATTGAACTTCGTTGAACTTCGTCAAATTTGCAACCAAACCAATTGAACCAATCTAGTGCTATATAGGCAAGAAGTATGAAAGGTCGTGCATCTCCTAGCATTGGACATGTCCCTCAAGTGGTGTTTCAAGGAACTGAAGACTGGAAAAAAGCATTTGATTTTTGGAAGGTTGTCCGGTCTTGACTTTACGAGCTACCCCCCAAGGTTCCAATCACTTTTTTAATTTGGCCTTAGTAAAACACACGCTTTCTTTTCATGCTTCTTTAACTAAGAAAATCAATTTTTTAAGCATGAAAATTTTGATTAAATCTAAACTTTTTAAATTTTAAAAGAAAGAAGTGTAAGTTATACTTTTGGGGAGGCTTATATGTCTTCAACATGTCTACGTGATCCTCACCTTGTTTGGAGAAACTGAAAGTAAAAGCGTTCTCTATTCAAGAGGGAGAAATTATGACAAGATGTGAGAAAGAGAAAATTGCATTGTCTAGAGAGAGAAAACTTGCCACTAGAGTATCTAGAGAGAAGATCGACTTTAGGAGAAAAAAAAATTAGCAATCTAAACAGAGGAGAATCTGAAGAGACAGTTTGCCATGGACTCCACTTCTAGAGAGAGACTAGGGAGAGACCAACCGTGACCAACCATACACATGCAATGATCAATTGTCTTTGATCTTAACAAAACCCTAACCCTAAAACCCGTCACAATGGCCATCACTCATCTCCGCCAGAGTATGTGGATTTGTGAGAGATGATTGGGACAACCGCACTTACCTCAAAGAATATTGCCTCATTTAAGCTTTGTTCACCATGTCTCTCTTTGAGCTTTATTATGTTGATTTGTGCTTTTCTGACTTGTTAAGAAAATATTGTTGTACTCATATGAATGCCTTCAAGACGACGATGGCTTCGAAAGGGGCCTAGACAAAGTCACCAACTTAAAACACTAATTTGTAACCTTACCACACGCACACAAAAGACTTCCCTTAAGAAAACCAGCCATGCAAAAGAAAGAGTATCTCAGTTCAAGATTCCATTTTGACATAGCACTTGATTGTCTTTGAGACATTTATTGAGAAAACTCAATTGTGGATTGTACTATTAACAAAATCAACCTTATGCACTAAAAAGTGTTTTGCAGTGTTACAATCAGTTTCAACCTGTGTTTACATGATATGTACGAGGGGATGTGGGTTATGGCCCTCATTCTTGAAGAGTTATGGGTTATGGCCCAGATAAATTATACGGTTTGTGTGTTCTCCGACACCATTTCTGTCAATATCAGTATCAAGGTATAAGAATGAAGCGACATGAGTTTCAATGGCTGAATGTGAAGGCTATCCTACAAACCACTACTCCACCATATGTCTACTATACAAGTAGGAGATATGTTACACTAGTTACAAAATGGGATATGGTACACTACAAGGTAAGGACTAAGTGTACACTTTCAACAGCCGCCGACGTTGGCAACGAGCCCCTCACCCATGACTTTTATATGCCTGGATTCATCACCTCCACCTTTGCATTGGCATTCCATTATGTCCCACATTAAACTATCCAGAAATCCTTCAAAATGTTAGAAACGGTGTGGTTCTCACTAGTGTGGTGGCTCTGAATGCTTCTCTTCAGACTCTCGTCGCCGCTCGGGATCAAGGCTGCACACGCACAAGAACATGGGTTCTTTAAAGAAGGAGACCTTGCATGCTTCACATGCTATGGCATAAAGACTTTTCAAATACAGACCTACTGCGCAGCCCCAGAAGGGCACAGTGCAAGGCACCAGCGGCAGCCACAGCTGGTGCTACTGCAGCCGAAGGAGCTGCTCGCAGGGCACTTGCCACAGCCATGCTTGGACCTTCTTTGTGATAAGCCTTTAAGGGTTGGCCTATTAATGAAGACGCTGTTCTCTCCAAGCCTTGACTGAGGCTTTCATATGCCTGTCACATCATCTTGTTAATGTCTCGCAAACTTGCGACACCACCACAAAAACTAGATAACAGAAGTGATGAATACCTGCAGCAGACCCTCACGCATGTCCCCTGGTTGCCCAGCCTTAGTCCGCACTTCCCCCTGTTCAAGCGAACTTGTAAAACCGAAAGACCCCAGCGCTAATTCTGTCTGGAGTAGCATCTCATGTGCTCCGGCTGTCAGCTGCACTCCCAGTCCCACAGCCTCCAAAGAAATGCTTCGCAAAAATGCTTTAGCACCTGCACACAAACATGCAGCAACAAAGTCAGTCTCCTCAAGCTGGAGTAGTGTTTTAAGTTACCGGTTACCACTCCCCGAATGCGTATATCTATGATGGTAAGTATACCATAATCAATACAATCCTAGTCAGCTCCATTCTGTAATAATGTGTGGGTGTAGTACATCATACATCTAAGAAAGAGAAAGAAGACCCAAAAAAAAAGCTGTAGGGGCTGAACTCAGCCTATGGAAAAAAGTTAAATACATTTAGTTTACAATACAGATGCCAGCAAAAGGTCGATGAGACCCTTACTGAGAACAATTTTCCAACGTCCCATCATAGAGCATACATAAAGAGCACATAGCTAAAAACGATTCACTCCATAAAATAAAGGTACTAGATTTCAGCCAGCGCCCTGATAAATATATTCAGGTGACCTTTGTAAAAGGTAAATCTAATTATGAATTGTGCATGACCTTCCCTTGCAGAATAAAATATCCAAGTTTCTATTGTAGTATCTAGGAGCCACCTCTTGGTATTCTACTACCTCAAGACCTTGAGACGGTGTTCGGAAAAGGTTTACCTCAGCTTAGCCTTGAGCCAGTTGAAAATCGAGATTAGCCAGTTGCAAACCAAGGAAAAGGCAGTAAAATATACAAGAAAATAGTTCAAAAATCTAGCAAATTTGGGAGATTCCAATAGTGTTTCCGGTTTGCATCTTGGCAAGGAGGAAACCCAGCCGTCTAGGAGAAGAGACTTTCCCGAACACTGCCTTGATATCAATAAGGCACCCTATGGATTCATGGCTAAATTTTAAGCCATCTGTTGCAGAGCAATATATTCAATCCAGGCAACCGAAAGCACACACGCACACAATTTCCTGCCCAAATCTGGTCGCAAGTCACTCATGATTTGCGCCGCAAAATCACAGTGGAGGAGGTGTACAGGTGCTGATGTGGCAGGCAGCGTACAGGACAGATGCTAATGTGGCTGACTTTGTGGTTGGAGTTGCTTTATGGGTCTCGGGCCTCGGTTGTTGATAACATATGATGTTCAAGTGCACTTAAGCACTGTTTTTATAGCAGATGATTTTTGAGTTTCTTTTGGGTTTCTTTTGGGGCTATTACCTCTAAACACTCTGGACCTTATGTTGAAGGCGAGGGTTCTCAAAGCTTTATGATATTTTGGGTTGCACTTCACTGCTACAAGTAAATTCTTCTCAACCCAGAATTTTATCACAGCTCTTGTTCCATCTGCTCCACCGATTCCTCCTCAATCATTTGTCAAAGGTGGCAGCGGAAGATGCAATAAAGACCCCCTTCCCCATCTACGCCAAGGATTGCACTAACTCCTATGGAGGAGTTGACGCAGTTGTTTATGGACAACAAGTTTGAACGCGAAGCACGAAAAGCAAAAAGAGAAGCAGACAGAAAGGCCTACGAAGAAGAAATGGCAGACATAGATCGTGAATACGAAGAAAGTATGGCAGCCATAGAGCGTAAGTACGACTTGGAAGACAAAGAAAGACAAGCCAAATTGGATCGCGCGAACAAAGAAAGTCAAACCAAATTTGATCGCGAGAACAAAGCAAGACCAGCAAAATTTGATCGCGAGAACAAAGCCATAAAAGAAAAGAGCAACCAACACATGAAAGAGTTCTTGCGACTCTTTTCTCAAGTGCAGGCACAGATGCAAGAGATTCGGGAAAAAGAGACTCTCTCAGTCTCTTCTTCTCCCAAGCATGACACACAGGATTTGCATGATTATAAAAAGCATGATGAATTGAATGATAATGATGAGCATGATGATTTGAATGCCAATGATTTGCATGATGATTTGGATGACACTGACAAGCATGATGATTTGCATGATCAAGATGTGATTTCTCACAAGCATAATGATTTGCATGAAGAGGATGTGATTGTTCACAAGGATGATGTGTTAGTTGATACTTTCTCTAGTGAAGCTAACCTCATTGCAGATTCGATCAATCACGAAGAACCGATCTTGGCTCTCGAGCCTAGGTCCAAAGAACCCCCTCAGGAAGAACCGATCTTGGCTCTCAAGCCTAGGTCCAAAGAACTCTCACAGGAAGTATTATGTGTTCGCATGATTAGTCAGCACGCATTGTATGAGTGTTTGATTCGTGAGCGTTTCCTGTATTTTCGTCAGCATCTTTATGTGATCCCTTTTCCTAGGCATGACATTTTGTACTTTGAGCACGTTTCACTCATGAATGAGCACAGATGTATGCGGATTATTCATGAAAAGCTGAAAAGTATGCATTCAAGGAAGTCACATTCCAGGTTTCTTCCTTGGCATGACACATTCATAGAAAGAGCACATGAAAGTATGAGCACCAAGCATGGGCATTTCCGTTGTGAATTGCCACAGCTGATTGATTTAGATTCGCACAACAAGATTCGATCTCATTGTTTGCGTGTGTGTGGTGAACGGTTCGGCAATCCGTCTCTTTGTTCATCTACATTGCATGCACAGTCTATTAGGACGATAGGATTTTTTTCAATCACTCTACATGGAATAGGTATGTTCATGGTTTTGTGTTGGAAATGATTTCAGGAATTTTCAGCAATGGAGATTCTTGAAGAAGAAAGAAGCATGACTCTCGATGAAGTTGAAGCATTGAAGGAGCCACAAAAGATTTTGTGTCGCTTTCGGCGCGGCCCAAAGAAGCAAGCGTTGCAGACCTTTATGAGGTTCAAGTACCACACGACCCACACATCAGAGTGGGCCGGGGAAGTGTCCCTTCCAAGATTCCGGGATGCTATTGGCGATCTCCCTCGACGCCATACAGTTCGGTACGAGTACCTCACTTTGAAAAGGAGGGGATGTCACGTGACACATCCAACCCTATGTATCCATGGACAAGCTACAGAATGATCAGGGTTCAATCAGTCTAGATTTAGAGGTGATATGGCACTTTTGTGAGTCTGTTCGCAGACCGTGCATGCCCAGGCACTTAGTGTAGATGCATATCCTCTGATTGCACACAGCATGATCATAAGCATTCCCAACAGAATCCATCAGAATCCTTCAGGGGAATTTTCAAGTGCATTTAGCCTATTTTCCCTATTTTTGACATTTTTCACTTATTATTTTTAAGTGACTTTTGTTGGGAAGTAGGTAGGGCAAATTGAGTAAGTTTGTATATAAGCAAATCTAGGCTAGCACTAATTGGCAGAAGAGGCAGCAGGAGCACACGCTCAACAGGCTACTTCTCAGCAGAACCCCCAAGAGGCCTAGCAGTTTTGCTCCACAGCAACCACCTAGCGTTTTAAGACCAGATCAGCCAGTGTTTTTGCTTTTGCAAATCCCTAGCGACAGAAGCCTCAACAAGAGACCTAACATTTTGCAGTTGTAGGCCATCCGGCGACAGCAGAGCTGTTTTCAGCCCTAGCGTTTTTTATTTGCAGATGAGCCCCAGTGTTTTGCAGATTTACCGCAACGGATCATCAAGAACCACCAGCGTTTTCAGTTTTCAGCCTTTAGACACCGCAAATCAAGTCCCGAACCTTGCAGATCTCACCTTCCCGCAGCAGTTCCTCGCCGCACGGTCAATTTCCGCAAGGTTTACAATTTCAACCCGAAAAACGCAGATTTCAGCATCTGCGTTTTCAATGTGTCGTCGTCGTACCGTCGCCATCGACATCATCATCGACATAGAGTCAGCCCTTAGCATTTTCAGATTTCAGCCCGTCTTGTTGTCGTCCTCATCGTCGTCGACATCATCGGCAAGTCCAAGCATTGTAGAGATTTGTGCAATCATAAGTAGACCGCTCTCGCCATCGAGAGTGGGGCCTTCGGAGGAGGGTTTTACAACATCTCTGGTGTCGTATTCTCTTCTCTATCTCTCAATCTCATACACTTTCACGCACAATGTCCATTCACTTGTTTGTGATCATTGCACTCGCTCATTAAGAACGGAAGGCTCTCCCTTCCATAAGAACAAAAGGAACCTTGAACACAGTTTGGAGCACTCATCTTGAGCAAAGTTCAAACATTCATTCTGAGGCACCTTACAGAGCCGAGCATAGAATGAAGAGATTATGAACCAAGTGAAAGACCTCTTGGAAAAGGGTCTTGTCCAGCCTAGGACTTCACCGTATTGCTCTCCAGTGTTGTTGGTTTTGAAGAAATTCTAGCTATTTCCGCGATACATCATAAGAGCTTCGAGGATATGGTCGATCAGTATGCCACAGATACAGATTTTGGAGACGTTTTTACACGGATACGGGATGGGGAGACAATAGCAGGATACTCCATTCGGGAAGGCTACTTGATGAGAAAAACCATGTTGTGCGTTACACAGCCGTTGAGGGAAAAGGTTATGACTGAATGCCACTGTCCACCTTTTACGGGTCACCGCGGCATTGCTACCACCATGAAAGGGGTAGAGAGATACTTCTTTTGGCCGAGACTCAAAAAGGATGTGAAAGAGTTTGTGCGCAGTTGCTTAGTATGCCAGAAGGTCAAGTTTGATAGGCATAAGGCACAGGGATTGTTACAGCCTTTACCCATACCCACCCGCCCCTGGGAAAGTATTGCAATAAATTTCATTTTTGATCTCCCGAGAACACAGAGAGGTCACGATGGTATCTGGACTGTTATTGACAGATTTAGCAAACAGGTTCATTTCATTCCAGTGAAGAAAACAGTCAAGCCGGATCACTTAGCGAGATTGTTTGTGGCCCAGATCTTCAGATTACATGGCATGCATGAGACGATTGTCTCCGACAGAGACCCCAGATTTACGAGTTTGTTTTGGAAGGCAATTTGGGAGAACATTGCCACGCGGTTGCAGTTCTCGTCATCGTTCCACCCGCAGACTGATGAGCAATCTGAGATTGCAAATTCAGTGGTTCTAGACTTATTGAAGTCTTATATCTCAGATTAGAAAACTCAATGGGAAAAGTATCTACCTTTGGTGGAATTTGCCTACAATAACACGATACACTCTTCGATGGGGAAGACGCCATTTGAGATTGTTGAAGGTGCTGCGAAGGTTTCACCCTTCCTAAGCACGAAAGATAAGACTTTTAAAGCGGGATGAATATATGGGAGACTTAGATACGGCTTCTGCCAAGGTTCGCGAGACTTTGCAGAAGTCTCAAGAACGACAGAAAAAGGCAGCGGATCGCCATCGTCGCGACTTGAAATTGAAGGAGGATGATTGGGTGCTCTTACGTTTTGAGAAGGCACGCCTGAGAAAGAAAAATGGAAAGGAGAGGCTTTTTCCAAAGCTTAGTATGCGATACTACGGACCTTTCTAAATCACTGAAAAGATAAATGATGTCTCCTTCCGATTGAAACTGCCTGATACTTGGAGGATTCACAATGCATTTTATGTGACTCGTGAGTCTCTTGAAACCTTTTAAAGGTGATGTGCCTGATGATGGGGAGCCTGATGAGCAACCCGAAGTGGAAGAAAACGAGGAGATCCTTGTTCCTGAACAGATTTTGGCACATAAGGATACGAAGAATAAAGGTAAAGTCCAAAGACGACTCTTGGTTAAGTTCAAGAACTATCCTGCATTGGATGCGAAGTGGATGGAGGAGGAGGACCTAGCAGATACTCCTCAGATTGTGAAACTTTACCTCGATGCTTTTGGTTTAGCATAGTCTACTCCAAATGGAACCCAGAATTCAGCTTGGCCGGAGATCTGGTGCAGTGGGATGCACAAGAGGGGAGTCACTCCACTCCTTTGTCAACAGATGCCTTGATTTAGATACTAGAGTCACTGATGTCTCTTTGAGCTTCAGGGATACTGAAAGCTGACAGTATTGTGCTTAATGACTTTATGAAATGGAATTCCTGATTATGATATTGATTTGTTCGTGACTTGTTTTAAGTGCAGGAACTGATAGACGAAATGACTGCAGCATTTTGGTCTAATTGATCTCAAATAGACATGGTTGCAATAGGGGTTAGTCAATCGGACATCGATGAGGTCCCGATTGGATCTAGATGCGATTGCTAGCTACATTGCCGATAAATCATGCTCTAAGATCCGAATGAATGTTCAATGTCATGTGATGTCGTGTGATGTGACTGTCAATTGGTACATGTGCTAGATCTGTGTTCCTAATACGTAGGTACTAACAGTCAATGTCTGCTAAGACGGTTTATGGCCTCTGTCTGTTTTGCACGCGTAATCGAGGGCGATTACAATGCTTTCAAGAGGGGGGTATGTCACAAAGTGATGATGTGGCTACAGAGAGCAGAAACCCTAATCTCTACCAAAAACCCTAAAACCTGCAAACCCTAATTTATGCCAGAAACCCTAACCTGCAGAAACCCTAATTTCTGGAAACCCTAACCCTAACTGCTGGCTGAAACCCTAAATTAGGTAGCAGAAATGCCACGTGGCAGCAGTACGGACTTCCGGGAATTGTGGCAGATTTTCCGGACGCTGATTTGCAGCTTTTGAGCGACGCAATGCTGTTGCTTTTCTCCACGCAAGTTGTGTGTGTGTGTGTGAGAGAGAGAGAGAGAGAGAGAGAGAGAGAGAGAGAGAGAGAGAGAGAGAGAGAGAGATTCTTGCTTTATTTTAAAAGGTGCTCAAGAGAGAGCTTGAGAGAGAGAGAGTCTACTTTTGATTTGGAAGCTTTTGGGGCTCTGCTTTTGGGCATCCCTTGTAAACTTTAAATAAGCGGTGAGGGCTCACTCTGCAGGGCATCTAGACGCAGAGTCTGAGAGTGAAACCCTAACCGCTCTCTTGTACTTTGACATTGATTACTACATAAAGAAATACCGAAAGGGGCGCCAATCTTTGGGGCCAATATCTCTAGGCACAGAACTCCGCCGGGCCAATGCAAAATCTATTGTGATCTGTAAATTGTTTTGAAGTGGTTATTTGGTGCTGTCGTGATTGATTCTTGACTTGGAGTGTCCAAGTCTGTTACACTCTCTCTGACTGGCCGATTTCGAGGGGTGCCGGCAAGAACTAGGATATGTCACCTATGCAACTTAGAGCCAGAGACAGAGCTGCACTAAGCGGCCGCTTCCACTGCCTGTTCAGAGAAGGGTTCGGACCTTTTTCTAGAGTCATGAGTTACAAGGATCAGAGGTGTCTCGGATTGTTCCTGCTAGAGTTGCGCAAACTCGGGGAGAGCTTGCTGAGAACATCAGAGGAAAGACAGTCCCAGAGAAGAACCACATATTTCTTTACACCAGCCAGAGGAGAGCCAACGGAGCAATCATTACAGCAGATCTCAGAGCGTACTCATACTAGAGGTACACTACTTGTTCGAGCCACGGAGCTTGGCAGATCCAGACGTCCACAACCTCGAGGGGTCTCCCACTACCGACGAAGGCTGCAACACAAGATACAGATCACTCTAGCTCAACATGCAAGACGCCCAACCAGAGTACTGACCATGGAGGAGGTCGATGAGATCCGACAGCGACCGATGAGAGATTTCTCTCAAGTAACCTAGCCCTGCTGCAACCCCCCCCCCCCCCCCCCCCCCCCCCCACCTCGCGCTCTCCCCTGCTGCTCCCTCGTGCCCTCCCCTGCTGCCCTACACCCTCGCGTTCAGCTCAGCTCCCCCCTCGCGCTCAAACCCCCCCTCCCCCCCTATCCCGTACGTAGAGAGAGAAATCGGGGGAGAAAAAAGAGCATAGAGAATGAAGACAAGAACTGGCTCGTGATCCGGTGGGTACCTCAACTCCGATCTAAAACACCTGCAATGCCAAACACATGAACAAGGCACACCTGTGGAGAAGAGAGATCACTGAGGTAAAGAGGGAGACTCAAGGGCCAATCTAGCATATCTGTCTCTAGTAGTATCCCACAAGCTATGCACAAAGGAGACTGATCTGGTAATCGCCTCGATCTCCATAGGAGGGGCAGCTAGCTCTGCTCGAATGATAGCGTGGGGTACGGAGGCCTTGGCTTTGATCAGACGAGAGATCATAGATACCAAGGGCCTCTCCATACGTCTCCAACCATCTTGGCCTACAGAAGGTCCCCATATCTGCACCCCATACAACATAACTGAGGCTACTAAAGTATCATAGACCCATAACTTTGTCCGAGGTTCCTGGAGAGAGAAATGAAATGAAATGAAATGTTAGCCTCCTGTGGAACTGAGGCTTTGGAGGGATCTCCTCTTGGCAGGAAGCCTGATCTGAAGGGATCGGGGCTGCCCTATGGTGTGGCTGCCCCATGACAATCATGGATTTGCTCTTCTCATATGCCTGCACCATGATGGAGGTGCTCTGCATCTGACAAATCATAGCGCCTCCACGCATCTGCACTTAGAAGGAAAAACGCTAGGCGTACTGTGGAAAACGCTAGCCAGATCCCCTGCTGGCCATGAGGAAAAACGCTGGGCTGATGTGGAAAACGCTAGGGCTGCCCCCCAAGGGGCACACTGTGCTCCCAAGTGATTGCACACAACTGCACTCTCAAGGTGCCCATCCCTTGCCTATATACCTGACAAAGACCAAGTCGGCCAGCCAGCAGCCAGCAGCCCTCACGACCTGGGAAAATGTAGGAAATAGGAAAATGGCACCAGAGCTTTGTGGGCTGCAGGGAAAAACACCGGCAAGGCTGGGAAATATATCCCCAGCCTGCAGGAGCCTGATGGCCATGGAACCGAGCCAAAACCCGAGCTAAACATGGCTAGACACGACCCTACATGACAGACCTGCCTCACACTGGCCGAGCACAGCCACAAAACAGCCCTCACTCCCTAATCTGCCCCTAGGAGATACCGGGGCTACCACCGGAGAGGAATATGAACTCTAACATCTTTGACTACTCAAACGTAATATAACACAATTCCAGACCCGAAAGTTTTTCTTCCTCCAACGGTGTCCGTTCCTTCTCTTCATAGGAGGCATAGTCTTTTCCATGTGTTTTCGTGTACTAACGCAAATGAAAATGAAAGTATCTCTGGAGTATATTTCAACCCTTGAAATACAAACATACGTGACCCTAAATCTTAGGGTTGATTACATAAGGTAAGCACTCATATAGTGCAAGGGAGAAGGCAAGCTTTTCATTAAAGCTTCGTCACTTGCACCAACTACTCACACACACACACTGTAGAGCTCACAATGAGTAAAAATCAGTCCCTCTCAATTTGGGCGCCCCCTCTTGCTGCTGGACTTAGCAAACTGACCTAGAGCCGCCATGTGTCCACTTTGCCTTTTTTGAGTTAATTTCCTAGTACCATCAACTTATAAGTGTTGTGCGGGACTTTGAACTGAGCCTAGACATACGGATTACAATGCCGATCGGCCCGACTAACTCGTGGCGACAAGACCTTCCCATCTAGGGGTGAAACTAGTCTTATCAAGCACTTGAAAAGGCCCATAGTAATGCATACTGAGATTAGGAAACAACCGTTCCTTGCCCTTCACCTTCTTTAACCTTGCCTTTTCAAACCTCAATAGAACCCAATCACCAAGTGAAAACAACAGTTCACGTCGGTGACGATCAGCAGCCCTTTTCTGCTTTGCCTGAGTCTTCTCCAATGCAACTTTGATTCTCTTATACATTTCATCCATGTTCTCAACATATTGATCTGCCTCAAAGATCTTGTCCTTTGTATGCAAAATGGAAGGAACCTTTTTGCCACCTTCAACAATCTCAAAAGGTGCCTTGCCTGTGGACGAATGCACCATATTGTTGTACGCATACTCAAGCATAGGCAAATACTGTTCCCACTTGCCCTTATTATCTGACACATAACATTTCAGCACATCCAAGACAATATAATTAACCTCTTCTGATTGTCCATCAGTTTGTGAATAAAATGAAGACGAGAACTTGAGCGTAGTGCCCATGTTCTCAAACAATCCTCTCCAAAACAAACTCGTCATGCGAGGATCACAATCACTGACAATCGATTGTGGCATACCATGGTACTTAAACACATTGAACATGAACAACCATGCCATCTGATCAAATTTTATCTTCTGGCCTGTTTGTTGAACCTGCAGATAATGGTCCATACACCATCATTCCCTGTCAGCGTTCTTGGAAGATCAAAGATAAAATCCATAGCAATGCTTTCCCATGGCTTATCCGGAATCAGCAGTGGTTGTAACAACCCTGGTGCCTTTTGCCTGACAAATTTGACCTTCTGGCAAATCATGCATGCTCGCACAAAGGCATCCCCATCTCTCCTCAAAGTAGGCTAATAGAAGAATGTCTCTACCGCTTTCACTGTCGCATCAATTCCACGATGCCTTGCATATGGTGGGACGTGACTTTCTACCATGACCTTATGTCGTAATGGCCTAGTGACACATAGTGTGCCATGCATCATCATAAAATCGTCTCTGAGGAGGTAGTGTTCATGGCGTTGTCCTTCTTGCAGCTGTTCAAACACCCTCGCGAAATCTTCATCCGTTGCATATTGTTCCTTCATGTCATCAAGTTCATGATGATAAGGATTTGAGATGGCTGAAATTGTGGTTTTCACAACATTCTTCTTGCCTTCCACATGCTTAATCTAAAAGTGGAACATAGAAAGAATGTTTGCCCATCGCATATGCTTTTCCAACTTTTGATGCGATGTCACAAGACGAGCACCACGTGCCAATAGAAAAGAACAGACTGAATAGACTTTTAGCACTTCAATAACAACTGAACTGAAAGAGAGAGACGATACGCGACACAAATGGCGGAATTCCACCCCAGAGAGTATTGGCCCCAAACCTTGGCGCCCCTTTTGGTATTTCTTTATATTGCATCATCAAAGTACAAGTCGGTACTCCAGACTCTACACCTTCTCTAGGAAGCATACCAGAGAATGAGCCCTAGCCTCATATCTAAAGGCCCTTGGCTTGAAAAGCAGTTATGTGAAAAGCTTCAAACTCAAAAGCAACTGGCCCAAAAGCAATGCCCAAAATCTGCCAACACATTTTGTGGGAATCCATACAACTACCACGTCAGCATTGTCAGCGCGTTTTGCGAAAATCAGCATTGTCAACGCGTTTTGCGAAAATTTGCCGCGTCAACACTATCCACGTGTGTGTGTGTGTGGGTGGGTCCCGCTTTATTTTAAAGACTTTATGTCACTTGGGCCCCATCGGATGGGGTCCCCATAAGTTGGTAAGACTTCTTCTTCTGCTGTTGCTTGTTCTTCTTAGGGTTTAGGCCCCTCGGCCGTGATCTGCAAGTTGGCTCCATTCTTCAAGGCTTGACACCTCTGCAGTTTGTGACATCCCCCTTCTTGAAAGAAAGTAATCGTCCGCGATTACAGCATATCTGCAAAACAACTCAAGTTAGCTCAAAAATTTCGCAGGGTCATTCCGAGGGACAATCAGTTTGCTCTTTTTGTTAAGGAGTTGGCTTCTCCTTTCGGCTCTTTTCTCCTTTCGGCTCTTTTGATCAAGGAGTTGGCTTCTCCTTTCGTCCAAATCACAACTCTTGATATTCCGGCTAGTAAAATTAGCCATCACACCAAGACCGCACTGATCTTCCACGGGTGTCTTGATGCACTAAAATTACATACCCAGGCAATCTCATCCAATTAGGAATATTCAATGGTTGGCACATCACAATACATAACAAATGATCGCATATGCATGTTACAAGATATAGAATCATAAAGTCATCGATGAACAACCTAACAAGGTCCGGGCCGGGAGATAGAGGCCTTTTACAACCAAACGCCCCCCAGACTGCAGCCTGCGTCGTTTGGAGGTGCTGAGAGTAACCATTGCTCAGACTTCTTAATACTCCTCCCGTATAACCATCCAGGTCCGGGCCGGCAGGCCGGGAGTAACAACAATAATATTTTTCAAGCATACAACCAAACGCTCCCCAGACATCCCTTCTGCGTCGTTCGGAGGTTCAAACAATACCAAAACAACATTTCTCACTACTCCACCCAGGAGTAAAATCACCAATCATTGAAACCAATATTAAAACCAAAGTCAAACATTTCAAATCGGCACCAAGACAAGTTCAAAACAGATACCATCCATTTCAAACAAATTTTCAAACAATATTTTCTAGCTCTGAAGAAAAACAAGTAGAGAGTTCATTCGAGGTTTTGTTCCGACAACCGAACTTTGAGGACAACTGGCTTGTCCTTCTGCATCACGGTGATGGTTCGGTTCTGAACCTCGAGAGTTGCATCATTCTTGTCGTGCCAAGGCATGTCCAAGAGAACGTCGCAATTGCCCAACTTCATGATGTGCAAATCAGCTTTTCCATGATAATCTTGGATAGTCACTGGAAGAGCACCAATGAGCGGTACCACTTTCTGAGTTTGCCCCGTGGCTAGCTCAGCTTCAATTTCTCTACTCTCTGCATCATAATCAAAGTGCATCTGCTCTAAGAATTCTGGATGGATTAAGTTCTCTGTAGCTCCGGGGTCAAAGAAAATAAGGGCTTTGAAGCCCTTTGCCCCGTGGCTAGCACAGCTTCAATTTCTCCACCCTCTGCATCATAATCAAAGTGCATCTGCTTTTAGAATTCTGGATGGATGAACTTCTATGTAGCTCCGGGGTCAAAGAAAATAAGGGCTTTGCCATATGCTCGACACAATTCATTCGTACTCTCAAGGCGTATGTCATAGATATCAGGAACTAGTCCAATAGCGGGTCTAGCTCTCTTAGATGGAGGTGGCGCTGGGGTTCTGTCGACCATTGGTGTGGGCGTCGGCTCCGTTGGTCTATCAGTGCGATGGGGACAACTAGAATAGTTATGCCTTAGGGGTGCCACAGTTTGGGGCCAGTGCACTCTCGGGGTGGGGGTGGAGGTGGAACTATGTCTTGTGTGGTCTTCTTTCAGTTCAGCTGTTTTAAAGTGCCTAAAAGTCTGTTCACTCTGTTCTTTTCCGTTGGCACGTAGTGTCGTCCCGTTACATAAGGAATCCTATAAATAGGACCTTGGCTCATTTGTGAGCTATCTTGTGTGATCACCAAAACCCTTGGCATCTCTACTCGCACACCCGTTTGGTGTGAACTTGGTGGTATGGGGCACCAGCCGTTGTGGTAGAGGCTAGCCTATTGGCTGCAAGCTCCCAAGCTCGGGGGTGAGCCTGTATATGGCTGGGAGGTGAGCTTGATGTCCACTCTCTACGTTGGTTTATGTCACGTGACACATCCCAACCCTATGTGTCCATGGACAAGCTACACCACAGCAGGGTTCCTGTCAATCAAGTCAGTTTAGATTAGCAGTGATCTGGCACTTTTGTGAGTCTATTCGTAGACCGTGCATGCCAAATCACTTAGCATAGATGCATATCCTCCGGTTGCACACAACATGATCATCAGTATTCCCTTCAAAATCCATCAGATTCAGTCAGGGGAATTTTCCAATGCATTTAGCCTATTTTCCTATTTTTGGTTATTTTCACTTATTATTTTTAAGTGACTTTCCAACAAAAGTAGGTAGGGCAATTTTGCTAAGTTAATATATAAGAAAACCCAAGTTAGCACTTTCTGGCAGAAGAGGCAACAGGAGCTTTCCGCTCAACAGGCAACTTCTCAGCAGTACCCCCCCCCTCAACACCTCCAGCAGATTACCATCGCCATCCACTCACTTCTCTTGGCGTGCCTCGCCTACAAGATCCACCCTCTGGCGTTTTTAATCATCAGCAGCAGACCTAGCCCATAGCGATTTTGACTCACAGATTTCAGCCAAGAGCAGCAAATTTACTAACGCTAGCAACCAGCCCTTTCCAGCGTTTTTTTCAGCATTGAATAACCTGTCCCTCCAGCGTTTTTCAGCCTGGGAAAAACCTGCAAGTTCAGCGATTTTCAGCCTATTACAAGGACCCAAAAACGCAGCCATAAGGTGCATCATCTCAACGTTTTTATTCAGCACATAACCTTCGACAAAAACAGAGAATTTCAGCCGTACGAATCATTCCCAAGACCATCCAGAACCTCAACACTTTCCCCTTTTTGAACAGCGAATAGAAGAAGACCAATTTCAGCCCTAAAGTCATCACCGTCGTCGTCATCAGCATAGTCCAAGGTGCATCAGTCCATTCCATTCGCATTGTACACCTTTGTGCATTCAAAGTTAGACCACTCTCGCCGACGAGAGTGGGGCCTTCGGAGGAGGGTTTTACAACCTCTCGGGTGTCGTATCTCTTCTCTCTCTCTATCTCTCAGTCTCATACACTTGCACGCGCAATGTCTATTCACTTTCTTCGTGATCATAGCACTTTCTCATTAAAGACGGAAGGCTCTCCCTTCCATAAGAACAAAAGGAACCTTGAGCACAGTTCGGAGCACTCATCTTGAGCAAAGCGCAAACATTCATTCCGCTGTACCTTACATTGGTATCAGAGCTTTGAAAGTGTTCTGCATTACTCAAGGGAAGAACCACATGAACCACAAGAATTTTTTTTGCTTGTTGCGGTCGCACGAACCCAAGTTTACTTGGGCGTGTCGATTCCTAATCGTGTTTTGTTGAAGAGTGACAGGAATCCCACGAAAGAAGGGCTTGTCCAACCTCCCCTTGTGTCTCTTTTCACTCATTGAGAGCGGACCGTGCACTTAGCGGCCGGCTAATCGAAGTGAGGTGGGAAAAAGCAACCTTGGCGTGAGCGCAAGGCCGCCAAGGGGTGCGCCCGCAAAAAGGAGTAGAACTCGGGTGAAGAGAAGATCCTTCTTCAACGCGATTTGCAAGCGAAAGAAAACCTCAAGAACCCAAGACCCTAAAGACTCAAGAACCTCAAGATCCTCAAGAACCCAAGATTCTCACGAATCAAGGACCTCAAGACCCTCAAGAACCCAAGTTCCTCACGAGCTTAAGACCCCAAGATTATAGTGCATGGTCGTCACCCGAAGCGGAATGGATACTTCGCATACAGGTGATGAGCATGAGAGAGGCGACGAAGACTCGTCCCCACCCGGAGATGATTTCTTCAACCCTCCCCCTTCGCCATCTACACCACCAAGTGCACCAAACCCTATGGAGACAATGGTCAAGCAGATGATGGCCATGATGGATAGACAAGAAGCAAGTCGCCTTGCTCAAGAACGTGAGCGCCTTGCTCAGGAACGTGAGCGCGATGAAAGAAACGCAAAACTTGCCGCAAAACAAGAAGAAAATCGACTTGCTCTCGAACGCGAGCGTGATGAACGAAATGAACGCAAAGCAGAAACGGACGCCGAGCGAGAATCTCAAAGTGAGATTCGCAATCAAGAATTTATTTCCCAAGTGCTAGCCTCGAAGACCGAACCACCCAAAGATCGTGGGAGTTCCTCTAGTGGTGCAAGCCACGATGCGGACTCCAACAACCCAGTCACCAAAAAGTTGACTTTCAGTAAGTATGATGGTAAGATGGATGCTACGGTGATTCATACTTGGTTACATCAATTTAATGCTTATTTTGCAACAACTAAGAAAATAGGAAATAGCAAAGTTTTGACGACAGCTATGTACCTTGCCGGTGATGCCATCAATTGGTACCATGCATGGCAAGAGGTACAGCTAGCCGCGCACCTAGAGGCAGCCGACGATTTCACGCCCCTCTTTTAGTTGGGCTGATTTCCAAGACAAGCTCAAGGCGCGGTTTATGCCACCTCAGTACCTCGCACGATTGAAAGAGGATTGGCGTAATCTCAAGCAACATGGTATGCCAGTCATGTCTTTTTCTAACCGTGTTTTGCAGCTAGGCACTCAATTACGCAAGTCGGATGATGAGCGCAAAGAGGCTTTTCTCTTTGGGTTAGACGAATACATCAAGTTTGATGTTGAAGTCTTTGACCCCGCGGATCTCAACAAGGCGGTAGCGATTGCTCTCGCACAGGAGATGAAACACAACAAGGGAAAGCCTAAGGAGAACAAGACTTCCACAAGTACCTCGCAGACTTCTCAGAACCCTCAGAACAGTAAGAACGGTAAGAATGGTAAGAATGATAACTCTTCTAACCAATCTACCAACAGTATCTCATCAAAGAATTCTTCCAATGAATCTAAGGGTAAGGCTAACACACCTAGCTTACTCCAGATGAAAAGGTAGCACAAGGAATTGTAGGAGGATACATCACGTCATAAGAACAAAGCACGTATTCTAAGGAAGGTCGTTGTTTTCATTGTCACATTAAGGGTCACATTAAAAGAACATGTCCTAAGCTTGAATCGAATGAATCTAAAGAACCCACAGCACCCACTACATCTGTCAATACAATGAATGATAACACGAGTGTGCCCCAAGTTTCTCAGGACCCTCCCATTGATGATTCTCTCATTAAATGTTATGGTCGTACGTCGGGGCACCGTTTTGTCATATTGTTTGACCCAGTGTCACGTGACACATCCCAACCCTATGTGTCCGTGGACAAGCTACACCACAGCAAGGTTCAATCAGTTCAGTCAAGTCTAGATTAGCAATGATCTGGCACTTTTGTGAGTCTATTCGTAGACCGTGCATGCCCAATCACTTAGCATAGATGCATATCCTCCGGTTGCACACAGCATGATCATCGGAATTCCCATAAGAATCCATTAGCATCAGTTAGGGGAATTTTCCAGTGCATTTAGCCTATTTTCCTATTTATTGGGATTTTCACTTATTATTTTTAAGTGACTTTCCTACAAAAGTAGGTAGGGCAATTTTGCTAAGTTAATATATAAGCAAACCCAAGTTATCACTAAATGGCAGAAGAGGCAGCAGGAGCACCTTGCTCAACAGGCAACTTCTCAGCAAGACCAACCCCCGCGACTACTCTGGCGTTTTCTCCACAGAAGACCTAGCGTTTTTGCATCAGATCAGCCTTGGCGATTTGTGCGCAGCAGATCAGCCCCGGCGTCATCACGACACAGCAGATCAGCCTAGCGTTTTTGCATTTGCAGAACCCCGGCGACAGAAGGACCAATTTCAGCCCTTGGCGTTTTTGGATTTCAGCAACAAATTAAGACCGGCATTATTCACCTAAAGTGTAGCAGATTCAGCCCGCAAAGACCATCAGTTTTCAGCCCTAAGAAACCTC
Organism: Adiantum capillus-veneris; assembly: GCF_014529385.1. Lineage (NCBI taxonomy): Eukaryota > Viridiplantae > Streptophyta > Polypodiopsida > Polypodiales > Pteridaceae > Adiantum > Adiantum capillus-veneris. Next base: position 5,148,974 of record NC_140938.1, read on the forward strand.
ATTTTTTCAGCCAAGAAAACGCAGCCAAAATAGTCATTTTCAGCCACCGAAACAGTCTAGAAATTCAGCGACTAGAAGATCTCAGATTTCAGCCGTCGTCGTCGTCGTCGTCGTCGTCGTCGTCGTCGTCATCGTCATCGGCATAGACCAAGTTGCATAGTCCATTGCATACGCATTGTACACCTTTGTGCAATCAAAGAATAGACCACTCTCACCGACGAGAGTGGGGCCTTTGGAGGAGGGTTTTACAACCTCTCGGGTGTCGTATCTCTTCTCTCTCCTTCTCTCAGTCTCATTCACTTGCACGCACAATATCCACCCACTTTGTTCATGACCACAACACTCTACAAGACGGAAAGCTCTCTCTTTTCCTAAAAACTAAAAGGAACCTTGAGCAATAAAGATCACTAATCTTGAGAAAATACAACATTCATTCCGTTGCACCTTACATTGGTATCAGAGCTTTGGAAGTGTTCTGCATTACTCAAGGAAAGAACCACAAGAACCACAAGAAATTTTTTTGCTTGTTGCAATCGCACGAACCCAAGTTTACTTGGGCGTGGCGATTCCTAATCGTGTTTTGTTGAAGAGTGACAGGAATCCCAAGAAAGAAGGGCTTGTCCAGCCTCCCCTTGTGTCTCTTTTCACTCATTGAGAGCGGACCGTGCACTTAGCGGCCGGCCAATCGACGTGAGGTGGGAAAAAGCAACCTTGGTGTGAGCGCAAGGCCGCCAAGGGGTGCGCCCGCAGAAAAGAGTAGAACTCGGGTGAAGAGAAGATCCTTCTCAACGCGATTTGCAAGCAAAAGAAAACCTCAAGAACCCCAAGAACCCAAGACCCTCAAGACTCAAGAACCTCAAGAACCCAAGATTCTCACGAGTCAAGGACCTCAAGAACCCAAGTTCCTCGTGAACTTAAGAACCCAGACCACAAGAACCCACGACTTCAGAATGATCATCACTCAAAGCGGAATGGATACTTCGCTTGGAGGTGATGAGCATGAGAGAGGCGAAGAAGAATTTTCCCCACCAGGAGGTTTTTCCGACCCTTCCCCATCTACGACAAAGATTGCACTAATTCCTATGGAGGAGTTTGACCAAGAAAGAGAAGCAGAAAGAAAAGCCTACGAAGAAGACATGGTAGCCATCGAGCGTAAGTACCAAGAAAGAATGGCAGCCATAGCGCATGAGAGCGAGCAAGCACGCTTGGAAGCCAAAGCAAGAGAAGCAGAATTTGATCGCGAGAACAAAGAAATGCAAGCCAAGTTTGATCGCGAGAACAAAGCAATAAGGCAAGAGATGTTGCGACTCTTTTCTCGAATACAGGCACAGATGCAACAAGATCGGGAAAAGGAGACTCTCTCAGTCTCTTCTTCTCCCAAGCATGAAACACAGGATTTGCATGATTGTGTGAAGCATGATGATGATTTGATTGACAATGACTTGCATGATGTTTTGATTGACAATGATAAGCACAATGATTTGCATGATGAGAAGCATGATGAATTGGATGCCAATGATAAGCATGATGATTTGGATGCCAATGATAAGCACGATGATTTGAATGATAAAGACAAGCATGATGATTTGCATGATGATCAAGATGTGATTTCTCACAAGCATGATGAGTTGCATGAAGATGATGTGATTGTTAACAAGGATGATGTTTTAGTTGATGCTTTTTCTAGCGAAGCTAACCTCGTTGTAGATTCGATCAATCACGAAAAAGCGATCTTGGCTTTCGAGTCGAGGTCCAAAGAACCCCCACAGGACGATTCGATCATTCAGGACGAACCGATCTTGGCTCTCGAGCCTTGGTCCAAAGAACCATCACAGGAAGTATTGTGTGTTCGCATGATTGATACGCACGCATTGTTCAAGTGTTTCATTCGTGACGGTTTCCTGTATTTTAGTCAGCATCGTTATGTGATCCCTTTTACTAGGCATGACATATTGTATGTTGAGCACGTTTCTCTCATGGATGAGCACGAATGTATGCGGATTATTCATGAAAAGTTGAAAAGTTTGTATGTCAAGAAGTCACATTCCATGTTTCTTCCTTGGCATGACACAGTTTCCGAAAGAGCACATGATAGTATGAGCACCAAGCATGGGCATTTCCATTGTGAATTGCCACAGTTGATTGATTTTGATCAAACAGAAAAGCTTCGATCGCATTGTTTACATGTGTTTGATGAACGGGTTGTAACTCCGTCTCTATGTTCATCTACATTGCATACACAGTCTTTAGAGAAGACAAGATTTTTTTCCTTCACTTTACATGGAATGGGTATGTTCATGGTTTTGTGTTGGAGATGGGTTCAGGAATTTTCAGCCATGGAGATTCTTGAAGACAAACGCAGCAGGACTCTAGAAGAAGTTGAAGCAAGAAAGGAGATTCAGAAGACTTTTGAGTCGCTTTCGGCGTGGCCCAAAGAAGCAAGCGTTGCAGACCTTTATGAAGTTCAAGTACCGCTCGACCCACACAGCAGAGTGGGCCGGCGAAGAGTCCCTTCCAGGATTCTGGATGCTGTTGGCGATCTCCCTCGACGCCATACAGTTCGGTACCAATACCTCACTTTGAAAAGGAGGGGATGTCACATTACACATCCCAACCCTATGTGTCCGTGGACAAGCTACACCACAGCAGGGTTCAGTCAGTTCAGTCAAGTCTAGATTAGCAGTGATCTGGCACTTTTGTGAGTCTATTCGTAGACCGTGCATGCCCAGTCACTTAGCATAGATGCATATCCTCCGATTGCACATAGCATGATCATCGGAATTCGCATCAGAATCCATTAGCATCAGTTAGGGGAATTTTCCAGTGCATTTAGCCTATTTTCCTATTTATTGGGATTTTCACTTATTATTTTTAAGTGACTCTCCTACAAAAGTAAGTAGGGCAATTTTGCTAAGTTAATATATAAGCAAACCCAAGTTAGCACTAAATGGCAGAAGAGGCAGCAGGAGCACCTTGCTCAACAGGCAACTTCTCAGCAAGACCAACCCCCGCGACTACTCTGGCGTTTTCTCCACAGAAGACCTAGCGTTTTTGCATCAGATCAGCCTTGGCGATTTGTGCACAGCAGATCAGCCCCGGCATCATCACGACACAGCAGATCAGACTAGCGTTTTTGCATTTGCAGAACCCCGGCGACAGAAGGACCAATTTCAGCCCCTGGCGTTTTTGGATTTCAACAGCAAATTAAGACCGGCATTATTCACCTAAAGTGTAGCAGATTCAGCCCGTAAAGACCATCAGTTTTCAACCCTAAGAAACCTCATTTTTCAGCCAAGAAAACACAGCCAAAATAGTCATTTTCAGCCACCGAAACAGTCCAGAAATTCAGCGATTAGAAGATCTCAGATTTCAGCCGACATCGTCGTCGTCGTCGTCGTCATCGTCACCGTCGTCGTCGTCGGCATAGACCAAGTTGCATAGTCCATTGCATACGCATTGTACTCCTTTGTGCAATCAAAGAATAGACCACTCTCGCCGACGAGAGTGGGGCCTTTGGAGGAGGGTTTTACAACCTCTCGGGTGTCGTATCTCTTCTCTCTCCTTCTCTCAGTCTCATTCACTTGCACGCACAATATCCACCCACTTTGTTCGTGACCACAACACTCTACAAGACGAAAAGCTCTCTCTTTTCCTAAGAACTAAAAGGAACCTTGAGCAATAAAGATCACTAATCTTGAGAAAATACAACATTCATTTCGCTGCACCTTACACCCAGGTAGTATGCATGATGTGATCAGTTCCTCTCTTGTTGAGAGAGCCCACCTCGAAGTTAGTCCGAGATCTCCTATCGAGGTCTCTCGCTTTCGTCTCGACATGGACGCTCTCATCACGGAGGAGTGCCTTCATGTGTTGTTTGCAATTCAACAGACTACCTTCACTAGAAGATTTGTTGTTTCTCCTCTCTCAGGATGTGATATGATTTTGGGCATTTGATGGTTTCGTGAGACTAACGCTCTCATTGATTTTGAGGCTAACACAATAACTCTCAATGCCAAAAGTGATTCTCCTACTGTCTTTCATGGAGTGGACATTGCTCCTTCTCCATCTCTCATTGCTAATATGCAGGACAAGGTTGAAAGGATTCGGGATAAGGAGATTCTCTCAGTCTCTCTTTCTCCACAACATGACACACAGGATTTGCATGATTATGAGAAGCATGATGATTTGAAGGATAATGATTTGCATGATGATTTGGATGACAATGACAAGCATGATGATTTGCATGATCAAGATGTGATTTCTCACAAGCATGATGAGTTGCATGAAGAAGATGTGATCGTTCACAAGGATGTGTTAGTTGATGCTTTTTCTAGCGAAGCTAACCTCGTTGTAGATTCGATCAATCACCAAGAATCAATCTTGGCTTTCGAGTCGAGGTCCACAGATCCCCCACAAGAAGATTCGATAGATCCCGAAGAAGCGATCTTGGCTCTCGAGCCTTAGTCCAAAGAGCCCTTACAGGAAGTATTATGTGTTCGCATGATTGATACGCACGCATTGTTCGAGTGTTTCATTCGTGACGGTTTCCTGTATTTTAGTCAACATCGTTATGTGATCCTTTTTCCTAGGCATGACATATTGTATGTTGAACACGTTTCTCTCATGGATGAGCACGAATGTATGCGGATTTTTCGTGAAAAGCTGAAAAGTTTGTATGTAAGGAAGTCACATTCCATGTCTCTTCCTTGGCATGACACAGTTGTACACAGAGCACATGATTGTATGAGCACCAAGCATGGGCATTTCCATTGTGATTTGCCACCGTTGATTGATTTCGATCAAACAGAAAAGATTCGATCTCATTGTTTGCATATGTTTGGTCAACGGGTTGTCACTCCGTCTCTATGTTCATCTACATTGCATACTTAGTCTTTAGAGAAGACAAGATTTTTTTTCCTTCACTTTACATGAAATGGGTATATTCATGGTTTTGTGTTGGAGATGGTTTCAGGAATTTTCACCCATGGAGATTCTTGAAGACGAAAGAAGCAGATCACTAGACGAAGTTGAAGCAAGGAAGGAGCCACAGAAGACTTTGTGTCGCTTTCGGTGCAGCCCAAAGAAGCAAGCGTTGCAGACCTTTATGAAGTTCAAGTAACGCACGACCCACACATCAGAGTGGGCTGGCGAAGAGTCCCTTCCAGGATTCCGGATACTGTTGGCGATCTCCCTCGACGCCATACAGTTCGGTACCAGTACCTCACTTCGAAAAGGAGGGGATGTCACGTGACACATCCCAACCCTATGTGTCCGTGGACAAGCTACACCATAGCAGGGTTCCCGTCAGTCAAGTCAGTTTAGATTAGCAGTGATCTGGCACTTTTATGAGTCTATTCGTAGACCGTGCATGCCAAATCACTTAGCATATATGCATATCCTACGGTTGCACACAGCATGATCATCAATATTCCCTTCAGAATCCATCAAATTCAGTCAAGGGAATTTTCCAATGCATTTATCCTATTTTCCTATTTTTGGTTATTTTCACTTATTATTTTTAAGTGACTTTCCAACAAAAGTAGGTAGCGCAATTTTGCCAAGTTAATATATAAGAAAACCCAAGTTAGCACTTTCTGGCAGAAGAGGCAGCAAGAGCTTTCCGCTCAACAAGCAACTTCTCAGCAGTACCCCCCCTCAGCACCTCCAACAGATTACCATCGCCATCCACTCACTTCTCTTGGCGTGCCTCGCCTACAAGATCCACCCTCTGGCGTTTTTAATCATCAGCAGCAGACCTAGCCCATAGCGATTTTGAATCACAGATTTCAGCCAAGAGCAGAAAATTTACTAACGCTAGCAACCAGCCCTTTCCAGCGTTTTTTTCAGCATTGAATAACCTGTCCCTCCAGCGTTTTTCAGCCTGGGAAAAGCCTGCAAGTTCAGCGATTTTCAGCCTATTACAAGGACCCAAAAACGCAGCCATAAGGTGCATCATCTCAACGTTTTTATTCAGCACAGAACCTTCGACAAAAACAGAGAATTTCAGCCATACGAATCATTCCCAAGACCATCCAGAACCTCAACAGTTTCCCCTTTTTGAACAACGAATAGAAGAAGACCAATTTCAGCCCTAAAGTCATCACCGTCGTCGTCATTGGCATAGTCCAAGTTGCATCAGTCCATTGCATTCGCATTGTACACCTTTGTGCAATCAAAGTTAGACCACTCTCGCCGACGAGAGTGGGGCCTTCGGAGGAGGGTTTTACAACCTCTCGGGTGTCGTATCTCTTCTCTCTCTATCTCTCAGTCTCATACACTTGCACGCACAGTGTCTATTCACTTTGTTCGTGATCATAGCACTTTCTCATTAAAGACGGAAGGCTCTCCCTTCCATAAGAACAAAAGGAACCTTGAGCACAGTTCGGAGCACTCATCTTGAGCAAAGTGCAAACATTCATTCCGCTGCACCTAACAGTTTATGCATGAGTATGGCTTGTGTCATGTCATGTGTGCAGGATGGATCGGGCAAGGGACTAACATTGGTATTAGAGCCTCTTCCTGCTCGTGCAGACGACATGGAAACGTGAAAACCCATTAGAGCTCATGAGGTTATGATGGCCTAGCGTGACATGCTCTCTACACTCTTTGCATAGGGCGGTATGGGACGCTACTAGCAAGAGAGATGAGAAGGGGGGGCACATGCAAGCCGATGGTGGAGTCTATGGTATGTTTTTCGTGGTCTTTTTCGTCCCATGCATGGACTCTTGTATGTGGAGGTTGATACTAGTGATCGTTACATGGATACTTGGTACATCTATTGTATTCATGGATGCTCAATGTGTCTATTTTTTCTCCCCCTCCGTATCCGTTTATGCATGAGGGTGCCTCAGGGGCATGTCCCTCCGTTTGTACATCCGGTGAGAGGGTTTCCATTGGATTGTACTTCAAAAGTGTTCTGGGAACACGGCCCTATGGTTAGGGTGGTTAAGGAATCCTATAAATAGGAACTTCGACTCATTTGTGAGCTATCTTGTGTGATCACCGCACTTGGACCCTAGGGCCTAGGCCCTTGGTAGCTCTACCCGCACACCCATTTGGTGTGGGCTTGGTGGTATGGAACACCAGCACTTGTGGTAGAGGCTAGCCCGTTGTTGCAGGCTCCCATGCTCGGGGGTGAGCCTATATTGGGACTGGCAAGGGACTGACCAGTGACAACAACCCTCACGACCACCTATACCTACTTTCAATCCCATAGTAGAACCATATCCTATGTATTTGGGTTGCTTTCCACATTTTCCTACATCCATGATGTCGGGTCCCAAACCATTGAAAGATGGTCGTTCTAAGGTCAAATTCAACAATTTTTTCTAGACTTAAAGATCAACTTAAAGCCTTGTAGTCTCTTGATGATGATGATGATGAAGTTGAACCAGCATCATCGCAAAACGTTTCAACGCCAAAACGTTTCGCCCTTGAAACATGGTGTTTCACCACGAAACGTTTCAGTCAAAGACTAGAGCACAATGAAACGTGGGACAAAACGTGCATGTATGGATTTTGCGGCCCGAAAACTCAACCACTCACTGAAACACGTTTCATGGTCTTCAACAATCTGATGTCCTGAAGTTTGAACAATGGATATCATGTTGTCAAGAAACAAGTCCCTGTTGCACACTGTTTTTGCACTGCAGAGTCTTGTGATACTTCGTGACTTTTGATCTATATGCGAGGGCTCCACGTGCCAACGGAAAAGAGCAGACTTTTAAGCACTTCAATAACAACTAAACTAAAAGAGATGAACGACACTGGAGACGGAGAGTGGAGGAGTTTCACCCCAAGAGAGCACTAGCCCCAAAGCCTGGCGCCCCTTTCGGTATTTCTTTCTATTGCTTCAACTCAGTACAACAAGTTTCTGCATCTTCACAAGGAAGCCTGCCAGAGAATGAACCCTTGCCACATATTTAAAGGCCCTTGCCCCTCTAAAAGCAGTTTACATGAAAAGCATGGAGTCCAAAAGCATCTGGTCCAAAAGCAGCCAGCGCAAATCCATACAGCTGCCACGTTAGCAGCCTGTACTCCAAAACGCGGACGTCCGTAGAGCTGCCATGTCATCAACCTGTCAGTGCAAATTACGAAGCTTCCATACATCTGCCACATCAGCATTATTTATGCAAGGGAATTTTATGTCTGTTTCCTGCTTTATTTTATTATTTTGGGCCCCATCAAACAGGTCCCATAAGTTGTCAAGAACTCTTTTAAAATTTGGGCCTCTCGTCGAGGAACTATAAGTTGGTGAGAACTTCTGTTCTCTTTTGTTGCTTCTAGGTTTTAGGCCCCTCCACCGGGATTTGCAAGATGGCTAGGGTTAGGCTCGGAGAGCCCTAACCCACCAGGTCTTTAGTGGCTTGACATGTCAGCACTTTGTGACATGATCCTATCAGTCCATCTCATGAAAAGGCCATCATATAACCACCTTCATTGATTGATAGATCAGACACTATCACACACACACACACACACACACACACAGAGAAATGAAATGAAATGTTATATAAACGTCTTCGAAAGGCCAAAATGACCTATGAGACCAAAAAGTTACAATTGGTGAATCTGATATCATGTCTGAGTACGAAAGTACAAAGAACTAACACTAGAAACATTAAGGAAATGAATCTGAAGCTGATTTAGAATTGAGATTTGGGGGGCGGGGGGGGGTGGTTTGAGGTTCAAATGAAATCTCTCATCAGTCGCTTTCGAATCTCATCCACATCCTCCATGGTCAGTACGTTGGTTGGGCGTCTTGCATGTCCAGCTAGAGTGATCTGTATCTTCTGCTGCAACCTTCGTCGATGGTGGGAGACCCCTCGAGGTCGTGGGCGTCTGGATCTACCTAGCTCATGGCTCGGTCAATCAACGTACCTCTAGTGTGGGTGGGCTCTGAGATCTGCTGTGGTGACTGCTCCTCTGCCTCTCCCCTGGCCTGTGTAAAGAAATCAATGATTCGTTTCTGAGACTCTCTCCCCTGATGTCCTCAGCAAGCTCTCCCTGAGTTTGCGTAATCTCTAGCAGGAACAACCCGAGACATCTCTGATCCTCGTATCTCATGACTCTAGAAAATGGTCTGAAGCCCTCTCTAAACAGAGTGGAAGCGGCCGTGTATCTCATAGTACGCCGGGCAATGACGTAGTGAGCAGCTCTGTCTCTGGTTTTAAGTGACATAGGTGACATATCTTGCCCCCTGTTGGCACCCCTCAAAATCGGCCAATCTCGATTTGGAGCTGATGTGAGGATGTGTGTATCTGCCCAATAGCGCATCATATCCCATGAGATAAGTGCATATCCATGTATGCAAGCCTAGTCACAAAACCGTCCTCCGTGAGTTGGAGAAGATGCTCTCTGTAAAAGGCCATCTTCGTTCCCAACTCCTGTGTCGGCTGTATCCATGTGCTCTTGGTATCCAGCTGAATCAGATCTTGGCGTATGAGTTTGGTGATCTCTGTCCGTGTGAGAGACAGGAAGGGTGCATCTAGGGAGTATTGAAACGGAGGCAATCTATCCATGCTGAAACCATGTGACTGAAACCATGTTGTCATCTATCCATACCAACATGTTGTATCTCCTTGTAGCGCTAGTTGTCGAGATAACTCGAGGGCAAGCCGAGCATATCTATCCCTAGGGAGATCCCATAAACTGTTGATAAAGGATACTTGGGGGGGGGGGGGGGGGGGGGGGGGGGGGGGGGTGCTAGCTCGGCTCGTGTAATCTCATGCGGCACTGAGGCCTTAGCCCGAATCATCCGAGCGATCATAGAGACTAGAGGCCTCTCCATACATCTCCATCCATCTGTGTTGCCAGATCTCCCATGAGGCCTTAGCCCGAATCATCCGAGCGATCATAGAGACTAGAGGCCTCTCCATACATCTCCATACATCTGTGTTGCCAGATCTCCCATGATGGTCTACTGAGGACCATAGAGGCCTCTCCATACATCTCCATCCATCTGTGTTGCCAGATCTCCCATGAGGCCTTAGCCCGAATCATCCGAGCGATCATAGAGACTAGAGGCCTCTCCATACATCTCCATACATCTGTGTTGCCAGATCTCCCATGATGGTCTACTGAGGGTCCCCATACATGAACTCCGTAGAGCATAGTTGAGGTCACTAGAGTGTCAAAAAGCCATAGCTTTGTTCACAGTTCCTAAAACTGAACCTGCGAACACATCCTCTCCAGTCGTCCCAAGGCTACATATGCTCTCGTCAGTCTAGTCTCTCATGCTCTCCTCAATGAAAACACCGGTCCACCGAAAACAACCCCAAGATAGGTATATGCATCTGTGTACTCCACAGTCTCCCGGCCATACGTAAATGTGGGTGCTGACCTCCTGACCCACTGTGGTGTGGTGTTTAACACCGTAACCTTGGGTTGACAGACAATCCACTTTCATGAGCAAATGTATTCAAAGCATCTAAATGATGTTGCATCCCCTTTGGAGAGTCAGAAATCAACACAATATCATCAAGAGATTGAGCAGCGATGAGACTAGGGAGAGGGGAGGGATACGGGGCACATCACTAGCAGAGGTATCACAATGTTCTTCCATTCAGAGATTGAGCACATATGAGACTAGGGAGAGGGGAGGGATACGGGGCACATCACTAGCAGAGGTATCACAATGTTCTTCCATTCAAAGATTGAGCACAGATGAGACTAGGGAGAGGGGAGGGATACGGGTACACCACTAGCAGAGGCAGAGCTGGGGAGATCTAGGAGTCCCAGGATGAGGGGATGCTCCCATCGAGGGAGGAGGCTGCAGCAGAGGATCAAATCTATATTGGTGAGACATGGGAGATGCCCTGTGCAGAGTCTCAACATGGAGGACATCGCCACGATCATGCATTGACCGATGTGAGCCATCTCCGGATTTTGATACACATATCCACCATTTTGTATATGTTCTCTGTGATACACACCCGCCTTTTTATATGTGTACCTCTCAGGCTCTTGATACCAAGCTCTAGTAGTGTTTTGTTTAGTTAGTTTCCTTCTTTCTTTTTATCCAGACCTTGTATCGAATTCACCATAGATTCACCATGATGTAACTCTCTGGTCTCATAGGCCAATATGGCCTTGTATCGAATTCACCATAGATTCACCATGATGTAACTCTCTGGTCTCATAGGTCAATATGGCCTTTAGAAGACGTTAATATAATACTTCATTTCTCTCTCTCTATTTTTATTTTTATTTATTTTTTTATTTTTTATTTTTTAAATTATTTTGATTTTGACTTTGTATCAGATCCACCACATTGTAACTTTTTGGTCTCACAGGTCACTTTGGCCTTTTGAAGACGTTAATATAACCTTGCTCGATATCGTTCAATCTCCAATACATAAGATATACCTTCATAAGTTCAGAATAGTCTCAACTCACAAATTATAAGAGGGACTAAAGCACTCATGAAACTATAAAAGCAAGGGACACAAGAAAAGAAAAGAAAAAACAAAAACAAAAACAAACAAACAAACAAATTAAATCACTTTGTTTGCTACAAAACAAAACTTGATAAAACTAGATAAGAGGCCAAGACATCTCTGATCTAGGATCTCATAACTCTAGATAGAGGCCCAAAACCTTCTCTAAAGAGGCAATGAAAGCGGCCATGTATCTCATAGTATGGTGTACAGTGGCATATATAGCGCTCTCTCTCTCTCTCTCTCTCTCTCTCTCTCTCTCTCTCTCTCTCTCTCTCTCTCTCTCACACACACACACACACACACACACACTGTGGGTGGTAGCCCAAGAGGCTTGGTGACCCTGTGGTCGAGGTTTCCGAACCAAAAAGTTGTAGATTTTGCGACATGAGGCTATATTGGGGAAGAACAAAAAAAAGCAATATGAAGAAATAAATCCTTGATGGAGGTCCTTAAAAAGCCCGGAAACATGAACGGTGGGACAAATTTTAAGCATCTCAACAGTACAAAGCCGAACCTTTGCGTATTCCTTGAAGTAGACGGCGACGATCTCGTTTGTACTGTTCAGCTGGAAGAAGAACCAGTTTAGCTGCACCAGATCCGACAGCAAATAAAGGCCGGATAGGTCCCAATCCTTTCAGCAGTTTATGAATCTAAAAATTCCACAAATAATTTCAGTTTCCAGAACAGTCTGCTTGACCCTAGGCTGCAGTAATTCACCAGAAGATTTTTAAAAACCTGGTTTTGTGATATATCTTCCATCCATTCTGCCACCACTATGCTGGAAAGAGTTTCCCACCCACGTACTGCTGTAGTTCTAACATGCTTTAACTCCAGCTCAATACCCTATACAGACGATCCTTACTTGGCATCAATAGTCTCTTATAAAAAGAAAACATCAAGTGCTCTAAATCATCCTTAAGATTACCTTCCATGGGACCAGATTTGCAAGCTCCGCATAATTTCCACATTTGAGAGCACCAATGTCTACATGGCGTGGAACATAGTCAACCCTGATACTAAAGGATTGCAACTCACAAATCTAGGGGGGGGGGAAAAAAATAGTGAGTATTCTTGAAGCACATTCAGTACTCAAATGTGGCTATGACCTTCAACGAAATACCTGAAAGAAGGGAAGTAAGGCATCTTCAGATCCCTCTGCAACCTTCAATTCAAAGCTGGAATATGAAGAAGCCACTTCATCATTACCCTGAGACGAGAGGGCAGGTGCACTGAAAAAGTTTGCCAGGAATTCAACATGCCGCTGGTCGAGGTGTAAGAGAATTGGTAATAACTGCACAGACAACCTGCAGCAGAACACATTAAAAAGTCACAAGCTAAGCCAAAGAAGCTCCCAGCGGGCCAGCTGTTTGTAAGTTCCATATATTACCGATACTCCTCCACTGGGACCAAAGGATTAGGCCTCACAGATTCAAGCTCTAACTTCAAAGCTTTGGCAGATGACTCTCGAGGTCGAGATTTAGACCAGTGGTAGCCCAGAACCTTCAATATTGCAAGAGACACATGTTAAATTACTTAGCAGGCATATAATGCATAAAACACAGAGAAAACTGAATCACCTTTTTCCATGGTGCATTCTTGCTGCAATCGTATATGCCGGCCTCCTCGATGCTTAGAGCCAGTCTTGATGCATAAATACCCATTCTAGGAAAAATGTCGTATTGGAGGTTCACACCATGCAAAATTAATTCCATACACATCTCGTTTTGCCTTCCACCAGTAGCGTCAAGGTCTTTTCTTTTGCTAATTGGCCAATCAGAACCCCTATACAACCTCCACCGCAACTTCAAATCCTGAAAGACCACTCTACCAACAGATTCTGGATATCGAAACGAAAGACCAAACCTCCTTTTTGAGGAATGTGGCAGGTTATCTCTGTGCTCTTGGGACCCTGATCTATTATCAGATTCTTGAACATGGTTTTCTACAACCTTGAATCTTCGGCCGTCATACCAACCTCCACTACCATCAAGTCCACTCCGTTTGTTGAAATCATCAGACAGGGTTTGAGAGGTTTGAATTGATGCACCCTCAACTGAGTTACAATAATTTTGGGACGATAAATGAGGAGAGGATGTTTTGATGGCATAGTAGCCTTCGATGAAAGAAGGAGCCTCCTCAAGTTTTGCTACAGGTGTTCGAAGACTTTCCTCTTCCCCACAACCCTGAGACCATTGCTCCAAGGACCTGTATTGACTAGCTTGTGCTACATCATCACCTGGCTGAGGGGATTTACTGTGCAGCAGAGACTTCTCATGCATTGCAACCAAACAGTTGCAACAAGAATGTACAGAGTAACCTCTAGCTAATAAGCAGGCATCTTCCAAAAACCCTTCCAAAAGAGCAGCACTCTCGCTGTTAGCAATACTGGATCCTGACAACGCGTTTGCAGAGTCACCATTATCCAACTGATGTCCAGGGATCTTTTCAATACAGCAATTGCCTATATCAGGCTTATCACTTTGTTTTGAAACAGAAAGCTCCACCGCAGGGGAAAATAGCTGCTGTAATTGGGCAATCAGCCGACCGAAGGCTGCCGTAGTGTCATGGCAAGTATCAAGTCGTAGCTGATTATTTGCACATTCAGCTTCCCATTCCAGGCCATCAACACCATTGATGTGAATGACAGCTTCCATCACTGCTTCTCCAGCAACTTTGACATACCCAGCCTGATTCAGAGATTCTAGCGTGAAATCCGTGAAATCCAGCACATTGCTTCTCCTCAAAGTGGTGTCAGTCAATAGAAGTGCTACATCTCTGAGCCAAATCTCGTAACTCTTTCTGGCACTGTTTGAAGTTGCATTACTTGACACATGAACAGCAGCAGCAGCTAACAAACAAGCAACTGGATCAAACTGTTCTGTAGTATTCCTTGCTCTGAGGATTGCTGCAGACACAGCTTCTTTGCCAGGCTCATAGCACAAAGCGGCATCATGTAAATCCAGTGAAAACCGAACATGGTCGTTAGACAAGGAAGCATCTTCTCCTGCTTCTTTAGGAAGCCTCACAATACCTGTTTTGGTTGTTGGAAGGCAATTATTCTCATAGATAGCATAATTGTTGGAAGGCTCATCATGCTCGCTGAAAAAAGTGATCAACCCCGGTAACCAGTCAAGGCGGCCGCCATGTGCCATGAATGTACAACCTCCCAAAACAACGCTAATCAACATGTCTTCTGGATGGCCTCCACCATGCCATGACATAACTGAAACTTCTATGCCAGAAGACTTTGTCGCCAAGACATTTCCTCCTCCCCCATCACCCCGACCAAGTGTATCATCATTAAAGGTCACAAGCTGTAGTTCATCATTGCTTTCATTTGACAGCAAGCCCTTAATACAGCCATTCCCATGACGCACCCAAAAGTAGCTTGCATTGTTAACCATGCCTAGTTTCACAACATGTAACATTTGAAGTTTGCAGAATTTTATTGTGTACATTTCCCAAGAAGTGTTTGTCTTTGTCTTCAAAGAACTGGAGCTGTCGAAATGTGGATGAAGCTGTATTTCTGCTTCTCCTACGTCCACAGAGACAGATACTTGATTATTGTCCTTTTGACCATTCAAACTTTGCTTGGACATGGTCACTGCAAGTAGCGACGTCAGAATATCAACTGCAATAGTATGTTGAGAGGCCAAAAGCTCAATTTTTGCTTTCGGAATAGCCACAAAAATACAAGTTGATGAAAAAAGTGAAATGTCTCCACGTAATTTGCGGTTGTTTTCGCTCGTCACATCAGTTGCCGTTACCGCAACAAACTCAGAACTCGTCTTCCCACCGCCGATCCCGGCTTTCTGTTGTTCAGCAATCCCATTCCATGCACGCTCTACAAGAGACATTCCTTCACCAATTTTTGTTTTGATAAATATCTCTACTGTGGCGAGTTCAGGACTGCATAATGAGATGCTGAGAACCGTGTTTGCATGAAATTTTAAAGGAGAGTCCTTTTCAGAACCTTCACTTTGAATTGATGGAGAAACAAGGTAAAGATAGCTTTCTTCAAAAGCCAGAATAGCAGAGCCAATACAAAGCTGATCACCCACACTATCCGGGAGTCTCAACTTGACCATGGGTCTCCTGAACTTTTCAACAGGACACGACAAATCTAGGCATAGCATATGATCTTTCTGAATTGCTGCTGACCCTGATGAATATGGGGAGCAGACCCATAGACGTATGCGTGAAAAATACATGTTCAAATGCACTTTTTGTGTAACTCGAGGAGAAAAGCCAGAATCAGGGTATGAAGCCCTCTCGCCATCACTGGCAGAGATACCAAAACTCTCAGCCCAATTCAGAAGGGTGCATAAGGTAGATGTATCAACCCACACAACCAGGGGTTGAAAATGAAAGCTATATTCTGTGAGATCCTGCCTTCTACGATTTCTTTCACCGTCCAAAATTGGCGGCAGCTTGGGCTTGGCATCCACCTGCAAACCCGCAAGATGCCCTTGATCTGACAACCGTAAAAAGCACTTCCTCAATAACCCACTAGCTCTTCTTGTCTGTGACCCTTCAGAAAGGAAAACAGGAAACTTGGGCACAGATTGCTCTACCAACGCCTGTAAAGGTTGAGCTGACACACGAACAGTCTTTGAGAGGATGTCCTCATCCAGCACATGCACAAGGTCAGCACCTTGCTTTTGATATTGTACTTGGTATGCTTCAATGTGCTTTAAAAGCAACTGCCAATCCAATCGCCTTTGGGACACCTGCAACAACAGACCATTCCATCAATCTCATTGCAATTATGCAGAAGAAGAAAGGTGCATGACAGAACAAGCACCCTGCACCTTGATGAGATCCTACCTGCCCAGAGAAGTCAATGTCTCCAACGGCAATCTCAATGAAATGGTCTCTGGAAAGATCTGAGCAAGGGATGAACAACACTATTAAAATTCCAGAAATCCTACATTCAGTTTGAAGATCAACTCCAAAATATCCGTTACTTTCTCACCTTCTTCAAGTCTTACAGAAAATCCAGCTATCTTCACATCTATGACATGAGAAACCTGCCTTGCAGATGCTGTTAAAAGAACTCGATATCAACAAGCAATTCAATGCTTCCCAAAACTACAAGCACTAGCAATAGGATATACCTTGTGGTGGTAGAACAGATCCAAACAGCAGGCTCGATGCTGCTGATACAGCAGTAAAACCTGAACATGTTGACGTCCATAGCCCACTTACACAATCAAAAAATTCTTCCGTGCTGCGAAACAAAAGGCAAACAAGCTGCTGCTCAATTTGGCTTTTCAACCAATTAAAGAAAACGTTTTCGTTTGTTAGACTTTTCAGTTTTTGACAAATCCACCATTACTAGGCAGCAATTGGAGCATCTTTAAAAGCTCATTGCTGAAAAATTTTGCATGGGGGATTTAAAACGAATGTCTGATAAATTAAGCAATCTACCCTTGAATTGGACTCAAGTTTATTTTGGAAAATCTCCACAAATGCAAGAGTATTTTGATGATTCTCCCTATTGCCTACTAAAATATTTTATCTTGAAGGGTTATCTTGGAAGGCTGGACCTATTCAAGAAGTTGTCTCTTGGAGTAATATTTATTTGTTTATTCTGTCTTCCTTGAGGACCAGCAAGCTTGTCTATCACTTGCAGTAGTGCACACCCTGAGACTAGGGGAAAGCAAACACTACCAACGCAAGGTTGCAGTAGCAGTGTGCCTCTGAGAGAAGGTAGATAGCGCCTTATTTTGATGCATAGGCACAGTGTACCCTGAGGTTATGCTCTTCATTGATACTACTGCATTATGAATGCCTTTCTCAATGCCCAACTATGAAAGCAGGAATATGACACTTAGATGCAAGTCTTTGTGAATCAAGGGTGAATAAGCACACTTGTCCAACACAGCATCTTAAATGGTGTTGCTTCAAACTAAACATTGAAACCTAAAATGTGAAATGAGAGTAGATGGTGAAAATGGAAGAACACAGGGATTAGATAAAAGGGCCGGCTATCTCCAAAGGCAAACATTAGTACCTGGCAGCAAGATCTTCCTCTGACATCGGTGCTTTGAAACCCTTCTCTCGATCATTACAGTGCGCCCAATCAGCAAAGTAATTTGCATCAGAAAAAAGAGTGTATCTGGAATAATTACAATCAGAACCAAGCCTTCCTGGTTTATCAGGTGTTGCTTCTTTGCGGTCCAGCATGCCAGCAGCTTTCCTGGCCAAAAAAAACTCACCACTGCTTGGTGCAATCTGACTAGTTTGGTCAACACCTTGAGCAGTTGCCACCTCACACCCATCTGTCCCATGGTATGAAGAAATCATTTTCGACAGCCGCTCAATTTGCTGGGCAGTGAAATGCAATTTTATGTGGTCTAAGCTGACATCAAAATCTATTTTTGGCATATCTGAACACCCTGACTTTGGATGTAGGCTGATTTTAACTTGTCCTGACAAACCTGCCTCATCTTCCATCAAAGAAACAGGTCGCCCACAGCCTTTGCTACTTCCTTCTCCTGAGCTCAACTCTTCTCGACCATCACAGCAAACATCTACTACCTCCAAGCACAATTGTTGAAAGCTTATGTTGCTTGTAAAACTAGAGGACTCTTCACCTTTTCTGTCTCCTCCAGTATCTGCCGACCGACTTACACTGTATTCTGCAGATCCAATGCGACATAACAACATGCAGTGAGAAGCCAAGTTGCTAACCTCTGAAGTACTCAACTTGGGCATTTCCTCTATTGCAACGTAAACCCGATTTACAACAACATGTACACCAAAAAACAAACGCTTAAACAAATCTGCAACCATCCTGACTCCTTCTCTGACAGGTGAGTATGGGTTTCCTTCCACACCAACAGAAGCCACACCACAAGTGTCTGCTTCCAACTGCGGTGGTTCAGATGAGGATTTGAATGGTGCATAAGGTTGAGATTCATCTGTATTTTTTGGTGGAACAAATTGTAGCTCCACTCCATCAAGTTCAATATAGAGGTGGGGCAATAATTTTATAGTGACTCTCCCAACCGAACCTTCCTTCAATGCAAATGGGTATTTGCTGAGCTGCATAAAGGCAAACAATCCAATCAAATTCACAACACAGGTAAAATTCACTGACCTGCATAAAGACAACCAATCAGCCAATCAAATTCACAGTACAGGGAAGCACGAACCCCAATCCAGGGAGGCAGGCAACCTTAACATGCATCATCACTATTTCCTTGGAAGGAAAGCGGGCCGGGGGGGGGGGGGATCCAAAACAAAGCTCCAAGCAGACACGGGACCGGGTTCCAGATACGCACAAGATAGGTATAGAAAGCAAAATGAGAAAAAAATGAGTGACAAGACCTTTGCGTTGATGGCATCCACGTTCAGGACGACTTCGTTAAGATGGGAAACAGAGCAGAGATGGAAGTCGAGCTGATCAAGGTCCAATTCCCCCAGAATGTAAGGCCCGATGTACTTCTTCAGGCAGACCTTGAGAAAGCGTCTGAGTATCCACTGTGGCATGCTCATCCCGTCCCCTTTGTCTTCGCTCGCCCAGCGAAGCAATCTCTCCATCTTCTTCTTCTTCTTCTTGCATCGGTAGCAGTGCTGACACAGCGATTTCTTAAGAAACGTTGCGCGACGCGCGCAGAGAAAGTGTTAAAACTTGATCGTGTCGGCGATCTTAAAGTTCGAATTTACGACTGGCCCACAATGGCGTGATCTGCAGATGCCACGTATCAAAAGTCCAAGAGCTCTAATTTTGCTTTTGGCCTTTTCCACTAGGTAACTCCTGGCACACCTTAAAAAAAAAATCATTTGTTTATGAGATGCCACTACTAAGATTCCACGGTACCTCGTGAGAAAAAACCATCACCCTACCTGCCTCCCTCTCGTCTGCCGCTATTCTCTGCAGTGCCTTCAATGTTGCCTCCTAACTCCCTTTTCTGTCGCTCTTCCATAGCAAGGACATGCCCGAGCTCTACTAAGTCTCATCTCTCCGAAATCCCATCTCCAAAAAGGGGCAAACAACGGAGCTTCTTCCGTTCATATCCTTGACAACTGCAATACTTTGGCACCTTGCTGCGTATGCTCTACGCCATGGCTATTGCTCTTCCTCAAATTCTGTTCTTGCAACCTTCCAGCATGTTCAAGTGCAACCTTGCTGCTATCATTGCTCCTCTCATGCCTCTCATGTGCCCCTACTAGCCAAGAACCATAGCAACACCGACCTCTCCAGCCTTCACAGATCTACCAGAGAGAGAGAGAGAGAGAGAGAGAGAGAGAGAGAGAGAGAGAGAGAGAGAGCCCTCATGCGGGAAACAATGGAAAGAAAGACGCATGGCCTCCACCTGCCCGCCCCTCCTCTTCTCTTGCATCTGAACGCCAAGGCATATTTTTAAATTCTTTAAAACTTCCAATTTGAAATGATTGGGGCCTCCCTATTGGCTCCTACGAAAAGAAATTCACATATTAGGTTAGGTTCAAGTTAGATCTTGGGTTCGAGTCACCGAGGCGGGGTCGCAGGTCAATGAGCTGACAATTTTTACCTCCGTCCATTCCCCTCGAGATCCCTGTAACTCATCGCGACCGTTGATCCAAACGCTCGAACCTCGTTTTAGATGGTATTACATGCACGTCATGCGGCAGCCCAACGCCCTAACTACGCACTTACGTGTGTTTGCTTGTCCCCAAGGCGAAGCCAATGTCTCATGAAGTGAACTCGGACAGGGCCAAAAGTAAACACAGACCAAAAAAGTAAATAAGGACAAGTCGGACGACGTCCGCGCTTTGTGAGAAATGTGCTTCACTTCAACGCCCTAGATCCCACCGCTTATACTTCATTCAATACCCCATGTTAGATAGTGTTGAGCCCCCCCCCCCCCCCCCCCCCCCCCCCCAACACGCAAAAAACGCATCAACGAACAATCGAGCGTGAGAGAGAAAGCACTTGCACAAAGAGCCACGAGAGAGAGAGAGAGAGAGAGAGAGAGAGAGAGAGAGTACTATTATCGTCCTCGTAGGTCAAATATGACCTATGGGACCAAATGAACATGTCACGTGGTGTGAGTGGAGGTCATAAGTGACTCTCGATGCTCAAAAACGGTTCAAATGAGCGTCGCAATAAAGAGTCCACATCGTGGTTGGGAGAGGAAGGTATTTAGGGAGAGCTCATGGCTAAATATATGGAGAAAAGAGGACCTAATGTGGTCAAAAGCTGAGCACTCAAGTAGTGTGGTACTCACTCTCTCACACTGACGAGTGCATAAGGTGCAAAGTCGATGAGACTCCTCCCCAGTGCCCCAACATCCTGTCTCGCAGCGTAGAGTATGGGAGCTAAGACGAATGGAGGAATGGTGCGGATCGCACTCAACGGGATGGGCTCAAGGATGTAGGGATGGGTTCGGTTACCTCGTTCGATGAAGAAGAGAGATTTGTAGTTTGGGGCAACGTTTTTGGTGTAATGGCTGAAGCGAAAACCTCCGAATTTCTCCCAAGCCGTGATACATTGGCATTGTAAGAAGGCCTCATTAACTTGGGAGTCGATTGACGCATCGTTGACCAAGTGACATGCATCCCATCTTCCAAACCATTTCTTGATGTCAAGCATCCACCCTGAACTTAGTATTTTGCTCTTGCATGTCTTTTGGACCTTTTGATTTGCTTCATATGCGATTCTAAGAAGTTGATACAAAGGGCTACATTGTGTCTTAAGCATGTACTCCACAACCCTTTGCATGCCCAAGACCTCAATGGGAAGCGATCTAGACTGAAGAAGTAAGAGCATGTAGGGTGTTTGTGTTTTCACTTGGAGAAAGTTGGTGAGAAAACACTTTTGGACATTCTCAAACTCTTTCCAAGTAGACTTTCCGATACTACCACCCCACACCTCCACTCCATAAAGAAGCACCGGTGTCACCAACGTGTCAAAGAGGTACTTTTTGAGAGCCCAACACTTGATCTCTCCAGCATTGCACATGTTCTCAAATGCATAATAAGCCTTCTTTCCGGCTTCCAAGCGATGCATTGCGCAATCCTTTCATTTATGATTGGATGGAACCTCAAGGCCAAGGTACTTGAAGCTATCTACCCTTCAAGTTGCTCATTGTTGTATACAATGCATGGATTTTTGTTATTGAGGGTCTTTATAAGCATAACCTTGGTTTTGGATCCATTCACGATCAACCCTCTATGTAGGCAAAAGCGTTCCAAGATACTCATAAGATTTTGTGCATCTTCTAAAGTATGTGCCAACAGCACTACATCATCGACATAAAGCAAAAGTATGATCACCGCATTTTCGACCTAAACCGCTTCTATGCCTTCTTGCTGCATAAAATCAAGAACCATGCATTCCAATTCATCAATGAGTAGCCCAACGAGGGTTGGGGAAAGTGGGCATCCTTGTTTTACACCAATGGTGCTTGCAAAAAATTCTAAAAATTCCACCTCCCATACGTAGTCGACATATCACTTTTTGGTAAATGCAAAAGACTGCATGCATAAAAATTCTCTCGACACTTGGAGGCTTTGCATACGTCTCCAAATATTTATCGCGGTACCATGTCAAAAGATTTCTTGAAATCCACAAAGCAACAATACAACTTTTTTCCTTTCAATCGAGACGCTTCCATAAGAACTCGAAGAGTGACAAGGTGATCAATAGTGCTATGATGCTTTCGAAAACCTGCTTGGCCAAGTGCACGTTTGCCGTTCTTTTTAGCCCATTCACTTATTTTCATCTCCATGATACATCCAAATAGCTTTGCCATCAAAGAACCAACCATTATAGTGTGATAGTTGTTCACATTGTTTACAATTCCTCCTTTTTGTGCAAAGGTTTGATCCAATTTGTACTCCAATCATGAGGCATGCCATGCTGAAGTGCAAGGTTAAACATATCACGTATTTGATACCGTGTTTTTCTCCCTTATCCATCATTTCAGCCTTGACACCTTGAAGGTCCCCTGCCTTGCGAGTAGCAAGTTTCTCAAGCACGCGGCATACATCTTCAATGGTAAAGAAGGGAGGCATAAACAGAAGGGAGCTACAACACTCCATCTTATCAATATTGAGTTGCTCATAGAGGTTCTTGCAATGCGTAAACATATCCTCAAGAGTCAAGTCATCAAAGCTCTTAACACACTTGCCTTTTAGATTTTGCCAAAACTTGCCACATGCATGTGCTTTCTCTTGTGCTAAAAGAAGTTGTTTTTTGACTTCCCACCTTCTCCTCTTTTTTGGAACAAGTGCTTTGTATGTGTGTGAATGTTCCAAGTAAACTTCCTCGTCTTTGCTTATATCCAAACTTAGCAAGTGTTTTCGGGCTTGACTACATTCCATGTCAAACCATTTCTTCTTGGTGCTACCCTTCTTAGACCTTTTTCAAGACGTGTGTTTCAACGAAAAGCATTCCTTCGCACAAGAGCAAATTACTTCTTTGAAAAATTTCCACTTGCATTCTAATGTTGAACTTTCTTGATGCTTTGTCATGCTTAACATTTGGTCCACTATATCAGCATATATAAGTGCTCGTTTGAAGTCTAGACATAGGTACGAATGATTCACATCATGATTGGAGGCTACATGCTTGGGTCTTTTACCACACTTGAGGTCAATATAGAACATCCTATGATCCGATTCCAGATTCCATTCACCAAGTGTAAAGCTTTGTATCTAGAGTGGCTTCCGAAAACAACATGTAGTCAATCACGCTATCACCATTGTGCTTTCTACATGTAAAGTCATTGGTGCCTTGCCATAAAGATATACCATTTGCAATGAGCATTCCGGTACTATTGCACATATGAAGAAGTGACTTTCTGTTAGACAAGGGGAACTAGAACCTAGTAGTCCACCTCCCAACCACCCACTATATAGCATGGCTCCTAGCCCTTTGTCCTAGTTGGACTCCCTTTCCACACTGCCTAGCCTGGCCTTGCCCTTGTTTAGTCCGGCCTTGCCGTTGTCCTGACATTAACCCCCCCCTTAAAGAAGAGTTTTCGTCCTCGAAAACAAAAGTGGGAAACCTCTTCTTAAGAACACTAATGTTTTCCCAAGTGGCACCTTCCTCAGGTCGATCTTTCCACTTGATTAAGGTTTGGTGACGTACATGATGATGCGTATGTAGCTCATGATAATTGAGAACACGCTCAAGTTCATGCGGTATGGTAGGTGGTTCAACAAAATCAACCAAAATCTATTAGTCAATGACACTGTCATCCCCATGTAACCGCTTACGTAAACGGCTTACATGAAACACCGGATGAATACGAGAATGTGTTGGTAGCAATAATTTGTAGGCACGATCACTTACTCGCTTAAGTATTTTGAAAGGCCCACAATATCGGGGAGATAATTTAGGTGTTGGCCCAGTTTTCAAACTTTTTGAATATTGTGGCACGCGTAAAAATACTTTCTCCCCTTCCTTGAAGGTAACTTGCCAACGTTTCGATGTTATAAGTGTTCTTCTTTAGAAGCATTGTAGACTAGAATGTCATCGAGAAAAACGATGACAAATTTGTCCAAGTACGGCTTCAAGACACTATCCATAAGTGTCATGAATGTTGCGGGCGCATTGGTTAACCCAAAGGGCATCACCAAGAACTCGCAATGTCCAAACCTTTTTCCGAATGCAGTTTTGGGTATATCAGCAAGTCGAATATGGACTTGGTGATAACCTGACAGCAAGTCTATTTTCGTAGAAATGCGAGCATGAATGAGTTTGTCGAACAACTCATCCACTTGTGGCGATGGGTACTTCTTCTTAACCGTACCCGCATTTATGCCATGGTAGTCTACGCACATGCACATAATGCCGTCTTTTTTCTTCATTAATAGGATACGAGAAGCCCATGGTGAAGAGTTGGGTTGTATAAATTCTCTGCTAAGGTAGTCAGCAAGCTGACGTTCCACCTTAGCAGTTTCAGAGTGACTCATACGGTAGGGCGGTTTACTGACAGGTTTACAGCCTGCAACCACATCGATGCTATGTTGCACCGATCGTGTCGGCGATAATCCTGGTGTCAAATCATTAGGAAAAACATCTTGAAATTTCTTTAATAATTTTTGTAACTCACTAGCAATGTTTGCTTGTTTTTAAGTAGCCATTGGTGGAAGAGATGAGAGAGAAGCATGCGGCGTTGAGAAATGTTTAACATATTCAATGTTAGAGAGAAAATGAGACAATGAGTAACACAAGAAAACTTGATCTATTTTATGATAAAAAACAAGCTGCATAAGCTTAGTTGTACATATCAATGGTGAAGAAGGTACATCCTTCTCTCCTAACAACAACAGATGTGCGCCATGGGATTCGAACATCAAGTTGTTGTGCTCATAGCTACACTTCAGTGATGGTCTTAGGCTATGCAACCATTCCCTACCAAGGACCACGTCTGCCCTCTCCATGTTCATAACCTGAAAATCCAAGGATGTGGAGTAGCCTTGTACTTCCAATGGAACAGCTCGGACTTTAGTGTCCCAGATTTCGGTATCATGTCCATTCATCATTGCTACCTTGTAGCGGTGGGTACTCGGAGTTTGAGGCAATTTGAGTTTTTCCACCAATCCATAAATGATGAAATTGTGAGTAGCACTGTCATCTACCAAGATGCGCACCTTGTGCCCTTGCAGAGATCCATGCATACGTACTAACTCATGTGGTCCGAAGGTCTATTGCCACATGGAAGCTGTGAGACAACATTCATATGTGTTACTTCCACTATAGAGAATCGTGAGGAAGACTCAAGAGGTAGCAGCTGCACTGTGTGCATTGATTTCTCCTTGCCATGAGCAGCAGATTTTCCCTTGGGACAATCCTTTTGCCCATGTACGCTTCCTAAACATTGAAAACATAATTTCTCTTTCTTAGCTTTATCAAAGTCCTCAGGAGAGAGAGGACCTCTGGATCCCTTGGGTTTTTTAGATGCTTTTGAATTGGCTACTATAAATTTCCTTTTATTGTGCCCATACTGTGTGCATGTATTACCATGTGTATTAGCAGACGCGTGAGTATTATGTGCTTTCTTTTCATCTGGATCATCGTGAATATGTGCTTTCACTATGGCTTTCTCAAGTGTTTTAGGGTCTTGAGTCTTGACGTGCTTCTTAAGCTCTGGTGTCAGACCTCGTATAAATCCCCGTACTTGCTGAAAGTTATCTAAGCCTTCCAACTTGAGGATAACATCTCGATAGTGAGATATATATTCAAGTAATGATGGGTATTGGCGCATGGAACATGTGTCCCAAGCCGTCCAATTCCAATCTGCCTCATTTGTAGGCAAAAAATCTTTGTGAAACAAAGCTTCAAAAGCTACCCAACTCTGTGGTATGATATTCTTCTCCTTGAGAGACATCCACCATTGTAGGCCTTGCCTTCCAGATTTAAGCTCGTTTGCAATGCTTTGACTGCGTCCGGAGTATGCCATAACGCGTGAATTCTATCCCACTCGCTAGAAAGATATTCACTACATCCTTATCGTGGTCTCGATCTTCTCTCTTAAAAGTCAATGGTTTGGTATTTTTCAACAACTCGTCCACCTCTTTTGCAGTGAGAGTGTGCAAAGTATTAGCAGTTGGACCTTGTCCTTGATTAGAAGGGCCTTGCCCCTGTGTAGCAACGTGCTCATGCATGTGCATGTCAGCAGGACCCTTGGACTGCTGTTGCATCAATTGGATCACTAATGTGGATAATTTAGTGACATTTTCATTTAAAGATTTAAAATTTCCTTCCATAACTGATATGCATGTCTGAAGTGCACAAAATTCTTGAATGTTGAGCAATTCATAAGTGTCGTCACCTGTCGTGGCGTCGCGGGCACTCTCCTTGAGAGCATCCGGTTGCGAGCCATCATGGGCAGGATCATGCGTATTTTGCTCGAAATCAAAAGTCATATTGATATATGAATCCATGGCGACACACTATAGTGAAAGGAATAGTCAAAAACATACATGATATTAAGAGCACTGCAAAGGTTAATTAGCCTTGCTAATCCCGTCGAAATCGATATTGTCCAAGTCAAAATCGATCCGAAATGTCAGCCGTGTAGGGAAATCCTTAATCCCGTTGTAGCCGAATTGAGTATGGGTAGAATTGCTTTCAATCGCAATCAAATTTGAGAAATAACACCGCTTTTGACTCCCCTTGAGACGCTTTATTAATTCTCTGATTTTTTGCAGGTAATATGAAGAAAATTTATGTGGGTGTGTGTACTTGACGACCCTGTCTTCGATCCCCTTGGATCGATGCTTACCAACTCCCGAGGTCGGAGCTCCCTTGCTTGAGGCGGGGTGTGTATCACCCCTAGTGTTGATGGGGGCTTTTCACAAGCCAAGCTCCTATACCCCTCTTCTCTCGTTCCCACCCCATGAAAACCCCCTCTTAGGGAGGGAGTGATAAAAAAACATTGGAAAAAGTAAGAAAAAAATAAAGTATGATTATGTAAATATATAAGAAAGGTAAAATAGGCCACCTCATGCCTGCGGGGTAGCCCATCCCCACCTTGCCTCCTTTTTCTTCACTGTTGCCCCGCCGGGTGTCCCTTTTCCTCTCCTCCACTCAAAAGGTCAACCCCCTCTCTCTTCCCCTTGTCCTTTCTCCTTTCTCTCTCCCCTCAAGCTACCCCACCTCTCACCAATAATGCATTATAACTCACCAATAATGCACCCTAACTTACATGCAACTTACCCTATCTTCCAAAATAGTATACCCCACCCCCTCTTTCTCTCTCCTATCATATTCTATACCCCCCCCTCTCTCTAAAGGGCGCCATGTCTCTTGTCTTGTAGCTAAATAACCTCCCCCACACTCACACACACTCAGTTTCACTGAAAAAGGTGCCCACAGACCCATCCCCACCCGGTGGTTACCTAATTTTTCTTGTGTTCACACATATCTGCACACAGATTCACCTCTGAACACACTCCCCTCTCTCCCCTCTTGTAATTAATTTATTCTCCATGTCACCTCTCACTTTTTTTTATCAACCCATCTCTCTCTCTTAGTCTCTCTCTCTTAGTCTCTCTCTCTCATGAGACTGCTGTTCTGGCACATATACACACAGCCAGACAAGTGGGGCCCACAGTCACATGGCCTATGTAGATAATGATTTTTTCATTTCTAAATTCTAGAATTTCTCCCCCTCCTCCCCTATATAAAGAGGGGTCACCATCACACAAAAATACACAACATCACCAAAGAACACACTATGCACTGTGTGTGCCTAGTGCACACACACACACCCACACCATCACCATCACCATCACCGCAATCACCATGCTTGTCTTGAGCATGACCTCTACACCCTTGGCTATGGAAGATGAATGGCAACTAAATGAAGGATGATGGCCATAATCCTCGTGCGAGTCTTCACCATCAACTCCCACCCATCCGCCATGTGCTCTACCACTCTCTCCCTTCTCATTCCCCTACCCTATGCTCCCCATTTCATCGCCTAATTCTCTAAATAAAGCTTGAGGTTTTGTGAGTATGTTTTCTTGCAATGTTTTGCCCATGTGAGGTGTGCGGAATCGCCACCTAGTTTTGTGTTTTGGAGTGAGCTTGTGTATGTGTGAAGGGTGTGCGGATTCGCCATCCTTTTGTGATGCCTAAGTACTAAGCCGCTATACCCCCTCCCTCACTCTCTCTCTCTCTCTCTCTCTCTCTCACTTGATCTCATTCCCTTTCCTTTTCATCATTACTCCCAAGCATCCATCTCTCTTGGATGAAAACTTTGTTATGGTGGTGTGTTGTTTGCGTCCTAGCCGCTGAAGCTAGGTGGTGCCCCCTGTTTGCTTTACCATGACAGGCTCGAGGCGCGCCATTCGGTCCCCGGTGTTTTAGAGGCCGTCGGGGTTCGGGGTTCGCTTTGCTCCCGTCATTTGGTGCCCCCACTGAGGATCTTTTCATGAAACCCTTCAGTTTACAAGACTGAAACCCCTAAACTATTGTGAATGGATGAATGGCTAGGAGGATTTGCTAATTGGACGACAGAAGAAGAAGAGCTCCAAGCACAACTAGACGAACTCCGCATCTCCATCGAAGCTCGAGTGCCAGGCGTAACGGTTATCGATTTGCAGTGGGAGAGTCAACCAACACGCCAAACCCAATGGATATACATAGGCCAAGTGCCAAGAAGAAGAAGGAGAAGGTCGAAACCATGTCCGCAACCTACAACCAACCCACAACAACAAAATGGAAGGAGCTCTACACAATAGAGGATCAACACTATTCTACTTTGAGAATCGGGTAACTCAAGTCACCGAGGTAATTATCACAGTCAGTTTTCAAGTCGCACCTGATGCTGCAGCACAGATAACGGAATCATTGGCTCACACTCTCACTAGAGAAACTAGGGATCTACTGAGTTTGTTTCAGGAAAGAACACCACCCTCTCCCACAAGCTTGGACATTGGCTAAGCACCTCTAAGCTTCACATGAATCAATACAACCTACCTCAAGACAGATCACACATACCAACACGTGTACGCTCAATCAAGGTAATACTGGATTTGAAGGCTCACTACCAGCACGTCATTGACACCATGCTGGGTGGGGAGCGATTTTTTGAGGTTCTGGCATCAGATCAACCATTTGTCTTACCTTTGGTACAAGGCAATGTACCGTTTGATGTTTTAATCTATGTCATAGTATAAGAGGATATACACGCCTCCTTGTAAAGAAGAAAAAAACTTTTGCAAGTTAAGCAGTGTGTCTTTCTAGCTCTCTCTCAGTAATCATGGCAAGTGTAGCATTTCCAACATTTAAAGGAAAGAAGGGGGAGGATTTGGTAACAGACTTCCTAGATGACTTTGAAGTAGCATGTGTAGTGAGCAACAAAGATATGGATGAATCCCGGGTTAGAATCTTTAAGCATCTCATGAAGCTAGAAGCTAGATCATGGTACAATGCACTTCCACAAGCAACCAAGGATGACTGGGAACCCTTAAAAACCGCTTTTAAGAGGCTCTTTGGGGGAGGTACCACTTCAGAAAAGTTGTGGGACAAGTTGAGAGACTTGAAGCAGTAGGGTCTTTTAGAATATGCCACCTATGAGTCCAAATTTGTGGATTTGTGGGAACGGTGGGTTGAGTCACTGGCTAGGGGGGAAGCTGCACCCGATTTCCTAAAAAAAGATCGGTTCACGCATGGCTTATGGCCGCTTCTCAAGGAGAAGGTGAAAGGTAGATTCCCGGCTACGTACGAGTTAGCCGTTGAGATCGCTCGCCTTAAAGACAAGAAGCTGCGAATGAAAGCCAAAGAAACCGAGTCAACAGAATCAGGAACATCGCGTCGACCAGCAACTACGACAACCACCATTCCACCACCACCACCGGCTCTTGGGGTAAGAGATGACCAACAAGATATGTTGGCCCATATTACTGACCAATTACAGAATTTGTCTGTCCACTTAATACAACAAGGGAGGAGTCAAGAAAGAGATCAAGACCCTGGAAGAGCACGACGACAAAACAGGGAGTATCATTGCTACAACTGCGGAGAAGACAGTCACGGTATGTACTACTGTCCCAAACCACGACAAAACTATAATAGAGGAGGTAGGAGGAACCAATTGTCACCCCCTAGAGAAAGAACACCCCCACCCCGAGCACCCTACACCCCCACCAACACAAATTTTACGTCCACCCCAAACACCACTACAAGCATCCATCCCACCTCTTCCACCAGCTTCACCACCTGATCGCCCTGTAAACATCATAAGGCTAGAAGAGAAAGGAAAAGCCATAGTAGTGGATCCACCCAGAGCAAAGGAGAGGGACAAGGGTAAGGAGAAGGTAACCTTTTTAGAACCACTTGAAGCCATGACTGTGAAAAGAGCTAGGAGGGAGAAAGCTACACAATCAGATGATGAGAGAAGCATGAGAGGAGAAACTAGCAAGAGGCCATCCAGGCCACGACGAAAATTGGGCATCACCGACTTCCAACTAGGGGAAAGTTCTAAGCCCTATGATCTAACATTGGATGTGGCAGAGCAAGGACCGAAGATTACATGGCCACAGCTGCTACATCTTGCACCAAAAGTAAGGCGACAATGGTCTAAAATGGTAAGTACAAGACGCTCCAAAACAAAGGTAGCCGGAGCAATTTCGGGATGCAACATGGATGACATCCTTCCAATTGTCGACGTAAACATAAAAGGAAAGAGGGTTGGAAACACCTACATTGATGGAGGTGCACAAATTTGTGTAATGAGCGAAGCTATGATGCTTCGATTAGGGCTCGAGGTTGACAGGCCTTCTCCATGCAAGGCAAAGATGGCAAACAACGCAAAAGTAAAGTGTGGGTGTGGTAAGTGCCGTGAAAATCAAACCTTTCAACACTGAGGTAGAGGTAGATGTTTTTGTAATGCCTACTAAGGGGGAGGGCTATCCACTAATTTTGGGAAGGCCATGGTTGATGGCCATGAAGGCAAAACAGGACTGGGGTACTGGCCTTCTACGCATGACCGGTAAGAAAGGGGAGACAATCTACTACGACATGAGGATTGGCAAGCAGAAGCAAATGAATCTGGAAACATCGGCAGATAAAACCATTAGCGAATCTTCCAGTTCTGAGGAGGAGACCACATCCACCGACGAAAGTGACAGTTCCATTGATGTGATGGGTATCATTATGAAGGATCCACAAAGGGTGAGCACAACTGGTGATCCATCACCAAAAGAGAAACCCAATGAAGAGGTGAGAAAATCACCTGGCCTAGGAGGAAGTAGGTTGAAGGGTATGTTGTCTACGGAATTAACACTTGAGGAGAAAGATAGTTTTTTGCAAATGTTGATGGGATTTCCTAACTTGTTCATTGACAACTATGAAAGAATCACAAGCATTACAATGGTGGAACATCATATTAAGCTGAAGGAAGGGGTAAAACCAGTTGTGCAAAAGCTACGACGATTGGGGGTCATACAAGAAAAGGCACTCTTGGCCGAGGTAAGGAAACTGCTGGAGGCGGGATTCATCTATCCTGTAGAAAACTCAGAATGGGTGTCACCCGTAGTGGTGACGCCTAAAAAGAATGGTAAGTGGAGGGTCTGTGTTGACTACAAACCACTAAATGCAGCTACAAAGAGAGACCACTTTCCTCTCCCTTTCTTGGATGAAATTCTGAATGAAGTAGCGGGTTTTGAATGCTATACCGTCTGTGATGGTTATTCTGGATACTTTCAAATACGCATAGCCTTGGAAGATCAGCTAAAAACCACTTTTATCACGCCATGGGGTTGTTTTGCATACAGGGTTATGCCATTTGGTCTCACAAATGCACCTGCCACATTCCAAAGATATGTCACATATGTTTTTCAACCGTTCTTTGGAACATCCATAAGAGTGTTCATTGATGATTTTTGTATATATAGCTCCCGTATTTCACATTTAGAAAAGGTAACTGAAGGTTTGGCCAGGTTGCAGAGCCTAGGTGGGCAATTAAATGTGGATAAATGCCACATTGGGGAGAGTAAAGTCATTCTACTAGGCCATGAAATTTCAGCAAAAGGTATCAACGCCGACCCAGGTAAGGTGTCCGCACTCATAGCCCTACCTTCACCAACGACCGCACGTCAACTGGTCTCTTTTCTACAGAAGGTGAGGTACTTAAGTAGATTCATACATCTACTATCACAACTTGTTCTACCACTGCAACAACTCACTCAAAGATCAACTTTCACTTGGGACGAGGAAAGCGAACATCACTACAACAAGGTAAAGGAGGTCTTAGCCACTCTGCCAACTATCTCACCACCTAAGTGGGATGAAAAATTATGTCACCTCAAGTGTTGGTGATGACTCATTGGGGGCTGTGCTACTCCAAAAGGATACGACGACATCTTTCATGAGGCCAATCTACTTCTCTAGTCAAATGATGACAGCAGGAGAGAAAGGTTTCACCCATCTTCATTCAATATCCTTATTTGATGATATCCACTTTTTAGGTCAATCCTATTGAAGTAGGTAGAGCCTTGTAGCTTATCAAAAAGATTTTCTACTTGCGGTACGAGAAATCTGTTTTTGATAGTGTGATCTGGTTTAGTGCTTTACAATCAACACACATACAATATGTGTCGTCTTTCTTTTGCACTAGTAGGACTAATGAACAAAAGGGAAAGGAGCTATGCCTCACCATCCCCTTGTCTACCAATTCATGCACTTGCCTCATAATATCCTCTTGTTGAGCTTGAGAAACTCTATAAGGAGGTTTATTAGGCGGTGAGCTCCCAGGTAGAAGCTCTATCTTATGGTCATCACCCCTCGTTTTGGAGGTAGCTCCATAGGGATTTCACAATAAAAACATCTTGGAATCTATTTAGAAAATTATACAACTCTAATTCTTCTTGATTTCTACCACTTTGATTTGGTAAAACATTAGGATCATTTATGGACTCTTTGACAAAAAACATACACGCAAAATTGAGCGTTTCATCGACTTATCAAAAGTAGGTGAATTTACAAGAGGTATAGTACGACTAGACTCATTGGCATCTATATACATGTTCTTTTCCATGTAGGTGAAATAAATTCTTCTTTCAGGGAACTTCATGTTGGCAGCCATGCGGTTGAACAATGGTGCCCCTAGGATAACATCCTCATGTTGGAGAGGGGAGATGAAAAAGTCTTCTTTGTCGATGTAGCTTTGGACATGAAGCCTCAACTTCCCAATCAAGGAAGTAACGGAGGCTTGTTGTCCCTTGAAAGCTTCATCGGCAGTTACAATATCTCCCATCTCAAAAGCTTGTATACCCATCTTAGTGGCCAACTCCATTGATATGAAGTTGTGAGTAGAGCCAGGGTCAAAAAGGATGAAGGCATCATGCTCCCTCACCTTCCCCCAAGCATTAGGAAGGGATGATCCTTTGCAATGAGCATCCTCTTTTGGAGCTTCGACCATGGAAGCTCTAGGAGTCTCATTGCTTGCATTTCTTTTAGGGAAAGAATGGTAACCATGCCCTTTGATCCCCACACTTGAAACATTTATGATTCTTTCAAAAGCCTCTAGCTCTTTAGGAGAGAGTTTATTTTTACCTTTCTAAACTCCCTTCTCCTTGGTCTTGTTGTTGTTGGAGTTACCTTGGGAAGAGTTTTGAGCATTGTTCTTCCCTCTTGAATCATTTCGGTCTTTGTTTTCCATGGGCTTTGCATTCCTTTTAGCCCCTTGTTGGAAATTAATGTGAGAAGCAACCATAGTGTGGTGGATGACTTCGGCGAAAGTACTAGGCCATTGTGAGTTGACATACTCGGCCATAAAAGACTGTAGCTTTGAGATGTAAATCCCAAAACTTGTCCACATATTTGTGGACAAATAATTGGAGAGTAGCTTCAAACTCCACCATTCGGTGAGCAATTCATCTTTGGCATCGCTCTTGCAAGGAATTGTTTCATGATGGAAACTCGTAGAGTTTTTTATGTCTTTGGAGCTTTGCCATTGCCACAAAGGCTAGCCCACCATTGTCGAGCAGATTTTTGAAAGTGCATAGCTACATGATGTAGCTTGGAGGAATCTGTGAAGCCCTAGTCTCCAAGGTTGCAAAATTGCTGGATGAAGGCCAAAAGTTTGTCGGTAGCCCCAAAGGTGCCATCATAGGTGAGAAAAGAGATACTCCTTCCTCCCTCTTTGAATTTTTCTATTTGTAGGACCTTTTCCAAGCAACATAGGATTTGCCATGTCCTCTCCTCTTGTATTCTCTAGGAGAATAGCCACTGCTTTCATTGGAAGAGGGGAAAGATGATGTAGATGAAGAAGAAAGTGAACTCTTTCTCGCCTTTTTCTTCCTTTGATTCCTCTCTTCCTTTTTGGAGTGACGAGGGGAAGGACTATAGGGTGATCTTTTCCTCTTGGGAGGAATAGGAGATCATCGAGACAGCCGTCTTCATGGAGCCACATCTTTAAAGGAGTTCAAAGATTCACTTCTTTCTTGTTCATTGGATTCCTCCTCTTCTCTTATCGGAGAGAGTCTTCTTTTGGAAGCCTCAACAAGAGGCTTCCTAAGATCTCTCTCTTCTTGGAGAGGTAGGGAAATCCCATAAGCACAAAGTTGTTGAGTAACTTTGGCTTGCAAGGAAGGTTGCCCATAGCTTGTTGTAGCCTAGTAACAAGATAGTTCACAAACATCGGGGCATCATCGGTAGCACCTTCATGTGCAAAATCAAAGTTGTCAATATTCATTTTGATCTCTTTATTATTGTCAGCCATGCTAACTAAACTTATGTATATGCTACTTTGTGCTTTGGTACCCTCAAAAACCTTAGCTGCTACTCTTCTTTACTTTTAAAAATTAGCTCCCAAGCAGCCACACCCGTGGTTTAGAGACTTTTGATTACAAAGAGTAGTGGAGAGGGTATACAATTGCTTGGTTGATTATGGTTCTTGTTGAGCTTGCTAGTAGCTCAATAATGGTTAAGCCAAAGGCAAGCCTTGAAAGATTCCATTATTAAGTCTATAGTCCCCAATGGTGTACCTCAACCTAAGTCCTTTTCAACCAAGATAATAGATCCCTATCCCACTTACCCTCTTGTAATGAATAGGTCCAACCTTTCATGGACAACTTAAGGACCTCTCTTCTTAAGTAAGAAAAGAGAAACCAATAGCTCTGATACCAATGTAATTGAATCTTGCTATAACATTGAATGTAGTAGAAATCAAATAACAATAGCAAGTGTTTCCTTTAAGAGAATTCTTAAAGAGCATAAGAAGAGTAATTGACCAAAAGGTAGCAGCATGAACAATA
Organism: Adiantum capillus-veneris; assembly: GCF_014529385.1. NCBI lineage: Eukaryota > Viridiplantae > Streptophyta > Polypodiopsida > Polypodiales > Pteridaceae > Adiantum > Adiantum capillus-veneris. The sequence goes on from NC_140938.1 coordinate 5,184,124, forward strand.
CATCTAATTAGCTTGGCATGAACAGTACTTGTAAGAGAGAGAGAGAGAAGATTAGAGGAATTGACAACAGTTGAGGACCGAATTTATGTGGAGCCGGTCCCCTCTCCAAAAGAATTTCGTATTATATATTCTCCCGTAAAGAGAGACTTGGTACAATACAAGCTTGTGTTCCTTGAGACCTCGTTGGCGCAATGAAGATGGTACACTTTATATAACAAAATTATACCCTTAACTAACTGTTATCCCTCACGGACACCCTATCACCTTCGACGGACACCTTATTATGTATTTGATTGAGTCATGGACCGGGATTGTTGGTCCAATATGTGTGTAGGTGTTCGCCGAGGAGAGGCGCACCACTTATCTTATTTTTACAGTAGTTTTGCAACGATCGACCACTATGGGTGCCCGTGTGTGAATGGGTCATACTCTTATAAAAGATCCATTTGACCTAAAAATCCTCATTCTTGGAGGTGCAAGCTAAGAAGTACTCTTGCTCCATCTTTGTCTCCTTCTCCTTCGTGTGCTCACGTGTGTATGTGTGTGTGTATGCTTGAGAGAGAGAGACAGAGAGAGAGTGTGTGTGATTGAGCATTGTGGCGGCAGGAAGGCGGTTGAGCGTGGTGGCAACGGCGGCTCCTTCTTCTTTGCGGCACAGGATCCTTCACAATGGAAGCATTGAGTGGTGAGTGACAATCCATTGCTACTTTGAACTTGCTAGGGTCTTCTAGTTGTGTGCTTGCAGCCATTCGTGGCTCGCACACAGTGCACAGGCAAGTTCCCAGCCTCAGACACGTGCGATAAATATCACATTTTTGGCATCGCTGCCGGAGACTGCCTTGCACTAAGCTTGAGGAGCACTCAGTGCTACACCTGGAAGCCTTTCTTCCATCTGTTTTTAGTTTTTGTTTGAGTTTGTGTAGATCTACTAAGTGGTTGTAATGCGCATGTTTAACAGGTTTGTTAAAATCTGTTAGTGTTGAAATGTGCAGGTTTTTTGTTAGATTTGCTAAGATTTGTAATGTGCAAGTGTTAGTAGATCTGTTAGCTAGTGTAAATCTATCATGTGCTCTGTGAGTAGATTGAGTACTCTGTGAGTGAGCAATTTTGCTGTGTTAGTTAGTGTAGACAGTGAGCACGTCCCTCTAGCCAAGAAACTCGTTTGAGTACTCTGTAATGTGTAGCTGTAAAGTATGGCACTCCCTGATTCGATTAAGCTGACAGGCCGCTATGGTCGTTTTTGTGTCATAGGGGTTCGTGCACAGCTGGGGTTCTATGGTTTTTTCATGAGCGTAGACCTGCTACGTGATTGTATAGAAATGTTCTTTGATGAGTTTAGAACTTACCCCTCATGTCTTGTGTGAGACGGCGTTGAAAATGGGTGGACTCCGGAAATCGCGCACGAAGAAGGTAGAAAGCTCTCTCCTCCAAGAGTGAGTAGTGGAAATGAGGTGATTTTGGGCTACCTTGGACATCCATACTCGGACTTCCCAAGCTATTTTTCTCTAGATTCCACTGTTAGTCCTACTAGGTTGTGAAATCTATGTTAGACTCAAAAATTTCTTCAATCGGACTCCGCTAGCTCATTTTCCAAGAATTTGCAAAAGTAGGCCTTGGCGGCCTAATTTAGGCTTCTCGCTTCCATTTGTCGTTTTGATTGAAAATTTTTGTGCCTGTCCGCCTTGTCCTTCTTATCATCAGCGTATCTTCAGTTTCTCCGTCTGAGGTGATTTGCTATTTATTATTAGTTTTTGACTTGTTTATTTAAAAAAATCAAACAAAATAATAAATTGCACTAAAAAAGCAAAGTGAAAAATCAATAATTAAGAAAATCCATTGAAAAACACTACTTTATTAATTTTTGGTGGATTTCTCCATTTTAGACTCCAATATCAAGAAAAATGATGAAAATAAGCAAAAAAGGCTATTTTGATGTATTTTTTGATAGTATATACACTATTTACACTCATCGAGGAGATGTTATCAATTAAAATTCCCTTGATGATGATTTTTTAAGGGTATTATTATATAATTTTTCAAAAACCACACGTTAACATCCAACTTTTCTCCTCCCTCTTCAAACATTGCCCTTAATTACTGAAGTTCCCTTCCACACCTCCTAGATGGAGTACTCTGGGACAACTGTGTGCATGGATTGAACAATCGTGTTTATGCATAGCCGTGGTTGGCTCTATTATGCTTTGAAGGTCAATGCAATTCAAACCAGTATGATGTGCAAGAGTTGGGTCTTGAGTACTTAACTCAAGGGTTTCCGTGGTCGAGGTTTCCTGTTGATGTTTTCTAAATAGCAAATTCTGTAATTTGTGTGCTCTTTGTCTGATTGTACCATCTGGATGCTTTGGCACATTGATTTCTTGAGTTGTAGGTATCAATGATGACGGTTGTTGAGATTTAGCTCTCCACTGGTATCTTGGTTTTCCGTTGACGAGCTGTTGTGGTTGAGTGTTTTTAGACTTAACTTTCCATTGCTTCATCAGCTTTACAGTTTGTGGAGAAGATAAATGCTCCTTTTTTCTCCAAACCCATCTAGTGCTAGTTTGTCTTCTGAAAGATGTTTTTTTTGAGTTGTCAGATGTGAAACTTTCGTCAGTATGGTAGATGAGTTTTTAGGCACCCAAATCTGAGACGGATTGTCCTTGATTTGTGCTTTTGGTACCCATATTTTCCTGACTCCTTGCATGCTACTTGTAGAATTTTCTTGTCTAGAGGCTGACTTAGATTGTTGACTCCCTTTTTGTTGGAATTAGGGTTGCAGAGAAACACACACAGCTTGGAGAAGACAAAGGAAGCTCAAGGCACACAATAGAGAGTGTGTTACTTAGTGTGCAATGGAAAGATAGATAGCCCTAGAGTGATGGGCGTATATACTATGCACGGGGGAAAAAACCTCCTTAGGAGGGAAAAAAAGCCCCGGCGGTCCTAGTGTGTTCACACACATCACTACCACATGTATATGGTAACAAATCCCCCCTGGAGTGATGCGGTGAACGAGAGTTGGCACATGAGTAAAGGGAAGTGCCATGCCCTGAGGACAGGATCAGTCCACAAAGGGGAGTAAGCCCAAAGCTTTGCGGAAAGCTTCAAGCTTCTCACGAGACAATGCCTTTGTGAAAAGATTTGCAAGGTTGTCCTGTGTTGGCACATATGCCAAGCTGATCTCTCCTGCTGAGAGACTCTCCCTGACATAGTGGTAATGCACCTCAATGTGCTTTGTGCGAGAATGAAAAAATGGGTTCCTCGCAACTGCCAATGCGCTCTGACTGTCAGTGTAGATAGTGTTGGCAGTGTCCTATCCAACACCCAAATCAGCCATAAGGCGTTTGAGCCATACACACTCAACCGTAGCTGTGAAGACTCCCCTGTACTCAGCCTCACAACTCGAAGTGGCCACAGTAGGTTGCTTCTTGCTCAACCATGATATACATGAACTGCCAAGCATGAAACAAAAACCACTTGTGGACACTCTTGTGTCAAAACAACCAGCCTTAAATTCAGCAATATGTCTCTAATTTGGTCCAGTGATCAGCAAATCATCAACATAAAGAACCACGATGAGAAATACATCATCGTCACGCTTTACATACAATGTGCTTTGTCATAATAATCAATATCTAATTCTCCTAAATGATTTTCTCATATTAAACTGATCATTTAATGTGGGGAAGGCCAGGGGAGAAAAAGCTAGAATATTGGTTAAGCTAGCAGATCGGCCACAATAGGGATCCAAAGGAGGGAAAATAGGGATCCAAAGGGGGGGCCATCTGCAAAAGAGCCATGAGCAACAATTGGCTAAAAAGACCCTAAGGTTCAGCCCATTAAGACTTCCAAAATGCTAAGGTTCCAAAATTCAAAGGTTGTGTCCAAAGGTCAACCCTAGGGAAAATTGGATGCTTTGTGTGTGCCCTAAAAGTCTTTGCACATCCCTACATGGGAGGGGGCGAGCCCTAAAGGTAGGGGATGAGAGAGAAAGCCACACACACACACACACACAAAGGCTCCCTTTACACAAAGGGAATGAGGGACACATGTCAGCTCCCTAGGCCAGATGCCCACAAGGTGTGCCCAATTTCTATTGGATGATCCTTGAAGTGGACCAATGAGAATTAAGCTAGAGTAAATCTAGTTTAATTAATTTAAAAACATTTAATAAAAGAAACCAATGAGAATTAAGTCTCCTAGAAGACTATTGGGCAGTCTCCCAAGGGGTCCAATGAGCATTCAGGAGCCCCATGGCTTGCCTGATTCCTATTGGCCAGGAGGCAAAGGGGTCCAATGAGAGTTTAGTTTAATTATTTAATTACCTAAAGCTCTCACAAAAGGGGAAAGGGGGACACATGTCAGAAGGCTATCACTTATGCTGCTTAATTGTAATTGGCTTGACTTGGGGAGGGCCAATGAGGCTTCAACAAGAGCAATTAGCAAGAGGGCTCGCCCAAGAAAGAGAGGGGGCTGATTTTTGCAAGGCATTATCACACACACACTCACACAAGCTCATGTGTGAAGAAAGAGAAGACTATCTCTTCCCAAGCTTTAATGGAGAACTCATCACCTACTCCAAGCTTGTGAGATAGAAGCCTACATCAACACTCTCTTGGCATGTGGATGCAAATCCAACCAAGAGCCAAGCTTCAATGCATGCTCATCTCCTCTACCAAGCTAATTACTAAGCTAAGCTATGCTACATATGAGTGATTATGTGAGAAGATGTACATCTTTCTCGTAAGATACTCCTTCTTCCTCTCAATCTACTCTCATACCCTGCTAGCTCTCACCATCTTCGAAGGTGTGTGAGGTCTTGGGTCTGAGAACGGGGATAATTCAAGTTGTGTTTGTTAAGTTTTTTGCTTAGTGCATGAAGTTTCCATCTTCATTGCACTAGCTAGTCTTGAAGGAACACAAAGAATTGTATTGTACAATGTCTCTCTTGATGGGAGAAACCATAATACAAAGCCTTTTGGAGGGGGGACCGGCTCCATGAAGATCCGGTCCTAAAATGTTGTCAATAGCTTAATTTCTCTCTCTTTTGAAAGTATTGTCGATGCTATCTAACTAGGTGTTATGCTTTTTGTTGCTCTCTCCACCCAAGCACTCTTGTAATTCTCATTAGGAATCTATTCTAATGAAATGCCCAATATGTTCATGCTAATTTCCGCTACACATAAGTTATTAGGCCATTAAATGTTACATGCTTTCTGTTGGACTGTTACGAAAGCCTTGTTTGACCAAATGAGTGTCAGCTTTCTCATACCAAGCACGAGGAGATTGCTTCAACCCATACAAAGCCTTGTTACATTTGCACACTTTGTCCTCTTGTCCTTTTATGACAAAACCGCGAGGCTCTGTTACATAAACTTCCTCAAATATGTCACCATTCAAGAAAGCAGTAACAATGTCTGATTGATGTACATCCCAACCAAAATGAGCTGCCAATGCACATAGAAAACGCACAGTAGTCATACGACAAGTGGGAGCAAAAGTCTCTTCATAATCTATGCCATTTTGCTGTGCATAACCCTTTGCAACAAGTCGAGCCTTATGGCGATCAATCTCACCATCCGGCTTGCGTTTCAACTTGTAAACCCACTTCGTACCAATGGCCTTTTTGCCAGGAGGCAAATCACATAAAGTCCATGTGTCATTTTCTATAAGTGCATCATATTCTGATTGCATGGCAGCCATCCAATTTTCTGAATTCTGTGCTTCATCAAAAGATAGAGGCTCCTCAACATCATGTAAACTAGACACAGCCAAAGCATAACAATCTGATGCATAAGATGCATGGCGAGAGCCTGAACGAGTACGACTAGACAAAGGTGCATCCAATTTACTATCACGCAAAGTGTGCACCAACCATTTTGGCATACCTCTAGCCTGCTCATTTTCAGCGCTTTCCTCATCAAGTACATCATGTACATCTGCATCAGTAATAGGCTGATCTAAAACATTTTCAGAAACCCCCATAGGCTGTACATTTGCCTCATGGGAACTTACATTCGTATTTCCACCACCGAAAAGAGGCAACAAAATGTCATAAATGTCCTGTGAGCTTACATTACTGTCTCTAGTACATGACAGCAAGGGCTGAACAGAATCTTCCACAAACACTACATCCTGAGAAACCAGAATACGTTTTGTTTGCGGATGATACAACCTGTAACCTTTGCTTTCAGCACTATAACCAACAAAAATACATTTGACAACCTTATCATCCAATTTTCTGCGCTGCACTTGTGGCACCAAAGCATATGCCAAACAGCCAAAAACACGCATGTGCTCAATAGAAGGCTTTCTATCATGCCATGCTTCATATGGAGTAACAGACTGCAAAGCTTTCGTAGGACACCTGTTAAGTACATAAGTGGCACACATGATGGCCTCAAGCCAAAAAGAATGCGGTAAAGCTTGACTTTTGACCATACATCGTGCCATTTCCGTCAGTGACCTGTTTTTCCTCTCAACAACACCATTTTGCTGAGGTGTATAAGGCACTGTACATTGGTGTTTTATCCCACAACTAGCCAGAAATGCATTAAATTCATGAGACATATACTCCCCCCCTCGATCGGAACGGAGGGTGCCCATAGTACATTTCGAGACATTTTCAGCCATAGCCAGAAATTGTTTGAAGCACATAAAGACTTCGGACTTCGCTTTAAGCGGAAATACCCATGCATGCCTGGAGTAATCATCAATGAAAGTCACGAAGTACAGGTAATTGCCCAAGGACGGAGTTTGCATGGGCCCACAAACATCACTATGCACAAGTTGCAACCTGCATGTGGCCCGAACTGAACCATCCTTTGGAAATTTAGAACGCTGCATCTTACCCAAAATATAGCCTTCACAAACGTGTTTGACAGGTGCTTCAAGAGGCGGCAAAGAAGCAACCATATCAGATTTCTGCAAACGCAGCAAACTGGAAAAATTCAGATGACCAAAACGTGCACGCCAAAGTTTTGCATCTGAAATAGCCCTTGAATCTGCAACAGCATTTGTATAATTTTGTCCACACTTGTCATACAAAGTGAGCTTATACAGCCCACGGCACAAAAGCCCAGATGCAACAATTTCATCACCAAAACTGAGATCATGAACTGTACATCTGTCATCCACAAATTTGACTACAAGTCCAAGTCTAGCAAGTGCGGATACAGACAAGAGATTCTTCTTTATCCCAGGTACATAAAGTGCATCAACAAGTGTGAAGGAACTGCCATTAGCAGCAGTGAGCACAATCTTTCCAACTCCATGAACTGGATAAGAGGCGTTGTTGGCACAAGTGACTGAATTCCCATGAGGGACAGACTCAAGAGAGGTAAACAATTCACGATGTGAGGTAATGTGCTTTGTAGCACCACTGTCGAAATACCACACATGTGAATCTGCAGCAACTGACAAACATGCATCATGGACAGCAGGATTGTAAGTGCACTCTGCGCTAAAAGCCCATTCTGCATCAACATCAGCAACACCGTCTCCTTTCACAGAAGACTCAACAATGGCTGCATTTGTAGTGGAACCAGCATTTGCAGTGGAACCACCCTCTTTCTTCTTAGCCTCTTTGGCCTTCAACTTAGGACACGACTTGATCAAGTGATCATTGGCTTTACAATAATGGCAACGCATCTTCTTTTTGCCCTTATCACCAGAATTGCGAGACGAAGTACTGCCAGCAGAAGCATTAGGAACATAATTTTTGCCACTTGCAGCAGAACCATAGGAAGTGGCTGCATTACTGTTACCACCCTTTCTTTGAGAAGCAATAAAGGCGTGTTCAACTGCACGCTGCCTAGTCTTTTTTTTTCTAGAAAGTGACTCTTGCAACAGCAATGTGCATAATGCATCAAACTTGACAACTTCATGATTTCCTTGGGTCATCAGTCTCCAAGTACTAGCAAATGTCTGGTAGGAATCTGGTAAGGCATCAAGAACAGTCTGCACAAGGGAACTGTCTGAAATGACTTCACCTGCAAAAATAAGCTGCTCATTGATATCCTTGACACTAGCAAGGAAAGTGTCCATATCATCTTCCTCATGCATAATCTTCGACGCCAGCTCTTTACGCAGCAAAGCAATTTTAGCCTCATTGCGGCTTGCATAAAGAACTGCTAGAATATCCCAAGCTTGTTTTGCAGATTTTGCTGAACGGATGTGAGGAACAATGGTGCGCTTCATAGACAACGCAATCAATGCATGAGCCTGCGCATGCTTAACATCCCAATGAGCTTGTTCTGTCGTAGGGAAAACAACTCTAACAACTGCAATCCTTGCAGCAAGACTGCAACATCCTCAACATCGCCTACATCCTCAGAACCAGGACGTACATCAATGCCCTGCACAATGTTCCAGACACCCTTTGACACAAGAACATGTTGCATCATATAAGCCCACATAGGGTAGTTGTCCCCATCCAACCTGTCCTCAGCAGCAAACATCTTGAACACATCTGTGTTGTTGTTGTCAGCCATGGTAACTGCTGCACCTGATGTGAGAACTGCCCGAAAATAGGTTAAACGGAGCGGGAACAACCTGTGCTATATAGCACAAACTGTAGAAGAATGTAAGGCACCTATTATGCAGAAAATGACACTGACAGAAATTCTGCACAAAATGACGAAATAACCTGTGCACTACTGCCTGTAGTGGAAACGGAGGCCAAAAAGAGCCCAAATCAAAATTCTGAGCAGACCAAGCTCTTCGAGCATTCCCAAAATATTTGTTGACCTGCGAACACTTGCCAAAGCTCACTGAAATCGGAGAAGGTGAGCAGGCGTGTGATGGAGCGGATGGCGACTAAGCCCGGAAGGACGTGACCTGCTCTGATACCAATTGTTGGAATTAGGGTTGCAGAGAAACACACACAACTTGGAGAAGACAAAGGAAGCTCAAGGCACACAATAGAGAGTGTGTTACTTAGTGTGCAATGGAAAGATAGATAGCCCTAGAGTGATGGGCGTATATACTATGCACGGGGGAAAAAACCTCCTAAAGAGGGAAAAAATGCCCCGGCGGTCCTAGTGTGTTCACACACATCACTACCACATGTATATGGTAACACTTGTTTCTTCTGTGGGTGACCTCTTTTTCATTCCTCTTTGCTCGGTGCACTTGGAACGATGAGTTTTCCTCCTTTAGGTGACAACTTAAGTTTATTGGTGTCCCAATCTGGTACTGCCTTGTACGTCCACATCCATGAGATTCCAAGAATCACTGTTTCATTCATATGTTCATGTAGTATGCATACAAATTGATGAGGGCATGAACATCCATGTACTATCACATTCAAGTTGACTACTCCCAATGCCCCAATAGACTCATTCAGGAACCAGAACGACAGTGCGATAGAAGCACATACTCACCATTTATAAGACTAATGTCCATGGAGCTCAAGTCTACCTGGATCCTAATGAGGAGTATGCCATTCACATTGATGACCATGACACAAAGTTTGAAGAGGAAATCAAGGCAAACCAACAAGGAAAAATGTATATGGATAAAAACGGGACTTAGTATTTAAAATTTGAAAACCTTGATGTGATAGACAAATGGGGGTTAGAGGTGAATACCATAATTCTGGATATGGTAGCAAAAGAAGGTCCACTGACTTTAGAATTCAAGGGATACGATCAAGTTGATTTGAAACCTTTGAAATGGCTTAGCACTGATAGTCCTAGGATCGGAGTCTATTGTTGGGAGGATAGGAATGTCAAGGATCTTTTATGGACTTCTCATGCCAAATCAGGGTAGTTAACACCCATGAAAATTATCTATATCTTCAAAATCAAAGACAAGGGTTCAACAAATCGACCAACTTACCTATTTAGGGATTGTTACAATAATAAATTTGTTATGATGAGTCATGAGGAGGTAGAACAGACCAAATACCAAGGGTACTCCATAAGAGATTGGATATTGGGCCAAGGACCAGAAACTATTCCAAGAGAGGAACTCCGCGAGAGATCTTTTGGAAGCAATGTTAAAAAACCCAAACCTACCTCATCACAAAGAAAATCGAGTGACATTAAAGCCAGTCCAGGGCTACATGAGTCACTATTTCCAAAACAGATTGGTTTGAAGGAATCGAGACTGTTATGGAATTGATATGTTATTATTTATTGCAGCTGACAGGTGGAAAAGGCTTGACTGAGCTAGGCTATTGCAAAAGGATATTACATTTTATGTATATATATATTCAAGTGCTCTTTTATGAGTTTGGCCATTTATGACCGGCCGGCCAGTTTGTACTCACATTGACCATTCAAGAAATCTATAAATCAAATACGTGCAAGAGGGAAATGGTCACTCTTGCACGGGGCGAGATTGCATCCAGTGTCTGTGTATTCTTCTCTTCTATCTGCTCTTCTCTCTCGTCGTGCTAGGCGTAGCACTCCGCCCTAGGAGGTGCGCCTGTGTATGTTCTCTTATTCTCTCTCGCGTGCTGTCTCGCTCTGTTCGCGTGCATCGTTGATCATGTGCTATGCGAGGCGTCAATTATGCGGACTCATTCATTTATGATTAGCAGTGTGTTGTTTCGGGTATTTTGCAGGGCAGCCACGGCTTCGTTTGTAGCAGTGGTATCAGAGCTTTGGAAACGCTCCTTTCAATGCACATGTGATGGAGAAACATATATACAAAGATAAGTGCAAATTATGACCTAGATCTGCATAATTTTTCTTGAGAAGTTGTTTCACGTTTCGTTTCATTACCCATCATATTTACTAATTATGCCTTAATTGTACGTCTTGCAGAAAAGAATACTAGGCATAAGATTAGTAGGACAAATATGTCCATGTAATTAAAACTCAATTTGTTTAGAGATCATGATTGTAAATCTTAGAGGCACAGTCAGTGTTGATAGTGTCATTAGGAAGCCGATTATGGTAAGCAGATTATAGCAGGTAAGACAAGTTTTACGAGAACAATTGCACCTCAAATTGCACGAAGGAGAAGATAAATTATAGGATTCTTTTTTTTGCATTCGAGAGGCACATGTACATATAGTAACGTAGTAGAAAGAATAATCAGAGAGAGTGTACTTGATGAATTGTTAATGCAAGAACCCTTGCTCGAGAAGGGGCTGATGTAACCTAGTGGAAAACAACGCCAAGCGGCTACCCCAAAAAAGAAAAACAGAACAATACAATTGGATGGCGTGTTTTGTAGGTGACTCTATCTGCAAATGGTTGGGGGAGATCACCACTCATCAACGTGAGCTACTAGCTATCATCACGAGCAAAGCGGACATACAGGCTTGTGTGGATGGTAGCAACACACAAAGGTCGAAGCACTACAACATCCAACGAGCAACTCTAAATGACAATGACTTGCCGACCAACCCACTCCACACACACCTTCTCTGTCTCACAAAAACACCCACCCTCGCTCAGATGCTTCCATGCAACCTCACTACCTTACGGCGGTTGCCATCCTATCATAGCCACACATAGACGCGATTTTTTTAAATTTCTTTTACCAAACCCCCCTACACCACATGCCATGCAAACAGACAACCACATGCCTACCTTGACGTTGAGTGGCCTGCAGCTCTCATCCACGAGCAGTGCACCATGCAGCAAACTCCCCCCCCACCACTCGTCGCAGCTTTTTTTTTCCCCGACTCCCAGTAGCCCCATATTCATGCAGAGCGGCCAACCTTCAGAATCCTTCTCTCTCTCCCTGAAGCCGCCAACCTCGACCAGAGTTAAACTCTCTCTCATCTCTGTCCCCAAACTGTATCTTTCTCTCTCATAGCTGGGGACCAACTACTCTCTCATCGGCCAGCAGCCTCCATGCACACTTTCAATGGAGCTTGCCCTCTAGTTTCCTACTCTCACACAGACACAAGCAGTCCCATAATACTCTCTTTCTCTCTCTCTCTCTCTCTCTCTCTCTCTCTCTCTCTCTCTCTCATCAGATGACTGCCTGTCAATATGGAGCAGCAGCTCGCTGCCCTACGTCGTAAGGACACCACTTCTCCCAGCTAGTGGGACACAACTGCAGTGGGGGTGTGATGATCTGTGCATGCGCCCACCCACTGAAATCTGTCTCTCTCTCTGGCCGCCATGCTGAAGCTCCGACTGCCATGCTGAAGCGGTAGTTCACTACACGTAAGCACACAGTTGTATGGACGCCACTTTTTCTTTAATCCCATGCCACACACACACACACACACACACACACACACACACACACACACACACACACACACACACACACACACACACACACACACACACACACACACACCAACTACCAACATGCGATCTACTCTGCAGTAGACCACCAAACCACACTCCATTTTTTTTCTCTCTCTCTCTCTCTCTCTCTCTCTCTCTCTCTCTCGCTGGCTTTGCTTACAGCAGCCATACTCGGACCATACCACATGTAACGGTGATTCACTAAGTTTCTCAATAGTCGAGTTCAAATCCAAACTCGCATTTGCCATCTACCACGTTCGACGAGCTGACTCTCGCCCGCCATGGATCTCTTGGAAATCCCAAAAGGCCAGCAGGAAAGCTTGGAGTGCTAGGGTTTGCGTTAGAGAGTTGACAAATTGAAGCCTTGTGTACTAGTAACTGTCAATAAGTGTGATGCTTCGTACTAAAGTGGGATTTCGAATGGCCCAAGTCAAGCCTACTGCTACACTTGTATCATGAAGCACTACGTGAACAGGAGAAGGAAGCAAGCTTATCACTTGAGCAATGTTTTCACTCAAATTCCCTACATCATACTTGCTTCTAGTGTTGGTATGTGATCGAGAAAAGCACCTGTTTCAAACATCTATTCAAACCTCCAAACCAAGCCTTTCTCTAATATCTCTTCATAGATCTCTCTGAGCTTTGAGAAGAGGCAACCTTGAGTCACAAGAGGCTTCTCAGAAAACCAAGCACCAGGGAAATCCAGCACAATGACATGCAAACCACGGGAAACTAAGTGTGAGAGACCGGTATGTTAAAGAGCTAGCAACCAGTCCGTGACAAGTACAGTTTTCGACATTGTGAGGGTTCCTTCTTCTCTCACAAACAAATTGAGGAGCTTGCATTTTCTGTAGTGTTGCCACACGTCTGGGGGCATGGGCTTTGGTGATGCACGGAGCAAGTTCCTGGATACCTCTTTCTCCATTTATGGCAATGATGAAGCTTATCAAGCAGTGTTTACAGAACCCTCATCATCCATGATTGCTATGCCTACCGAGGAGAACGTTGATCCCTTCCCCCTATGATTTTAATTATTTTCATTATGTAATGCTTTATTATTTATGTCAAAATATGTGATTACAACTACTGCGGTCTGCGCTCACCGACTGTCTATGCATTGCCTTCTCAGGTTTAGGTAATTTGTATAAGATACCAACTCCCATCCTACCTCCTCCTAGATAATATCCAGAGGCTTAAGTAGATGGTTTTGTAAGGCATTTTCTTGATGCACCAAAAATCTACATTCTCATCCCTAATTCTGGCTCTACCTAACAAATAATCTGTCTTAAATAAAGGCTTCTAAGAAAAGGCAATTCAAGAGCAAATTACTTTTGGGTTGTTTGTCCAATCAGTCCCATCTCTCTATCTATTCGTTCCACGGCTAATCATCGTAGACGTCTGTCAGTCCTCAATGTAATTTTGTCTCCCACATTGCACTATAAAATCCAATTAGATCTCCTTACCTACATTTTTTTTCTGCCTTGTTCGTGGTTTTCGTCTATCTGTGCTATTTCGTTAGGACTGCAACATTTTCTCACATTTCCATTTTCGCAGGGCTATGGCTAACTTTTAATTTGTGTTCCAGCTTCATTTAATTTATTTTGTGATTGTTGAATCAAAGTGCTAACACTATACGTTCTAAATATGTGATCGCACACTATCTTGAATCAAATTCTCGACAGCAGACAACATATTCTTTTATTTTATTTCAAGTTACTAACACAAAATTAACATATTTTGGAATTGTTAATTATACTATGGTGCAAGTTTGATAGTCGCAGTTCTCCTTAGCTTGTACAAATCTGTTTGACACGCCTCAGATGCAAGTTACGATCATATCTCTCTCCACAAACACACTGGCTCATATAATTTTGATGCAGTGTACCCTCAAGGTATGTACATTAACCTCACTCCCCTTTTCATAATTGCTTTACCGCCGACAATCTTTTATAAATTAGGCAACCCAACATCTCTCATGTCATCACTAGTACTTATAAAATGGAATCTCAAATACATCACTCCTATTTTTAAATTTCATTTCTCTACATTATCTGCTCACCTGAATACTCCATCAAATGCTCCGATCATGGCTTCTAATTGTACTACAAGTACTTTTTATAAACATGATTTGTCAATAAGCTCAGCAGCTACTCATGTGAGCCACGGTGCTTTGGGATACTGCACTGCGATGTCAACAAACATAGGAAATATTTTTATTTTCTCCTTTATGTCCGGTCTAGTCCATAGGTCACAAGCACACAAATCCGCCGACTTAGGCAGTGTGTCAATGCTCATCTAGTGCAGATTCGCCGATTTAGGCAACACAAAAACAAACTACAGATTCACGCTTTTTGAACTTATATCAAATGCAGATTCGTCGATTTAGGCAGCACGTCAGGTGTAGATTCACCGATTTAGGCAACACCGATCACAAAATCATGCTGTAGTGTGATTGGCCACCACTGTAACTGGTATGATTTTGTTACCCGGGTATACAGAAATGAAGGATATTTGGATTTGGATTTGGATTGGGATTTGGTATATGTCGATGCTTTTCTGTCATGAAACTATTTATGAAATTGGACTTGAGATTGATGAGAATTGATTATTGAATGATGAGTGTGACCAATGATATCCTGATTCATCGGGGTATGACATATACTACTTATTCTAGTGGTATGGGCCACTAGAATAAGTAGTATGTGGATGATGGAAAACATAAGCAATGTTGTTTAGTTTCATTGTTTTTACTATGTGTTAGTTTTTGACACAGATTTTTAATCACTATTTTTGACAAGGATCGTTTGCAGATTTTTTTATCTTTGCAACTGAGGACAGTTGCTTTCCAACAAAGAGGTATGTTATGGAATTGATATGTTATTATTTATTGCAGCTGACAAGTGGAAAAGGCTTGACCGAGCTAGGCTATTGCAAAAGGATATTACATTTTATGTATATTTATTCAAGTGCTCTTTTATGAGTTTGGCCATTTATGACTGGCCGACGAGTTTGTACTCACATTGACCATTCAAGAAATCTATAAATCAAATACGTGCAAGAGGGAAATTGTCAATCTTGCACGGGGGGAGATTGCACCCAGTGTTTGTGTATTATTCTGTCCTCTCTTCTCTTCTCTCTCGTCATGCCAGGCGTAACACTCCGCTCTAGGAGGTGCGCCTATGTATGTTCTCTTCTCCTCTCTCGCGTGCTGTCTCGCTCTGTTCGCATGCATCGTTGATCATGTGCTATGCGAGGCGTCAGGTATGCGGATTTGTTCATTTAGGATTAGCAGTGTGTTGTTTTGAGTATTTTGCACGGCAGCCATGCCTTCGTTTGTAGCAGACATAACCAACTGCTAGAAGAACTGGAGTTGAGCCAAATAGACGCGTCAGACCAGCTGATTTTAAAAAATGGGTCAGAAAATACAATGGATATGGGGATCCATATGACCACTTAGCTAGCTTCAAGCAAGTGCTAAGAGCAAAATGCATATTTGATTTCCACACTTAATTTTAGGGATTTGGAATGACATTAGAAGAAAAAGCATTGACATGGTTCCAAAACATTCCACCAAGGTCAATCATGGATTTAAATACATTAGCTCAGGGATTTGTCTGCATGTTCCAAAACTGGGATCAAACATATTACAATAGCTCAAATCTATAGCTTCAAACAGAAACAATGTGAGTCTGTTAGGGATTCTGCAACTAGGATGAAGCAATACATTGCAAGATGCCCAGAACTAGAAATACCCGCAGAAGAAAGATTAGTGACATTGTTCCTAGAAGGATTGCTAAACAAGGAACTTCATGCTATATTGTATAACAAGAAATATATGACCCTAGAAGAGTGTGTATCATATGCTATTGACTTGGGAAACAATTGTGATATTTTCAATGAAGAAGATGTCCCTAAGTATACTTAGAGTGAGAAAACAACATCCACAAAACCAACACAAGTGGGAATGGTTGCTGCAGCACCACTAACATCCATAGAAGACATGCTCAAAAGGATGAACAAAATGATGAATAACATGAAAAAAGCACTTATAAGAGGACCAAGGCAAGGGATAGGACAACAGATTAGGCCCAAAAAATGGTATGTTATTGAGGGTAAATGGACCAACCATGAGACCAATGAGTGCTATTACCGACCAAAGTACGATGGAAATGCTCAATATGTGCCCATGAGGCTACAAGGACAACCCATGTACAAATATCAGCCTAATATGGCCCCAACACAAAGACCACCAATGGGTATGGAAAGACCACAACCAGTGTTGGGTCAACAATCTCCATAATCCTGGACATAATGTAGTGCCTGCAAAGTACATGCATTCAGAAGGAGTCATAGATGAACAAGCACTAGTGCATGTTACACCTTATGTTGAGCCTAGACTATCTACGGTAATGGTAGAACGAGAGTGGTATAATTCACATGTGACTTATGCCACACCAGAGCTTACACCGATGTACTATGTAGCTAATCAAGGTGTTAGACCTTCTATGGTAAGACCCATGATTAAGCCAAGGGCTGAAAGCTACCATAATTGTGGTGTAGATGATCATTGGAAAAATGAATGCCTAAAACTTGCTGACAAGAACATTAAGCCAATTGAAGCTTTTTCTACCCATTGTTACAAAAAGGGTGGACACTTCCCTGAAGACTGTCCAAAAAATCCTTTAAACAAGGGAAAAGCAGTGGTGAATGTGGTCCAAGTGATACTTAGTAGCTCTTTGGAGAGTGAACCTATTGTTCCAATCAAGTTGCTCACTAGGGCCCAAGCTAAGATAAAGAAACATAACTCCTTTGATGAATCAAAGAATACTAAAGAATCCTCTTAGAAGACCAAGAAAAGAAGAAGCCAAAGGTATGAGATGAGAAAATAGAAACAAAGGGACGAAATCGAGAAAAAAGCCAAGAAACTATTCCAGGAAAAAGTGAAAACATCGGGAAGTGAAATCAAGGAAACCACAGTGAAATCTGGGGGATCAATTTTGGTAGAAAAAATATTTGAGCCAATCGATGTAGCCTTGGAAGCTTTCCAAGTAGGACTTAAAGCAGGCCAAAACATGGAAAACAAATGGAAAAACTATCCTTCTCCAGATATAGAAGACTAAGCTTCAAGGTTATCAAACTTTGGTAAGAATTACTCAAGAGATGCTGGAAAAACAAAAACCCAAGCTTGAGAGTATAGCAGAACCGAAGGAGCTTGTGGTAGAAACCAATAAAGAGAAATCTGAAGTGGTGGTAGAACCCCACCTTGAAACTAAAGAGCCAAAACTCATAATTCCTGACAGTGAAGATGCTTTAGATGGAATTCCGTTCATGGAGGAAGACTGGCCAGGACATTTATGGGAAAAAGTGAAAGAGATTAATGATGGGAGCGTAACTTTGAAGTCGGATCCTATAGAGGAAGTTTGGTTAGACAATCTCCCTCCTGATATGGACAATGATATACAATTCTTGTATGGGGATTGCGGCTCAAATCATCAGGAATGTCTGAACCAATGACTCTAAAAACACTACCCTCTTACTTAGGATACAAAGAAGGCGAATCCCAGTGTGTAAAACCACTCAGGTAAAAAGAGTGGAACAGACCCTAGAGGTAGACAACATCCATTCAATCATGTCTACACCTATTCAATGCACTCTTACCTTGGGAGAATTTAATGATGGGAGCGTAACTTTGAAGTCGGATCCTATAGAGGAAGTTTGGTTAGACAATCTCCCTCCTGATATGGAGAATGATATACAATCCTTGTATGGAAATTGCGGCTCGGAATCATCAGGAATGTCTGAACCAATGACTCTAAAAACACTACCCTCTTACTTAGGAGACAAGGAAGGTGAATCCATAGTGTGTAAAACCACTTAGGTAAAAAAAGCAGAACAGACCCTAGAGGTAGATAATATCCATTTAATCATGTCTACACCCATTCAATGCACTCTTACCTTGGGAGAATTATCAAAAACCAGACCATATTTATGGAATGATTTACAAAAAACTTTAGAGAAGGTGGGGATAACAGGGCTAATTGCAAAGAATTTAGGTAAATTGAAACATGAACTGGATAACAAGGAGATTAGATCTGTCCCAATGAACAAAGTTGGAGAATACTACGAAGAGGAAGAAGGAAACACAACCCTTCCGGTGAGATATAATGATATAGAAACCATGGCAATACTGGACAGTGGGGCAGGCATAGCCATAGCCACAAAAGCAGTATGGGAATCATGGGAAAAACCAACCCCACTAGATAAACTCAAATGAAATTAAAATTGGCTGATGAACACATAGAAAAACCCATGTGACTGCTTCAAAAAGTGATAGTTAGTTCCTGTGGAATTGATTATCAAGGACTTTGGGAAGAAACTTGACTATAAAATCATCTTGGGAAGACTATTCATGTGACAAGTACAACTCATTCAAGATTGGGGATAAAATTACCTGTACTTGAAGCAAGTGGGATCAATCACAAGGGTTAATCTAAAAGATCACACTTATAGAGATGTCATGAAAACGCCCATACAAAAATTTGACTCAGTCTCATTAGCTGAATCAAGGCTTCCATCCTGGTTAAGCAAAGACACACCTATTTGGATTACATAGATGAAGCATATATACCAAAACCCTTTCTGGAGCATTTGTTTGAGGCATTTGAGTGGAGTCAAATTTTGGCAACAATGGATGTATGTGTGAATAAATCTATGCCTACTCAATTTTGCAATGAGGATGGTTATGACATAATTCCCATACAAATGATCTCAACCCTTCACATTGAAGATGAAGTTCAAGAACCCAAGGACTTACTAAAAGCTCAACAAGTCTTTTCTGACCTCTATTATGATGCTACTGACGAGTTTGAAGGACACTCAACTACATCTGATGATTCTGGGTCAGAAAAAAAACAAGTGAGAGCCAAACTACTCATAAAAGGAGGAGAGGAAAAGTTTTTGACTTTCCAAACCAGAAAACAAGAAGACAAAAATGGTATAGAAGAAAAAGAGACACAAAAAACTTGAAATCTAGACCTATGCCATCAAGTTCTAGCAAAACACAGTTGTTGATGCACATAGATACACATGATTGTGTCAAAGACAAAATTACGGGTAGATATTCTTTAGATAATAAACAAGGGACATCAAAAACATCAAGGGAAATGAGAAAGGAAACTCAATCAAAACCCAAACATCAGGATGATGAATCATCCATGACACGAGTTGAACGAAAGAAAAAATATCAAGAATTGAAAAAAACTCTAAAGGAGATCTATACCACAGAAATGGGAATAACCGAGGAAGAGAGTAAATATGTAATGAGTGTTCCATCCCATTACAAGAAATATACTCTCCAAGACAAAGATCATAGGCGAACAGCCTGTAAGGGAACTAAGAAAGGAGGGCGAGTCCTATGAAGGACCTGAAAATGCAAAGAAAAAAGATCTAGCTGAACCAGGAGAAGAGCCTAGATCTGCCTACATTGCGAATGACTTGACCGAAGAAGAAGAAGAGCTTTTGCTAAGCTTATTGAAAGAATACCAAGATATTTTTGCTTGGTCTTATAAAGATCTCAAGGGTGTTGATCCAGAAATCTGTCAACATACCATACCTATGAGAGATGATGCAAAACCAAGTAGACAAATACCATATACTTATAATGAAACATTTGCCAGAAAGATTAAAGAAGAGATAGAAAAGCTCAATGAAGCTGAATGCATTTATGAAATTAAACACACAGATTGGGTGTCTCCGATTGTGGTGGTACCCAAGAAAAAAGGAAAATTAAAAGTGTGTGTCAATCTCAAAAAAGTGAATGCAGACACCATTAGAGATAACTACCCTCTTCCAATCATCGAGCATGTTTTAGAACGAGCTGTAGGAAAAGAAGATTACATCTTTCTAGATGCCTTTTCAGGGTACAATCAACTTTTGGTTGATCCCAAAGATCAACATAAAACTACCTTTGCAACTGAATGGGGTATTTTTGCCTATAGGGTTATGCCTTTTGGGTTAACTAATGCTTCGGCAACATTTCAAAGATTGATGAACCATGCTTCCAAAGAATAACTTCGGAATTTCTTGAAAGTATCTGCAGGATTTATGTGTAATTTGTTACCATATGTATGTGGTAGTAATGTGTGTGAACACACTAGGACCACCGGGGCATTTTTTCCCTCTTTAGGAGGTTTTTCCCCGAGCATTTTATATACGCCCATCACTCTAGGGCTATCTATCTTTCCATTGCACACTAAGCAACACACTCTCTATTGTGTGCCTTGAGCTTCCTTCGTCTTCTCCAAGCTGTGTGTGTTTCTCTGCAACCCTAATTCCAACAATTGGTAGCAAAGCAGGTTGCATCCTCCCGGGCTTAGTCGCCAACTGCTCTAGCACACGCCTGCTCACTTTCTCCGATTTCAGTGAGCTTTGGCAAGCGTTCGTAGGTCGACAAAAATTTCAGGAATGCTGGTAGAGCTCAGTCTGCTCAGATTTTCGATTCGGGCTCATTTCGGCCTCCGTTTCCACTACAGGGAGTACTGCACATGCTATTTCGCCATTTTGTACAGAATTTCTGTCAGTGCCATTTTCTGCATAACAAGTGCCTCATAGTCTTCTACGGTTTGTGCTATATAGTATGTGTTGTTCCTGCTCCGTTTCTCCTATTTTTGGGCAATTTTCACATCAGGTGCAGCAGGTCTTAGAGGGAGTCTAGGAAGTGTGTGTCTGGCCTAGATCCTTCGACTTAGGTAGAGGAGGTAGACTTAGGTAGTTTAGGTAGTAGTCGAGTTCTAGAGTAGGAGTTGGAGTGGTAGAAGCGGTGAGAGGAGAGCTTGAGAGTCCGGAGAGGCCAAAAATCAACCAAAAACACCATTATCACCATTTATTCATGATAGGTAGAAGTAGAGTAAGTAGGACAACATGATTCAGATCTAGAGCATTTCATGCATGTACACTTGCGTGGTAGAATCATTACAAGTTTGTAAAAGACGCAAAAGTGTGGTTGAAAGTCTAATTGAAGTCCAAAAGTTACCGTGAGTGTTTCTGATAGGTCTACAGAGCATCAGGAGCATTCCTGTCAGAAAAAAACTTTAATTTTAAGCCAGGAGACATCCAATGCATAGGATGTCTACAGGCCAATCTGGGAGGAATTTTGGGATTTTGAGTTGACCAGTGTGTTCTGAAGGTAGGGTTTACCCTAATTTCAAATGGAAAGTGAAAATTTGGCCATCTCTTGACAGGATAAGGCCAGAAAGACTGAAATTGCTAGACATCCTACCCAATTAGTGCCAAAACATTACCTTGAAACCAAAACCATAAGAGGGCTGCATGAGTGTGTCTTGCATGAGATATTGAGTGACTGAAAGGGGTTTCACCTCATTTGGGCAAGAAAATTGGGTTCAAAGTGGACTTTAGCACTTTTGACTAAAAAAACAAAAAAACAGCTACAGTTTGGGACCTTTGACATCCAAATCAAAATCTAAGCATACCACTGGGATACTGACATCAAAGGGAAGCTGTGGAACAAATCTGGGGTCAAATAGGCCAAAAAGACATCCTACACGTAGGATGTCTTCTGAGTGATTTGGGACTCCAAACTGAAATCTGAGTATACCAAGGTGATCAGCAACTCTAGGAGAGTTTAAGTCTTGAGTTTAAAGCCATTCTGATGAAAAATACATCCTACGCGTAGGATGTCTAATGCAAGAAAATGAAGCCATAATTTGACTTTGAGCAGTGTAAGGTGTTATATAGCCTAAGGCAATCCTGCTAGACAATTTTGGTCCAATTTGGAGTTGATTAGACTGATCAATACCATCAACAGGCAGTCGGAACAGATTTCTGACTCATTGACCAGCTTATAGAAGTCCAAATCAAGAAGTAAAAGTAGCTGTAAGCTCAGCACAACAAGGGGAAACAACAGTGCAAAAAATCCAGGCAAAATACAGCAGGAGACATCCTACGCGTAGGATGTCTATTGGGCTATACTGCAGAGAAAATTTGTCTTGGCCTATACAGTGAGGTTCCATTTGGCTTAAGGGTTCCAGAACTTCTTTTAGAAGTGAATTTGGATCTTGATTGCCCATTTGACAAGCAAAGACTGAATTCATGCTTTTTCGCGTAAATTGGCCAACATCAGAGAAAAGTACTGTTTCAGACTAGCAACCTAATCCAGAACATCAGCAGTGTATAAAATATAGTAGTGGTTGAGATTAACTCTCCAGTTATACCAATCATTACTGAGATAACCTCTAGCAGATAAATGATTTGATTCAATTGCCGAAATTAAAACTCTTGTGTACAGGTATATTCAGCAACAAAGCAAGAAGTTGTGCAGAAACTGACCCATTGCCGGGTGAGTGGTTGGAATTGTGCTAGATTTCATTGATAAGTTTGATGAATTTAAGATCAGGAAGATACATTGTTAGAGACCAGAAGGTGTCAGGTGACCAGGGTAGCTTAGTGTCCACCGAAGAGAGTGTAACTCAGGCAAGGTTAGATCTGCTAGCACCGATTATTGAGGAAGGTAGTGATACTGACACTTCGTCAGAAAAATATTTCTTCATGATGGGTAGTCAACGGCCAGGAGGTTTCACCTATGATGGACCTATGCGAGGAGGAAGCACCTCCCAAAATCCTTTGAATAATTCCAGGCTTACGGAGATCTTCTTAGAGGGAACAAACTCAAGAGGAGCCCTAGTCTATTCTGACTATCGAGGCCGCAAGTGCATTTGTATCGAAGAGAGGCCAGCACAAAGATTGGAGATAATCCAAGTGTATGATGATGGAGATAGATTCCAAGACGAAAAGGGGAACCACTATTTAATAGTGAGCACCCCTGAAGATTATAACAGATATGGAGACAATGTGGCTAAAGGGAAAATGGTTTCAGAAACTCAAGAGCCGCCACCAAACATTGATCGACACGGAGCTATTTTTATGTACGATAAGAAAAAAATCAGGATTCCAACTTATAACGAGAATGTGGGAATCTACAAACACGAGAGCGAGGGTATTGTCTCTTACTTTCGCAGCAAAGAACCATACGTAAACGAACTAAGCAAAGACAAGGTTCTTTACTTATTCTCTTATGAAACTGCTATGGGGAAGGGCATAGATTTTGTTGATAGATACGGGCGAGAATACCAACGTATTCTCCCAGAGGAAGTAGAAAGAGCAACAGGTTCAGGAGCATCAGCATATGCCCCTGAGGAAATGCCGAGAGCCGTCCACACCCCAAGCAAGTCAACGAATCCTTTTTCAGATGAGTATGACACTACATCACATTCCAACAGACCGCAAGCATTCAACAACCAAGACCAACCAGCAAACCAGCCATCTTTGCAGGCATGGCTTCGACAAAGTGCAACAATGGAACCAGACCGAAACCGAGATGGTTATCCAGCCACACGAGGGCTCAGGGATTTGCAAGAACCACCACACTATTCAAGGTATCAAGCAGAGAGTAAGCCAAAGACACAAGGGTCGACCGAGCTTGGAGGACCACCCATGGAACGAGTTCGAAGAGAAGAACCACCTCTAGCGAGAACCGTTAGAAATTATGGCTTAAGAGCACCGTTAAGCGAGGAACCAGTCTATTATAGAAGGAGGAGGTGTATAGACTTGGACGGGGTGATCCAATGATGAGGTTTGTAGACCATCGCAGAATTAGACCTTCTCAAGTGCAAAAATGGGTAAACAAGAAATACACAGGAAACAGAGACCCAAGAGATCATGTAGCAGCCTTTGTGCGTGTAATAAGAGCAGAAGAGGTGTTAGACTTTCCTACCCAATTTGCAGGGTTTGGACTAACCCTAGAGGATGATGCTGCAACTTGGTTTGACTCTGTGGAGCGTAGAGACTTCGAGTCGATGGAGGAAGTGTTTGACGAGTTTATTGAGGAATTCTCTCAAAGGGGAATAGCTCATATTACTGTCTCACAAATCCATAATTCAAACAAAAAGATGGAGAATCTGTACGAAAGGCAGCCCTAAGATTAAAAAGATATGTTAAGTTCTATCCCGTCGAAGAACTGCCAACTCAGTCCAGACTTCTGCTGATATTCATCCAAGGACTAAGGAATGCAGATCTCCAGAAAGACTTACATATGAAGAGGAGCACGACGTTGAATGAGTTGACCAAGGAGGATCTGTACCTTGTGGACAATTGTGCGGTCTACAAAGAAGGGGAGTTCAAGGACCTTGATGACAATTCATCTTCACAGCAAAGTGGGAGCAAGTCTTCCAAGACAACACTGAAAGGAGAAATAGCGGTAAACCAGGAGCAGCTCGTAGATGAAGTGCTAAAAAAGATCAACTTGTATGCCAAACCCCAGGCTAAACAGCCCGAGTGGTGTGCTATTGAACAAAAATGGACAAACCATGGGACCGAGGAATGTTACTATAACAAGGGATATGTGAGGGAGAGACCTTACGCTCCCCAAGCTCCTGTAGCTTCCCCTCAAGTTCCACCGATGCCTAGATATCAAGCATACAACTTACCAGGACCTGTAGGTGTAGAAAGACCACAACCGGTGTTGGGGCAACAACCACCCCTACCAGGTTTACGACCAATTGGTATAAGATACACACCAACGATAACTGAATCAGAAGAAAAGGCTTTGGTGCCTATGCATGCATATCATGAAGATCCCAATGGATATGCGGCAAACCCTGTCTATTATCCACCGGAAGAACCCGCGACACCAGAACCATGGAGCATAATAGGGAATCAAGGACCTCCAACTGCTGCACAGGCATCAGGAGAAGGAAGATATAGCTTAGATGAACGAACATTGTTGTTCATAGCCAATGGAGGCATGGGCGGACAGAGACAAGCTTACCAGCAACGAGGGGCTCAAGGAGCACCTCAACAACCCAAGGGCCCTTGTTACAAGTGTGGCGGAGACCATTGGCTTAAAGATTGTCCTCATGATGAAATCATTAGAGTCAATGCGTATTGTCCAGAATGTGGAATTACTCATTTGATTCTCGATTGCCCTAAAAACCCGAGCAAAGGAGCAAAAACCACCTTGAACCTGTTGGAAACAGTACCTTCCAATGGAGTATCGGAAAATGAAACAATCATACCTGTTCAGGCGGTAACACGGGCCCAAGCCCAAAGAAGGACGAAAGAACCCATAATAGAAGAACCAAAAACAGATGCCCAAAGTTCAGAAACGAAAAATCAGAGAAGCACTTGGAAAGCGAGAAAGGCGCGTAGGAAAGCCAGGAAAGAACAAGAGCAAACAACCCTATCTGATGAGTTGAAACATACAAAGAACAGATTGGAGCGGTTAGAAGATCTAGCTAGCTTAAGCTCACACACCACAGCATCCATAGCACCTAAGGAAATAGCAGAGCCCAAAAGTGCAGGATCAGGAGGATCTGTACTGGCAGACAAGGTAAACGAGCAGCTGGATGTGCTTCTAAAAGCTTATGAAGCTCGACTTAAAAAAAACCAAACCCAGGAGCAAAGGTGGATGACTTATCCATATGCGGAAATAGAAAAACAAAGGTTGGATATGTGTAAAAAGATGATTGAGACGGCTCAATCATTGATGGAAGACCCGTTGGGTAAACCGGCAAATTGCCATGACGCACCAGCTCCAACCCCTATCCAACCAACATTAGAGAAACATGAAGAAACAAAGGAAAGACCCACTAATGATTATGAGTCCAGAGGAGATCCTATCATAGTGCCAAATACCACCGATGAGGCAAGTGACGGGGTCCATCTTAAAATATTGGCAAAAATGGGAAAGGATGGTAACGGTCTAGATGATCTGTGGAAGCAAATCCGAGAGGCCAACGAGGCTAATAGGATGAATGACCACATGAATAGCACGAGAAAAGATAAGAACGTGATCTTACCTCCTATTGAAGAATTTGAGGCAAGATCACAAATGAACTTTGAGATACATTCACAAGGGGGAGACCAAGGATCTATTAGTTCGAGGCACAGCCAACCAGACTCTTTGAGAACTTTACCCTCTTACCTAGGAGAATATGAAGCTAAGTCGGAAGTGAGAACACTCCCATCTCAAAGACTTTCTTCTAACCAGGTAATGGATTCACAAGGATTGATTGAGCTGTTACCACCCCGGTGGCATGCACAATCACGTTAGCAGAACTCCTAAGGTTAAGGCCAAACATGTGGACCACAATAGGAAAATGCTTAGAAAAATTTGGAGTGAAAGACACCACCTTGAAGCTACAAGAAGGAATCAGGGAGTTGGACATGCCTAACCTAAACACTAGGCCGATACCATTGAATAAGGTTGGAGAATATTTCGAGGGAGAAGACGGAAACACGACTCTACCGGTAGAATTCCAAGGAGTAATTTCCAAAGCTATTCTTGACAGTGGAGCGGGAGTTGCTATCGCCACCAAGGAAATCTGGAAAAAATGGGGAAAACCAGCTCTGAGGGCTACCAGGATGAAGCTGCAGTTGGCAGATGGGTTCATGGAGAAGCCTCTCGAACTCTTGGAAAAAGTAATTGTCACTTCGTGCGGGATCGAGTATGAGCATACATTTGCAATAGTCGATTTCAACAAAAAGAACAATTATGAGATAATCTTGGGACGACCATTCATGCGACAACTGGAGATGGTCCAAGATTGGGGCTATGACCACATATACCTCAGACATGGTGAGACGACAACTAAAATACACCTAAAAGATCATAGTTACAAAGATGTAAACCAAACACCTGTGGAAGAATTTGATTCGGCTACAATAGCAGGATCAGAACTACTAGCATGGTTAGGACAACCAAAAGAGCTATGGATGTGCGGAGCTTCACATTGTGGAAGCTTAAGAAAAGAGGAATGCGTCTTAGAAAGAGCAATTGAGGACAAAGAGTATAATCCGGAACCTTTCCCTCAAGATGCCTTGGAGCCTCTAGAATGGGAACACATAGTGGCAACATTAGATGTCTGTACCATTACCGACAGTCCAACAACAAAATTTTGCGATAAGGATGGCTACGATGTGCTACCCTATTACATGGTAAGCGTTGTGCCAGAGAAAGAGACGGTAGAACCTCCATAACAAGAAGAGTTTTAGATCTCCTCTGAACAATTGGAAGTAAATGATAAGGCAGATAATGAGTGTTCAGACACCTCAAGTGAGCGTGGGAAGGAAGCCGAGAATATCAAGTTTTATGATTTTGCTAATCAACACCCTAGACGCCAAGAACGCTATAGGAGGAAAAGAGCCGGAAGGCAAGCGAGAGAGAACCTGATGCCCAGGATAAAAGGTAAAACTCACTATTTGATGCTTGTAAAAGCAGAGGATTGTGTGAAAGATCAAATATCAGGGAAATTCTCAGAAAATCGAAAAGAACGAACGCGAGAAGAAATAAAACAGGAAAGAAAAGCTAGAACCGAAAATAAATCACAAAAATCTAAAAAAACAAAAAAAGAACCAACAAAAGACCAAGAGTGGACCAAACTGGAGCGTAAACAGAAATACCAAGAACTGAAACCGTCTTTGAGAGAGATATGGACTACTGAAGAAGATAGTGATGGTAAAGGGGAGTCAGAACAGGGCAACATGAACGTACCACCACACTAAAGGAAATTTACTATCCAAGATAGAAAAATTATCATGACACCACCAATCAGGGAGAGAACCAACCAAGAATCTTACGATGGGTCTGAAAATGCAAAAAGAATAGACCTCGCAGAACCAGGTGAAAAGCCTCAGCCGGTCTATATAGCTAACGATTTACAGCCTAAGGAGGGAGTGCAGCTAACACAACTTCTCACGAAGTATAAAGATGTGTTCGCCTGGTCCTATAAAGACCTCAAAGGAGTTGATCCATTGATATGCCAACATACAATCCCTTTAAAATCAGATGCAAAACCTAGCAAACAACGTCCTTATACATATAATGATACATTTGCCAAACGAATCAAGGAAGAGATTGATAAACTGATGGAAGCACAATTCATCTATGAAATAGAACATACAGATTGGGTGTCACCCATTGTGGTAGTTCCCAAGAAGAATGGAAAACTGCGGGTGTGTGTAAACCTCAAAAAGGTGAATGCAGCAACCATAAGGGATAATTATCCCTTGCCAATTGCAGAACATGTCCTTGAGCGAGTGGCCGGGAAACGGGCTTATTCCTTTCTGGATGGGTTTTCAGGATACAACCAACTGGCAATAACAAGGGAGGATCAACACAAAACAGCGTTTGCAACAGAATGGGGGATTTATGCATATCGAGTTATGTCATTTGGCTTAACAAATGCACCAGCCACTTTCCAGAGGTTAATGACTCACGCTTTCAAGGAATACCTAAGGATATTATTAGAAATTTACATGGATGACCTGTGTGTACACTCTCTTCTGCGAGAGGAACATATTGACCATCTGTAAAAGGTCTTTGAAAAGTGCAGAACATATCGAATCTGTCTAAACCCGGAAAAGTGTGTATTTATGGTTAAGCAAGGACGAATCTTAGGACACATTGTCTCAAGAAACGGCATAACCACAGACCTAGACAAAGTCAAAGTCATAGTAGACCTGCCCAGGCCTACTAATGTGAAACAAGTGCAATCCTTCATGGGGCACTGCGGATATTATCGAAGATTCATATACATGTATGCGGTTATCTCACAACCTCTGTATCGTTTGCTAGTCAATTTCGAATGGACCAATGAGTGTGAAACTTCATTCCAAAGGTTGAAAGAAAACCTTATATCTGCACCTGTATTAAAGGCACCGGATTGGGAAAAGATATTCCATGTGCACATAGATGCTTCAGCATATGCCATTGGAAGTATTCTAGCTCAACCGGGAGACGGAACAATGGATTTTCCCGTTTGCTATGCGAGCCGACAATTAAACAGTGAAGAAAAGAACTACACAACCACCGAGAGGGAAGGGTTATGAATGATTTATGCTGTAAAGAAATTTCGGCATTATTTGCTTGCAAACAAATTTGTGTTCTTCAGGGATCATCAAGCTCTTTTATACCTAGTAAATAAACCTTGCAATACAGGGAGAATCGTACGCTGGTTTATTATATTGCTATAATTTGACTTCACAGTGGTGGTCAAAAAGGGTAAAACCCATCTGCGAGCTGATCATCTTTCAAGAACACACAACGGGGAAGCTCCTCAAGGGGTAGATGATGACATACCAGATGCTTATCTTTTCAACATTGAAATGGTACCCAAATGGTCTCAGGAAATAGTTAGCATTCTCTCCTTTGGAAGTGACTTTGATAATACAGGATGTAAATCCAAACAGCAAACAATTCGACAAACAAAAAACTTTCAGTTGATAGCAGGACGGCTGTATCATCTTGAATCTGACCTAATCCTACGATTATGTATAAATCCGGAAGAATTCGAGTGCTACCTTGAAGAGACACATGTCCAGAGTTGTGAATTTCATTGTTCAACAGTGAAAACACACCAGAGACTGAAACAGTTAGGGGTTTATTGGCCAACTATGTATGCAGATACACATTCTTATGTTACCAATTGTGCAATATGTAGTGCCAAACGACCAGTGGATCACGCAACTTTGTTTCGGGCGAACATAGCACTTGCATGGAGTCAATATATCATTGACTTCCTAACCACTAGAATGTTCCCTGAGAACATTACAAGAGCACGAGAGAAAGCTATAGAGCTGGAAGCTCGTGACTTTCAGTTAATTGGAAATCAACTCTATAAGCGGGGAAAGGAAAATCAACTTAGAATCTATGCAAGTGAAAGCGAATACCTGCTGATTTTCGAACATGCACATAGCGGAGTAAGTGGAGGCCACTTTTCTGGCGATAAGACGGCAAAAATTGTATTGACCGCAGGAATTTGGTGGCCTACATTGCACATGGATGCCGATGAGTTTGTAAAGCGTTGTGATGCATGTCAACGCACCAAGATACCAATAAAAAGGGATGAGATGCCATTACGGCCAATGATGGGGGCAAGAGCATTTGCAAAATGGGGCATTGATTTTGTGGGACCTATATCACCCCTTGCATATCGCACCCATATCCAATATATCATTGTGGCTACGGACTATCTCACAAAATGGGTCGAGGCCAAAGCAACACAAAAAGCTGATGCACGCACCACAACTCAATTTTTGTATGAGAATGTTTTTGTACGTTACGGGTTACCAATAGAAATTGTCAGTGACCGTGGAACACACTTCCTCAATGAAGTCATTGAATATCTACTAGAGGAATTCATGGTCATACATAGGAAATCAACACCATACCATCCACAGGCCAATGGGCAAGCGGAGGCCACGAATAAAACACTATGCACGGTTCTCACTAAAATAGTGTCAGAATCAAGAACTGATTAGGATCAACAGCTACACTCAACACTATGGGCATACAGGGTAGCTTACAAAACCTCAATAGGAACAACACCATATAACATGGTGTTTGGGCTAAATGCTATACTACCCATAGAGTTTTTAATCCCAACTCTACGAGTAGCAACAAGCTTGGAATGGACAGGGCATGAACTCTCTTCAAGAATTAATGATCTTGAAAAGCTAGATGAACTCCGCTTACGAGCTGTCGCTTCGATCTATGCTAAGAAGAGAAGACAAAAGGATTTTTTTGACAAACATGTGCGTACCAAAGAGTTCAAAACAGGTGATTACGTTCTTGTTTATACCTTGAAGCAACATGCCAAGAAACTAAAAAAGCGAGGGATGGGACCATTTGTGATTCATGATCTATCACAAAGTGGAGCTGTCAAGCTTGCTACATTAGCAGGTGAAGAAATGCCAAACTGGATTAGTGGGTGTCGACTGAGGAGATATCATCTACCACTCACACAGGAGATGCTCCAACAAATTCACCTAGGAAAGCAAAGAATGAAGGAAAAACAGAGAGTACGAGAGGAAGCTCAAGCCGAAGCACAAGAACGCATTGCAAAAAGACGGCTTCTGCGACAACAACAACATAGTAAACCACCATTGAGAATCAAGGCCATTCTACTGATGAACTTGGAGGAGCAAATAGTAGAGCCAATAATTACAGTCAAGGTAGGCAAAAATCAAGTTGAATCAACAGCCTTGCTCGATTCGGGTGCTCAAGAAAATTTGATCTCTTACGAATTATACCAACAGCTCCAAGTCACAGATCAACTTCATCCTACTCCCCAAGTGCTGGAAAGTAGCACATCACACGCATTGAAAACATTAGGATGGACTATATTGCATGTACAGCTACATCAATATATTTACCCACACAAATTCTATGTGGTGACAGATGAAAGCACACAACAACCAATGATGCTAGGGCAACCTTGGCAAAAAGCATACAATGTCCAGATAGACAGGAAAGCAGAGGCGGTCAAAATTCAGCACGAACATGAACAACAGGTAATAGCTTTAGCTCAGAAGTACCATCATGATCAACTGCAAGCCATGCAAACACTGGCAACAAAGACAAAAGAACAAATACCATCAAAGAATAACATGAAACCTAGACCAATAACCAGGTAAAGGCCAACCATGCTAATCACAGATAGCTGAAGTCACCTGCTACACTGCAAAAATCTAGGCTACCAAAACAAGGTAAACAAGTATGGATGCGGAAGGATAGAAAGGCCATGGCGGGAAAGAAACAATGTAACAACCGGATTCCAACAAAGCAGACAGTGCAACCCAAAACCAAGGTAACCAAGCAGATATGGATCCCAAAGAAAATGCTTAGCCATAACCCAAATGTCACTCACATTTGGATACCAAAGCAAAAGACAAAGGAAATACTTACGGTACAAGCAACAATAGAAAGCAGACATCTGCAAGTCAACAAGGAGAACCGATATATGTGGATGCTGATGACAGACAAACCAGTGGCAAAAAAGAAAGTGCCAAAACATCTACAAAAGTTGGCAGCACCAAACTACCAATGGAAAGCCAAGGCCATAAGGCCCATAGCTATCACATCCAGGCCATCTCTATCCTCAGATACAGATACGACTCCAACAACAGTGTCGGCAAAGCAATTGCCTCTTGCCAAAAAGACAATTAAACAGAGAGCAGTAGAGTTACAACAGCTACTTGCAAAGAAAGCAGGAAGCCTCGACGGCGAATGCCAATAAGCATCTTGCTTATTCCCTTCTCTTGCACAACATTAATTTTTCCATGCATTGACCGAGTATGCATAAAATAGGGCCACATTAATTGGCCAGGCATTAGCACGACTTTTTCAACCTATGCACGGCACATACTCCGAGGCGAAACCTTGTCGTCCGGGAGGACTCCAACTAGGAGGGGGGGAGGCATTCTCAATGCGGAACCAATAACAGAAACATCAAAAAAAGGGCATGATTTTCGACTATTTTAAGGGTTGACGTTTGATTGAGAAATATTCTGGAGTAACCCAAGTATATATGCCCTTATACAGCATGAAGCTACATGTATATGGGGCCAAACGCCAAATCAAGCCCCTAGGTGTGTGTATATAAGTAGAAATAGCCATTTTTTAGGCAAAATATTGGTAAAACGGAGAAATCCGGCCATAAAATTTGCATGAGAGTGTATATACTGTGTTTCGGTGATGTTTGTGATCTATTATGAATTTTGGGGATTTTTTTGGGTTTGATTTGCTATTTTTCTTTTAATTTTGCTAATTTTTAGCAGAAAAACTTCAAAAATACAAAAAACAGGTGAAAAAGAGTCGTAATGAAAAACAAAAAATATGGGGATGACCAGTGACTAAAGAACAACCTATGGTACAGTGGGGGTGCAATTATGAGACTGGAGCGGAAAGCGTGTTTTAGCCAGGTTCTGACCGAAATGACAAATTTCTGGTAAACAGATCAAATAGAGTCCAAATCAAGAAATTTTTGAGCCTAAACTGCATCTCGCAGAAAGATAGGAGCACATGTCAAATTTCATGAAAAATGGTTCGGGGACCTCCATTATAAGAAATTTTCACCCCATTTTTAGCTCATTCTCACTATTGACTTTGTGGAGAGAGCTTCTGCCACCTAGAGCGGATCGACCTTCCAGCAGCTTCTACGACGCGCACGTCTACCTGACCAGCTCCAGACATGAGAGGTAGGCTCACCACCTTGAGATTTTCGCGCATGTTTGTCATTCTGTCGCGAAAACTAGCGTAGAGGTCACACACAAAGCGAGCGGTAGAGACCTGCAAGTAGAAACGGCGGCCTAACGGCTAACCCAAAAGCAACAAGACTTCATCAGCAGCTTACCCTAGTTTAGGAGACCAGTCTTGGATAGCCAAAGGCAGTGGGAAACCATCGGGAAAAACCCTAATTCCCAGAAACCCGCAAGAGGCCACCAAATGGGAAATCAGCGAAACGGCGACCAAATGCTACCAAAATTTATGGGTAGGAGCATCTCGACATGCTCGACAAGTCCATATGACCCACATGACCCAAAAGTGACCCGAAGTGGCACTAAACCTCAGAAACGGTATCAGACACACAAAGCGTCAAAATGCACTTGTGGCCAAACCGCAAGTCCGTTTGCCACCAAACTTCACGAGCGGCTTTCCTAGACCATCAACAACCAAGTTCTATGGTGGTAGACCATTACAAATCATCAAAGGTATGTAAATGCAACCACGGGTGCTTCTAGAGCGACAAATTGCCAAATGGAGCTCCGGTGAAGCCAAAGTCAACAAAAACCATACGTCAAGGATCCCCAAGGGATTGGGAAGCTATGGAGACCAACATCGAGGAATTTCATCGCCAAAAAGCACTCCAAAAGTCAGAAAACGGCTCGGAGGCTCTGAAGTCCACACAGGGAGTTATACTCTATCCATTTGACTTTTTTATTGAAATTAAGCTCAAAGGGACTTAGAGGGGCAAAGGGCAAGGCAAGCACTGGGAGCACTAACACTGAAAAAATCATCAGGAGACATCCTACGCGTAGGATGTCTCAAGGGCATTTTTTGGCACAAAACCCAACAATTCTTGTCATGCACATGTTCTGAAGGGCAATTACAAGCCCTACACCAAGTTTCATCACATTTGGATCAGATTTGACTTCATATGCATGGAAAAACGCAAAGTTAGGGCATAAAGGCACTAATGGGCCATTGACCTACCAAATCTTGTCCAAATCTCATGAAACCTGCACAACACATTCACATACACATCAGCTAACTTTCTGTGTGGTAAGGGAGTAAAAATGAGGAATAAGATATCCTACGCGTAGGATGTCTAATTGACCTTCTTGGCATGGGGGGAAAGTTTTGTCATTCCAGATTCAATTACCTCATCAGCTAGAGCCCATATGTCAAGTTTGAAGCCATTCTAGTCACTCTTGACCCCAACACCTTCAAGATACAATGTTTGAGCCCAAAAACACCTCACAGAGCCCTACAGGCATCAAATCTTATCCAAATTCAAATCCAAGAACATGTCCATGTTCCATAGGCAAAGGGCAACCCACAGAACAAGTTTCATGCAATTCTGATGAAATAGACATCCTACGCGTAGGATGTCTTAAGCTTAAATTTAGCCTTCTGCGCAAGAAATGACATCATAGGAACCAATACCATGATGCATTGAGCCCATATACCAAGTTTCAACCCATTTGGACATCAATTGCTACCCATGATGGACAATCTACCCAAATTGTGACCTAAAGCCTAAATCACCCCAAAAATCCACTTTTTGACATCCAAATTCAAATCCAAGCTTATAACCATGTTCCATGAGCCTTACACTACCTACATGTCAAGTATGAACCAATTCTGAAGAAAAAGACATCCTACGCATAGGATGTCTAGATGGATTTTTTTGGCCAGATTTGCACTGTGAGTACATGCACATCTTCACAAGTTCCTTTTAAGCTATAATTTCAATTTTCAAGTCATTTGGATAAGTAAAACTCAGTTTAGCAGCTGATATGGAAAAAACGCTAACTTTGGATTGCTGAGTGCAACAGGATCTATGGCAGCCTCGAAGTCACCGGCAAAGAAGAAGAGAATGACAATCAAAGATTATCTGGACGAGGTGGAACCATTTGTCATTCCAGAGGGAACACTAAAGCCCACTAGCACCTGGATACAGGAAGATCTGTTAGAGTCAAACAACCTAAAGATCTACCAGGGGGTGTTCAGAGACAATGACGGCAATGTAATAGAGCTGCCAATGCTGCCAAGAGAGCTCAATGAATTTGTCCGAAGCAAAATGGCCGGCTACTTGGAGAAAATTGACCTCCATAACTATTTCGAAGCAATACCAGCAGGAGTGGACGTCAAAAGAGTATGGGAGTTTGTAACAAGCATCAAAGAGGATGGAGTGGCCAAAGTGACAGATTTGCACGGCAGACCCGATACAGAGATCATTATCACGGAGCGGGTTGTAGCCCATGCACTAGATCTTTCCAATCAGGGAGACAGTGTGACAAAGAGAAGGGATGAAGTCAAGGTGTACAAAGAGAAAAAGGCTAATTACACCTTCGAAGACATCGCCAACCCAAAGGTGGCGATCATGAGCCAATTGTACAACCAGTACTTCCACATGTGCACGAAGAGGCCACAGAAGTACAGGATGCTGCCAGGTGCAATTGCCACAACGTTTACTTGGGCAATGACAAAAGGCACCCCAAAGATAATCAACTATGCGGCATACATACATGACAGCTTGGTAAAAATGGGGAACAAAAAGCCAACCTACATAGTGCCAGGAGAAATGATAACCAAGGTAATTTATGTAGCACTACACGCCAAGGGAAGGTGGCCTGACCCCCCATCTCAGAATGACTGGCTAAGGGTAAAGGAAGACAAAGAAGACGAGCCACAACGAGCACCAAGG
Source organism: Adiantum capillus-veneris (assembly GCF_014529385.1). Taxonomy (NCBI): domain Eukaryota; kingdom Viridiplantae; phylum Streptophyta; class Polypodiopsida; order Polypodiales; family Pteridaceae; genus Adiantum; species Adiantum capillus-veneris. The sequence goes on from NC_140938.1 coordinate 5,220,125, forward strand.
GTGGCTACAAGGTTGAAGAGACGACTAGAGCCAGTGGCAGAGGAGCACCCTGAGCAGAAGAAAGGAAAAAAGGAATCTGCTCAAGTGCCGGCCAAAGAGACAAGATCACAAAAAGCGGCTAGACTCGAGAGGCTGATGGAGAGTTTCCGAGCAGAAAGAGCTCTCAAGGGTGATTTAAATGAATTATGGAAGCCATCTCTCGAGTCTATGTTCGGATCCTCCAGAAGAGTGAAGAGGGACCGCTTTGAAGACTATATCAAGAATTTCGAGATTCTTGATGCTGCAGCGGAAAACATTCCCCATGTCCCTTTCACCGAGGAAGAAGTGGAGCAGATAAGGCAGACATTGCTAGATGAACAAGAAAACCAAGAAAGGGAAAGAAAAACGAAAGCAGATAGAGACTTTAAGGGCAAACCTGCAGCTTTACCAGATAGCCCTAAACCCAGCCCACAGCCATCACCACCACCATCACCACCTCCTAGCAGCCCTCCACCAAAAGATAAGGAGGCTTGGGACAATCAAGAAGAACACCAGGCTGAGGAGCAAGAGCAAAGGCCAGAACCTGAGCCCAAAGAAGAGACCAAGCCTGCGTTTGAACAAAAAGAGCTCGAGGAGGCATATTATGCATTTTTGGACCTGCTAGCTGCAGGTTATACAAGGGAAGAAGCTGCCACAGTCGCATTCAACTTGGCGAGAACAAAGCATAAAGCACAGATGCCAGGCATTCGGCTAGTCGAGCTAAAGGAAATTGCTACCGACACGGTAGACCTGCACCCGCCCTCGAATGATTGGGACGTGGTGATGACAATGCTAGCTGGAATAAGAGCACAATCGGTGGCATCAGATGAAGAATTGATAACTCTAAAGGCCACCGAAGAAAAGACTAAGATGGAAAGAGATATTCTGCGGGCACAAAGCCAAGGACAAAAAGAAAGAGAAGCTGACCTCCAGGCCAGCTTGGCCACAACTCTACAAAACTGCCAAGCAAAGGAAGAAGCAAATGAGGCAGCAACAAAAATATTGCAAGCAGCTGAAGAAGAGTGTCTACAACTCAGCAAGTCATTGCGAGATGCCGAAAAAGAACGGGATAATCTGACACTCCAGCTAGCAGAGGAAACTAAAGAAGTAGAGGCCATGAGGAATGCAAAGGAAAAGGCAAAGATAGAACAAGAAGCAAGCATGGATGAAGTCCTTGAGCTCAAGGACCAATTAAAAGTCAAAGATCAAACCATCCAGAGGCTGCGAGCATCACCTGCAAGAGTTAGAGCTACAAGCTCGACTCAAATCATTTCTGAGAGTCAAATATATGAGGAGCAGATGCAAGAACTCCAGAAGGAGTTGACTCTCGAGAAGAAGCAGAGGTGGATGATGGCTGAAGGTTTGTTGGAGGCTCGCCATAGCATAGGCAATCTCCCACAAATCTATCAATCCGGAGAGAGAGAGCATGACCCGGCTAGGGCTTGGAGGCATCACACAAAGAATGTGCGAGAGCGTCATCGGATGCAAAGATTGAGAGGATTCAAGAGCGTGCATCCTCCAATGCAAATAGAAATCATCCCAAATCAACTAATGCTAATCGCACATCAAGCATCAACTTCAAGCAATCATCTACACACATCAAGCAACGAAGTGAAACACACTAATCTTGGAATCTCTCAAGCACAACTCTAATTACATGCATTGACGATTAAGCACACAAGATCGCATTCAAGTCGGCCACCCCAACCATGCCCATCATGGTGTCCAAATCAAGTCACACCTAATCAAATTAAGCTCAAGGCTTCTTAAACCTACACACACACAAGCACACCATTAGAGGACAACTCTAATCCCTCAATCACGAGTACGCCCACTCCGCTTAATCGAGAGAGTTAGATAAGGACTCCACTAATCGGATAGCTTAGCATAAGTAAGAGTTAGATTAGAGAAGATCAACACTTCAAAACAATGAAGGAAAGTAGATAAACATGATTGACAGCATAATGAAGACTAGATTAATTAAGAGAGGATTACACTAATTACATGTGATTAGCACTAGCCTTCTAAGCATGGGCATTAAGCTCAAAGGCTAGGCCATCAAGACCTCCTCTAGGGAGAGAGTTCTCCAAAGGACCACTCAAGAATGACCTCTCATTAAGCATAGGGCTCTTTTATAGTTTTGGGCCTCAAACCCTTCAACTATGGGATAAAGTGAGCTCTCCAGCCTAAACTCATACAACTTTGGAACTCCTAAATGAGCCCAAGCCCTATACAATGAAACGTAAATACTGTGCACTATGGCACATCCACAACTTGGTGCATAAATGGTGTAGCCTGTTAGCCGCTTCTAACAATGTTCTATCGCAATGCAAACCAGAATGGAGGATAGCCAAAAAGCCCTACAAGAAGAATTGGAGAGCATAAAGATAAAGCTCAAGGAGGCTGAAAAGGTAAATGCTGAACTCAATGACCTCCTCGTGACTATGGGCGGAGAAGCCGAAGTGGAAAAGCAGACACTCCTCAAGCAAATAGAGGAGTTGAAAGGCCGGCAACAAGCAGAAGCAGAGAGCTCAGGGCCAGCTGCCAATGAGGGCATTGACTTCGACAATGTGGCAGATCCTGTGGACACACCCATGCCAGAGGAAAGCATAGCAGGCTCCTCTCAAGAGCTCCAGGATCTAACACAAGAAGAGGAGGAAAAATTGCGTAAAGCAATAGAGGCAGAGCTCAGAGAAAGCACAAAGGAAGCCTTGGAATGGGAACAGAGGGTTTTCAAATCTATGACAATTTAGAAAATCGACGCCAACAATCTAAGGCGTGAATGGCTTCAACCCTCTCTCCCATATCCATTGTTGAAGTATGAGACAGCAACAATAAACAGGCGAATCAGTGAAGAGCCAACGGTCCCTCTCTACAACGCAGACACCTCAAGGCCAGAACGAGTAAAGCTAATAGTGGATTCTCAGCCAAAGTGGAGGAAGGCTTGGCTTACCAAGTACCCACAATACCTAATACACTTGGTAGAGGCACCTAAACATATCAGAGATAACCTCAGCTTCTGTCCTCTACCAAGGGTTAGGACATGGAAAGCACAAGAAATCTTACAAAGAAGCCAACCCACTTGGCTGAACTACCCAAAGCTGCCAGGCGTGAAGGCAGGTGAGAGAATAAGTGTACAATACATGGTGAAAACCCTAATGGGTGCCATAAAGTTGTTCACTGGCTCACCTGACCTTACATGCATTATGATGAGAAAGATCTGCAGAACCATCCTAGCAGTGTTTGAGACCTTCAAGCCAGGACAGGTGACTGACATCATAATCTTCTTCCAGGACACATACAGATGTGCTTATGATATGTCAGGTCAGCCTTCCAAGGAGGTGATACATGCGTTGTATCAAAGAATTATGTTTCTCCCATCCTATCACCTCCAGGCATTTGAAGAAGCATTCTACACGGGGTTCTTCACCATGCATACAGATATCTTTGGCCCAACAATGCTAAATCTACATGCATGGTACGAATCACTGCTAAACATGCGGGAGACCATAAGATGAAGCAAAGGATCAAGGCCATGTCGGGGACGACATGAACAAGGAGGGGGGGGATGTTAGAAGCTATACACACCCCACGGCATCTAACTACTCAGCGGACTATTATTTTTTGTAATTATTCATTCGTTAAAGAAAACCCGATTTTTCACCTTGTAAATATTGGAACTTACAAAAGTTTCCAGCTTGTATCTTTAGGGTTTGAGAAGTTGTAAGGTATATATACCACTTTTTGACTTTAATGAAAAAAAACCCCCTTTTGTCATTTGAAAACGAGTTTTAAGTCTATGAGTGAGCATGCTGTGTACGTGAGAGAGAGTGTGAGCTTCATCTTGACGCTACGTGTGCTACGGTGGTCGGAATTGAGTGCGGAGAAGTGCAGTGTGTTGCCCCCGACTAGAGCTACGGGCCGATACCAACATTGCGCCTGTACGGTCCGGCTTTGGGAGCTCCTTCTACGAGCTTCTTCGGATGTTTGGGTGAGCATATGTTATCTGATTTCGCATCGCAGCATATCCACGCGTTCACATTGAGTAGAGCTACACATTAGGCACTTCAGATTTCCGAAACGAAGACCTGTAGATTTCGGCCAGACATCCTATGTGTTTCTGCATCGGGTGTTTTGGGTCGTGATTTTGGTTCATAGACCTTAGGGAGAGCGGCCTATAGGTATTAGTAGGGTCTCCTTCAAGTTCTATGGTGTTTCGAAAGTGTTTGATGGGTGTTCGGCTCTAGATGGCGTTGTAGGAAGAATCCTCTTTTGCACTTTTGAAGACTGTGACTTAGACAATTGGTAGGGACCTCTGTAGGAATTAGTTAAGAGTCGGTCGAGTGTAGGTTGACACCTTATGCTTGCTTCCACGCGCCTGCGGGTCGAGCTTCGTCCTTAGTTGACATTACTTGTTAGGTGAGTTCTCGCTGTGCTGACGTCCGTCGCGGCGTACCCGTCCAAACAATCCCTTTTTACCCCTGGTCAAGTCTCTAAAAAGTTAGGAATTTGTGACTTTTTTGGTCTCTGGAAATTGGTTCTGGGTACCCTAAAAGTTTGGAATTAGGAAACCTAGAAAAAATCAGCTATTGCCCGCAAGCTTTCTTCCTAGCTATACCTGACTCAATTTGGAGTTGTCTATCAAAAGTTAGAGCAATTTTAGTGAACTGCACTTGGAACAACACTCAAAACAGTCTCAGGACCAGGACACAAAGAGACTTTGTGCTTGTATCTTGGCTTCCAGAGGGTATTTTTCACTCAAACTTGAGATTTGGGATGTACTCAAGTAGATCTACAAACTTATGAAGTCAAATACCCTCACTATGTAGAGGTACACCGATCGCGATCGTTGACCCCATGTCACAAATTTGGAAGATTTTTGCACAGTAGCTAGCCCTTGATGTCTTGATACCAAGTGTCTTTGTATTTTTGAATTTGGAGATGTTTTGACCAATGAAAACCCAAATCCCAGGTGGTTTTGCGGTTATTGGCCTAATTGTGTAACTGGGACTTTTGACCACTTTCTTTTGTTTTTTTGACCTTGCTCCTTTTGGAAAATATGTTGCACTAGATGTCAGCTACCTACTCATAAATTTTCAATCCAAAATGTCACTATGGTACACTGATCACCATCGTAGTATCAACTCCTTTTCAGATGAAACTTGTGGATATGGTAGACAATGATGTGTACAGTCTACTCCCCAAATCTTTTTGAATTTGGAAAAGAAAAAGTCAAGTTTTCACTAGATCTTGGTCTACTGCAGTGGTTTTCTGACTGTCTGTTATTTTTGGCTATTTTGGTCACTTTTTTGAATTTTGAAAAGTCCTGGTATCTTATATAACCTAGGTGTATGTGTAGGTAAAGTCTGGTCAAAATCTGGCACTGAGGTACACCGATCGCGATCGTAGTTTGGAGCCCAAATTGGATGAAACTTCACCAGCTTGTTTACTAGCTATTTTAAGACTACCTGCCAGACACTTTTGTATTTGGACTCAAAAAAGTCAAGAATTTACAGTTTCTTGGTCTGAAGTGCCTGCTTTTCCAATTTTATCTGGTTTGATTGATTTTGATGTTTGATTTGGGATATGAGAGATACCTATGCTTGTCCTATGCACAGGCTATCCCTCTGCATAGTTTCTTCCCAGTTTTGATGTGGTTTGGTCTACTGAAAGTCAATTTCTATGCCAGTTTAGTATTTCTTGACTTGGATCTGTATTCAGATGGTTTGATAGGTATTTTGAGGTTTTTGGCTCTAGGTCCTTTAGAATTTTATGTTTGTATACACCCGAGGATCCCACATATGAAATCTAGTCAAAACCTGGCACTTAGGTACACCGATCGCGATCATAGTTCTGAGCCCAAATTAGACCAAATTTGGCATGCTTGTAGACATTGATGTTTTAAGGCTATCCCCCAAGTCTTTTTGCATTTGGATCACCAAAAGTCAAGATTTTATAATTTCTGGGTCTGTCAGGTTAGTTTTACCCAAGTGGCCTAATTTCCTTGATTTTTGACGTTTTTGGGTGTGGTTGCTTTAGACAAACTTGTTTAGAATCTTATCAAGAAGGCACATGTCAAATCTTGTACAATTCTGACACTGAGGTACACCGATTGCGATCATAGTACCAGAGCCAAATCTGATGAAATTTTACAGGCTCTCTCTGACAAGTCTTTCCCAGTGTTTGGTGCTATCACTTTGTGATTTGAATCAATTTCAGCTCTGTTTGGTCAGATTTTCTAATTTCAGAGTCTTATGGCCCTTTTGCCAAAGTTATGGTTTTTTGGTGTTTTTGACTCTATCTTTTGCCCCAAATCTGACTGGAATGTGATTTACTTTTCCTACTCCTAAGCACAGAAATGAAAGAACATAAGAGCATGAATCAAACAAAACAAACAGGATAAAAAACGGATGATGGATCAATACTCAATCAATACAAAGAAATTTGAAGAGAAAAAATGCTTAAAGCAACCTCACTCACAACTCCCTATATCTCTCAAGAGTAGATCCAGCTAGTCCACCCACCCAGACTCCACTAAGCACTAAACCCCTGTCTAGATGCTTCACTGAAATGTAAATGGAATGGAAATTATCTTTTGGAACAATAAGAAAACTCTGAGTACGCACTCGGTCACTCATCACCTAAGATTCATTCCTCGGCAACGGCGCCAATGTTTACGGGTCGCCGCGACGGATGTCCATAGCATAGCTCTCAAGCATCAACATAAAATTATCGATACAGGGGAAGCGACTCGGATGAGGCATGGAAACTCACTAGGGTGTCAATCCTAATGAAGTGAACTCGAAGAGATGCAGCTACTAACTCTACAAGCAAATCAATCGCACTAAATCCAAGTAATCTGCCTATGTCCTCCTACACAACTCTATAGTCATCACGCCCGTTCACCATGTAAATCATATCAGCATCACACGAAACTTGAAGGGAAGCTACAAGGGACTATCAGGAACATATCCTATCACTATCACAACATTCTGGGAAGGTACAACGATCGTGATCATCCCAAAGAATGCAAAAACAGTAAACGGATGATCCTAAAGGGTCATTTTTGGGTCCCTAAAGCCTCTCCTAGGGTCAAAACAACATAAAATACGCATATAAACACTCAAAACAGTGATTTAAGGCCTAAACGGATGCGTTTGAAACCTTCACCGAATCTTGAATGCTTACACTTGAATGAAAGAGCAGAGTAAGAGGAACACAATGCAAGAAACAAAAGTGAATTTGGATTACCGTAGCCATAGAAGCAATGATTACAAGTTAGAGCAATGAGGTAGCTCTGTGTGCGTAACGCGATAGTCACTTATCTTCAAAAAATAATATCCCCTTTCCCACTAACCTTAGTGTATTACATACCTAGGGCTTTCTAAAGTGGCCGGCGGCCAACTTCTCATGGACCTTTACATACATCATTGGAAAAATTACATCTTTGACTTAAACTTGACATAGACGATTTTCATTAGGCTTTTACAGGGTTTGATGTATTAAACATCGGAGAAATAATGTGACCACATCAAAACTTTGGCCGGCTGACCCAACGGGCGCCTTGGCTAGGTGGGCACTTGTATGTTGTTATCACCTCCAAACAATTTTGCAAATGCTATTGCAGATTCTAGGGCTATTTCAGATGCAAAACTTTGGCATGCACGTTTTGGTCATCTGAATTTGTTTGCTGCGTTTGCAAAAATCTGATATGGTTACTTGTTTACCGCCTCTTGAAGCACCTGTCAAACATGTTTGTGAAGGCTGTAATTTGGGTAAGATGCAATGTTCTAAGTTTCCAAAAGGATGGTTCAGTTTGGGCCACATGCAGGTTGCAGCTTGTGCATAGTGATGTTTGTGGACCCATGCAAACTCCATCCTTGGGAAATTACCTTTACTTTGTGACTTTCATTGATGATTACTCCAAGCATGCATGGTGTATTTCCGCCTAAAGCGAAGTCCCAAGTTTTTATGTGCTTCAAACAATTTTTCACTATGGCTGAAAATGTATCGAAATGTACTATGGGCACCCTCCGTTCCAATCGAGGGGGGGAGTATATGTCTCATGAATTTAATGTATTTTTGGCTAGTCATGGGATAAAACACCAATGTATAGTGCCTTATACACCTCAGCAAAATGGTGTTGCTGAGAGGAAAAATAGGTCACTGACGGAAATGGCACGATGTATGGTCAAAAGTCAAGCTTTGCCGCATTCTTTTTGGCTTGAGGCCATCATGTGTGCCACTTATGTACTTAACATGTTTCCTACGCAAGCTTTGCAGTCTATTACTCCATATGAAGCATGGCATGATAGAAAGCCTTCTATTGAGTACATGCGTGTTTTTGGCTGTTTGGCATATGCTTTGGTGCCACAAACACAACACAAAAAATTGGATGATAAGGCTGTCAAATGTATTTGTAACATTTAATGGCCTAAAAACTTGTGTGTAGCGGAAAATAGCATGAACATAGTGGGCATTTCATTAGAATAGATTCCTAATGAGAATTACAAGAGTGCTTGGGTGGAGAGAGCAACAAAAAGCATAACACCTAGTTTGATAGCATCGACAATACTTTCAAAAGAGAGAGAAAGTAAGCTATTGACAACAGTTGAGGACCAGATTTGCATGGAGCCGGTCCCCCCTCCAAAAGGCTCTGTATTATGGTTTCTCCCATCAAGAGAGACATTGTACAATACAATTCTTTGTGTTCCTTCAAGACTAGCTAGTGCAATAAGATGAAAGCTTCATGCACTAAGCAAAACACTTAACAAACACAACATTAATTATCCCTGTTCTTCGACCCAAGACCTCACACACCTTCGAAGATGGTGAGAGCTAGCAGGGTATGAGAGTAGATTGAGAGGAAGAAGGAGTATCTTACAAGAAAGATGTATTTCTCCTCACATAATCACTCATATTAGCATAGCTTAGCTTAGTAATTAGCATGGTAGAGGAGATGAGCATGCATTGAAGCTTGGCTCTTGGTTGGATTTGCATCCACATGCCAAGAGTGTGTCGATGTAGGCTTCTATCTCACAAGCTTGGAGTAGGTGATGAGCTCTCCATTAAAGCTTGGGAAGAGATAGTCTTCTCTTTCTTCACACATGAGATCGTGTGAGTGTGTGTGTGATAATGCCTTGCAAAAATCATCCCACTCTCTCTCTTGGGCGAGCCCCCTTGCTATTTGCTCTTGCTGTCCTCCCATTGGACCTCCCTAGAGCTAGCCAATGACAATTAAGCAGCATAAGTGATAGCCTTCTGACATGTGTCCCCCTTTCCCCTTTTGTGAGAGCTTAAGGTAATTTAATAATTCAACTAAACTCTCATTGGACCCCTTTGCCTCTTGGCCAATAGGAATCAGGCAAGCCATTGGGCTGTTGAATGCACTTGGGAGACTGTCCAATAGTCTTCTAGAGGACTTAATTCTCATTGGTTCTTTTATTAAGTGTTTTTAAATTAATTAAACTAGATTTACTCTAGCCTAATTCTCATTGTTCCACCTCCAAGGCCATCCAATAGGAATTGGGTACACCTTGTGGGCATCTGGGATAGGGAGCTGACATGTGTCCCTCATTCCCTTTGTGTAAAGGGAGCTTGTGTGTGTGTGTGTGTGTGTGTGTGGCTTTCTCTCTCATCCCCTACAAGAAAGGCTCGCCCCCTCCTAAGTAGGGATTACAAAAGTCTTTTTTGTACACACACAAAGCATCCAATTCCCCTAGGGTTAACCTTTGGACACAACCTTTGAATTTTGGAACCTTAGCATTTTGGAAGTCTTAATGGGCTGAACCTTAGGGTCTTTTTAGCCCATTTTTGCACATGGATCTTTTGTAGATGGCCCCCCTTTTGGATCCCTATTTTCCCTCCTTTGGATCCCTACAGTGGCCGGTCTGCTAGCTTAACCAATATTCTAGCTTTTTCTCCCCTGGCACTTCCCCACATTAAATGATCAGTTTAATATGAGAAAATCATATAGGAGAATTAGATATTGATTATTATGACAGTATTTTTGTTGGTTATAGTGTTGAAAGCAAAGGTTACAAGTTATATCATCCGTAAACAAAGTGTATTTTGGTTTCACGAGATGTAGTGTTCGTGGAAGATTTTGTTCAACCCTTGTTGTCATGTACTAGAGACAATAATGTAAGCTCATAGGGCATTTATGACACTTTGTTGCCTCTTTTCAGTGGTGGAAATACGAATGTAAATTCCAATGAGGCAAATGTACAGCGTATGGGGGTTTGTGAAAATGTTACAGATCAGCCTATTACTGATGCAGATGTACATGATGTACTTGATGAGGAAAGGAATGAAAATGAGCAGGCTAGAGGTATGCCAAAATGGCTGGTGCACACTTTGCGTGACAGTAAATTGGATGCACCTTTGTCTAGTAGTACTCGTTCAGGCTCTCGCCATGCATCTTATGCATCAGATTGTTATGCTTTGGCTATGTCTAGCTTACATGACGTTGAGGAGCCTCTGTCTTTTGATGAAGCACAGAATTCAGAAAATTGGATGGCTGCCATGCAATCAAAATATGATGCACTTATAGAAAATGACACACGGACTTTATGTGATTTGCCTCCTGGCAAAAAGGCCATTGGTAGGAAGTGGGTTTACAAGTTGAAATGCTAGCCGGATGGTGAGATCGATCGCCATAAGGCTCGACTTGTTGCAAAGGGTTATGCACAGAAAAAAGGCATAGATTATGAAGAGACTTTTGCTCCCACTTGTCGTATGACTACTGTGCGTTTTCTATGTGCATTGGCAGCTCATTTTGGTTGGGATGCACATCAATCAGACATTGTTACTGCTTTCTTGAATGGTGACATATTTGAGGAAGTTTATGTAACGCAGCCTCGCGGTTTTGTCATAAAAGGACAAGAGGACAAAGTGTGCAGATGTAAGAAAACTTTGTATGGGTTGAAGCAATTTCCTCGTGCTTGGTATGAGAAAGCTGACACTCATTTGGTTAAATGAGGCTTTCGTAATAGTCCAATAGAAAGCCCATTGTATGTAAAGCGTGAGGGTGATGTACTTCTCATTGTGGTTCTTTATGTCGATGATTTGCTGATCACTAGACCAAATGAGAGACATATTGCTGAATTTAAGGCTGATTTCAATGTTACTTTCAAGATGAAAGATTTGGGGCTGTTGCATCATTACTTGGGTATACAGTTTAAGCAGTGTGATGGTGGTATTGCCTCGTGTCAGAAAAGTTACATAGAGACATTGCTATGTAAGTTTGGACTCAAGGATTGCAAACCTATTGCCACTCCCATGGAAACAGGTTTGAAGTTGAGTCTACATGATGCTGGCGATCCTGCTGATGTGTCACTCTTTACCAAACTGCTGTTGGCTGCCTCATTTATGTATGCAACACGAGGCCAGATATTTAGTTTTTAGTCTCACAGGTCAGCAGATTTATGCATAGCCCAAGGTTTAAGCATTGGCAGGCTATCAAGAGGATTTTCCGCTACCTTAGTGGCACTTTACATCTTGGCTTGTTTTATCCCAAGGGGGGATCATTGCCGCTAGACTTACATGCTTTTTCGGACTCATATTGGGCTGGTTGTTTTGACACGTGAGTGTTCACAAGTGGTTTTTGTTTCATGCTTGGAAGTATATCATGGTTGAGCAAGAAGAAACCTACTGTGGCCACTTCGAGTTGTGAGGCTTAGTACAGGGTAGTCTTCACAGCTACGGTCAAGTGTGTATGGCTCAGACACCTTATGGCTGATTTGGGTGTTGGACATTACACTGCCAACACTATCTACACTGACAGTCAGAGCGCATTGGTAGTTGGGAGGAACCCAATTTTTCATGATCGCACAAAGCACATTGAGGTGCATTACCGCTATGTCAGGGAGAGGCTCTTAGCAGGAGAGATCAGCTTGGCTTATGTGCCAACACAGGACAACCTTGAAGATCTTTTCACAAAGGCATTGTCTCCTAAGAAGCTTGAAGCTTTCCGCAAAGATTTGGGCTTACTCCCCTTTGTGGATTGATGATGTCCTCAGGGCATGGCACTTCCCTTTACTCATGTGACAGCTCTCGTTCAGCGCATCACTCTAGGGGGGATTTGTTACCATATACATGTGGTAGTGATGTGTGTGAACACACTAGGAACGCCGTGGCATTTTTTCCCCCTTTAGGAGTTTTTTTCCCCCGAGCATTGTATATACGCCCATCACTCTAGGGCTATCTATCTTTCCATTGCACACTAACTAACACACTCTCTATTGTGTGCCTTGAGATTCCTTCATCTTCTCTAAGCTGTGTGCATTTCTTTGCAACCCTAATTCCAACATACATTCATCAATCTGAGCTAACCATTTTGAACATCTCAAAAAGGTATTTGAAACATGTAGACTTTATAGGATTTGCTTAAATCCTGAAAAGTGCACATTTATGGGCAGACAAGGAAAAATTCTTGGACATATAGTGTCTAGAAAACAGCATAGCGATCGATATGGATAAAATTCATGTTATTGTTGAGTTGCCTAAATCAACAACTATCAAAGGGATTCAAGATTTCATGCGACATTGTCGATATTACAGACGATTCATTTACATGTATGTTATAATCGTAAAACCCATGTATGGCTTGATTACACTCTTTGTATGGACTAATGAGTGTGAAGAATCCTTCATGAAGCTTAAGCAAGCTCTCACTTCAGCCCCAATATTGAAAGCACCAGATTGGAATAAGATATTCCATATACATGTTGCTGCTTCCAATTTTGCCATTGGATGTATATTAGATCAACCAGGAGACAAAAAAATTGATTGTCCTATTTCTTATGCTAGTAGTAGACAGTTGAATGTCAAAGAGAAAAACTATACAACCACCGAAAGAGAAGGATTAGGGATGATCTATGTCATAAAAAATTATAGACATTGCCTATTAGCCAACAAATTTTTGTTCTTTGTGGACCACCAAGCTTTATTGTACTTGATCAACAAGCTATGCAACATAGAGAGAGTAGTGAGATGGTTCATCATTCTTTTGGAATTTGATTTCACTATACTTGTGAAAAAGAACACCACACACCAAAGGGAAGATTATTTATCAAGGATTATTTCATGAGAACCACCAAAAGGGGTAGACGATGATCTACCATATGCATATCTATTATCTGTAGAAATGATACCCCGTTGCTCAGAAGATATGGTTTCATTGATAACCATAACTCATGTGGATTCTCAAATACCACTTCCTATTATACCAGGATTAATTGGGCAATTGGCTATGTATCAATTACTAGCTGGAAGGCTATACAAAAGAAATCAAGATGGAATATTGCTTTTGTGTATTAATCCCGAGGAGAAAACCCCGTACCTAAGTCAAGTACACATTAGTAGGGCTTCAATTTGTGGAAGACCAAACTATGCAACGGATCTTGAGACTTGGAGTATTTTGGCCAACCATGAGAAGTGATGTTCACTCATTTGTAAAAGATTGTCTTAAATGCCAGAAACAAGCACCCATACCTCACGTGACATTATTTCAAGTTTCACTTATTTCTAAGTGGAGTAACTATCTAGTTACTTACTTATCAAGCAGAACATTTTCGAGGATATGAGTAAATGCCACCAAAGAGCTATTGAAACAGAAGCAAGAGACTATACTCTTATTGGAAACCAATGGTACCGAAGAGGAAAGGATCAACATTTGCAATTTTAATGGTAGGCATATGGTGGCCAACACTTTTTCCAGATGCCAAAGAATACGTTCAAAGATGTAATGCATGTCAACGAGCAAAAATGCCAACCAGGGTAGATAGCATGCCTTTAAGACAAATGATGGGGGCTAGAGCTTTGGCAAAAGGGGGCATAGATTTTGTCGGGCCAATACAACCACCTGCTTATAGAACTCAAGATCAATATATCATTGTATCTACGGACTATTTGACTAAGTGAGCAGAGGCTAAGGCAACCATAAATAATGATGCTAGAACCACAGCCTCATTCTTGTATGAGAATGTATTCACAAGATATGGACTTCCAATAAAAATTGTCAGTGATAGGGGAACTCATTTCTTCAATGAGATAATTGAGTATTTGTTGAATGAATTTATGGTCATCCATAACAAATCTGCTCCATATCATCCACAAGCAAATGGACAAGATGAGCACACAAATAAAATTCTTAGCTCGGTATTGACTAAAGTGGTTAGTTCAGAACAAACTGATTGGGAAATGAATCTACATGCCGCTCTATGGGCTTATAGAGTTTCATTCAAGACAACTTTAAATGGTACACCCTTTAATCTTGTTTACGGTCTTGATGCCATACTATCAATAGGATTTCTATTGCAGACACTAAGGGTAGATAAATACCTTGAGTGGACCAGACTTGAAATGTCAAAGAGTCTCGAAGATTTAGAAAAGCTTGATGAGCAAAGTCTAATAGTTGTAGCTCACATCTCTGCACAAAAACAATTTTTTGATTCACATCTAGTCACAAAAATCTTCAAAAAAGGGGACCTAGTTTTAGTCTATTCCCTTAAGCAACACATTTCCAAATTCAAGAAGAAGGAAAATGGACCGTTTATCATTGAAGACGTATCTCCAAGTGGAGCAGTTAAGTTGTCCACTCTAGATGGTGAACCAATAGCTAATTGGATTAGTGGATGCCGCTTAAAGAAGTACCATTTGCCACTAATCAATGATTTGCTAGAGAAGATGCATGTAGCAAAGCAAAGAAAAATGAAACAACAGCATATTATTGATGAAGCCCAAGAGGAAGCTCGACTTTGAGTACTCAAGAGGAAAGCTACTTTCAGAAATCAACAAATACCTATTCCCATCAACGCTTTGGAACCAGATGACAGACTATGGGAATTGAAGACTGATGCAGTGTCAACGGATGATGAATGGTTAGATGGAATGGACCTTTGCATCAAAGTACAATTGAACAATCATAGCACAAATGCATTGGTAGATATCGGAGCTCAAACAAATGTAGTCGGTTATTTCACTTACAAGAAAGTGAAGAATCAGTCTTTAGCATCGAAAATATCTGCTATCAAAGGATGCAACAAGAAGACATTTCAAATGTTGAGTTGGAATAGGTGTGTGAGACTTCTTCAAAGATAGTGCCCAAGTGTGATTCACACTCTCTTCGGTGGATACCCTACTAGCGGTCTCTCCAAATATGCCTTGATTTGCTAGTATATGACCAGATCTTAGGTTCATATAGACTTGTTAAGCCCTGGATAGAGTAATTATGGCAGATTGAATTGTTATTTGTTTTCCACTTGACTTGAATTCAAGTCCTGTCAAGCTTTCAATTCCTTGCTTGCAACCTGATTCATGTGTCAGTTTTAACCAAGTTAGCAATTTTTCACAAAGATTGTATAACTATTGAGATGGGTCTATGTATATCACTTCAATTTGAGCTAAGTGAGTCAGCAATTGAGACTTTAAGATTCCACCCCTGCAAAGAGCTAAAGTACTAATCTGCAACCTAGAAACTGAGTTAACATGTACCAATTTGGATCCAATGGAACCCAAACTTGACCAGTGGCCTTGTATTATGTTATTCTAACCTTGTACAAGCTCGAAAGTCAAAAATCATGTCTCTGGGGCTCAAAAGTAAATAATCTGATTATTCACTTTTCTCACCTTGTTAAAGTCTTCGGACAAGTTTCACTGAATTTGAACAAGATTTGTCGAAGTTATCAATTGTTTAGTGTCCACAGACTCAGTTTTCAAGAATCTGGCTTAAGTCTTACTTTTGTGATCCAAATTTCACCAAATTTGATTTGTGGAGTCTACTTGATATGCTTGACCTTCTGATATACTCAGTTGTGCAAAATTGTTCCATTATGGAGCAGATGTAAATAATCACGGTTATTTACTTATGAAAATTTTTGGTAACTTTTTGCCAAAATGTTGATACAAACAGGTTAAGCAACTCAATTTAAGCTCCCTAGCCAAGTTTCACCAAGTTTGGATAAATTCTACTCAATTTGTCAAAAATTTAATGTCTGCAAAGTAACTTTTTAGATTTGGCCACAAATTTCACTTTAAAGATCCAAATTTACCAAATTTGATATGTGTGCTCAATATAACATGCTAAAACTTGTGGTATGCTTAGTAAATCAAAAAAGTTGAAAAATAAGACAAAAGTAAATAATCACGATTATTTACTTATGGTAATTTTTTGCATCTTTTTGGTCATTTGAGCATATACACATGTTTAACAACTTTTAGAGCATAATGTCCAGCCGGATTCAGTGGTTGACATTCTTTTGGTGCTGTTTCAAGCCGTAGACGTGAAATTCTACAACTTCATATAAAAAACTCATAATTGATTCTTTTGGAGTGAGCAATGTTCTGAGATCCCCTAGTCCTAGGTTCTATTGCAATGGGTTGTGCAAAGTGTCCACAAACATTTGTTTTCTTGTTTTTAATGGTTTTCCAAACCTTGATCTTAAGACTTGTCTCATCTATCAATCACTCTCAAAATCCTAATCTAATATTACAATCCTACAAGGTACTGATAGCCGTTTTTTCAGCTCTTTGTAATTGCCACAGTGAGTTACCTCACCCTACCAAAATCACCCAAACACTGTGGCTATCCCTACCATTTCACTGCACATAGGCGTGCGTGAGTCACGGGACTTTTTCCATATCTTCTTAAAAAACCCTCAATTAGCTAGTCATTGGGCTAGTTGAGCCAAAAAAATAAAAAATAATAAAAAATATAAGTATATTATGGCCCATGCCTATGTAAATATTTCTTTGTATATAGGGCCTAAATAAAAGATTTTTTCATAATTATTTTGGTATTTATTTAAATATTTCTACCTAGGTGTGTGCTATTTATGCTCTGTACATTGCCTCACCATTACCACAATTTTTTCTTACCATTTTTCATACTCTTTATTCCATATAGAAATATTTTCATGTAAGCTTCTCTTATATTTGGTGTAACTCCACCCCAACAAAAATCCAAAAAAACTAGTTTTATTTATGTGTATATTTTTTCACTATTGTGATTTTTCCCTTCCTACATCTATTTTGTTTTTTTGTCTAAAAAATTAGAACACCAAAAATATTTATCTTTTTATGGTAGCCTCATAATGAGAGAGATTTCTTTTGACCCCTTTATATTTTTTTCCACTTATATTATTTATATTTGACATGTACATATTTTTTAGACCCCTCAATATTTGATTTTCTTAGTTGTACTATTCACTTATATCATAATCTCAACAATATCTTCAATTATAGACCTACCAAATAAGGTCAAGGGTAGGTGGCATGCATACATGCACTATGGAGGGCTCACTCTTGGAGGTATTCAAAAGAATCATCCAAAGAAGGACCCCACAAGGACCTTGTGCAGTGGAAAAAAACGGTCGGTTTTGCTGAATTTTTAAAGTTCACTTGCTCTCCGAATTTGAAAAGGTGATACAAACAAAAGTTGTAGCTCGTGGGCTGAACTTTTGCCTCAAATTTTTTCATATTTTTTTGAGCTACGAGCTGTGAGCTATGATTTTATTAGTGGACCCCAGTTTTCCCATGCTATGCAGCCACACTCTCTCTTCCACTTTATCATTTTCCTCTTTCACACACACTTCTCCACTCATCATCCCCACCTCTCTCACCACTCCTCTCTGCACCCTACTCACCTTCTCCTCAACCTTGAAGAATAAGAGAAAACATGGTGAACTCATACCTCCCACACACAATTCCATTCCAAAATTGACCACCTAGTCTCATTTTTCCTCCTCCAATTTACCCATATCTATAAAAAAAACCACAAAATTCAGCCTCTTCTCTTAAAAGACAGCATCATGGTGGTTGATTACTCAGCTTCAATTACCTTGTCTCTCAAGGAAGGTCAAGAGTGGAGAAAAAATGTACCGTCAAAGCTAGTGGACCGTCAACAAGCGTCAAAATTGGCCCTACTCAAGACACTTGGAGCATCAACCTTGTAAGAAATCCACCTTTTCTTACCTCTTAAGAGTTTTTCTTCCTTATTTGTATCCTAGATGGATACTCCCATTGTAAATATCCAATTCCATTTGTAAATTAATACTAACTCTACTAACACTAACCCACTATGAAAAGTCCTATCACCTCCATTTCTCTCCTCTCTCTTTCCCCACCAACTTCTTGATAATTCCAAGCAAAAGAAATTAGATAAATGGCTGAAAATCTAACCCAACCATGGTTAGAGGAGTAACCCTAGCCTTCAAAATTGCTATAAAAGGAGGGTGTGGCTAGCACAAAAGGGGGAGCCATAAGCAAGAGCACTATGCTATAGCTTGAGAAGCCAAGCTCAACCTCTCTAGAAGGAGCTCTTGAGTGGAAGCTCATTGTCTTATGCATGTGCATGTGTTGTAATAGGGGATTAGCAAGGGAACTTTATGCCATTTTTAAGAGAGAGAGTGTTCATTCAATTGAGAGTAGGAAATCTATCATTTCTCCTACTAGTGTAAGCCCAACATTTGTTGAATCAAGGAGGGTGGATTTGGACTAAGCTTGGATACTTTGTCTCCCTTCCAACGTGAAGTAATGGACAACAATGATGCGTAAGTGTCTTGGTGTTTTTTGTTAAGTTCTTGATAGCTTGTCTCTGGTGTTGTCATCAATCTAGCCATAAATCCCACATACTGTAAGAGGGCGACAGGATGGAGGGGACTCCCCTGGCCTTAAGACAGTGATTGGGGTGGTTTTTTCTTGTGATGCGTTGTGGTGAAATTTACGCAAGCTATGTTGAACAAATACTAATCTCACTTTGATTTGTCATGACAGATTTGTAAGAAGGTATTAATGCAACAAGCACCCTCTCCCCCTTTTTCTCTCTTTCTTACATATATATATTTATGTTTGCTTGATCATTAACGATACACTTCAAAGCAGCCCGAGCACCATCTCTCTCTCTCTCTCTCTCTCTCTCTCTCTCTCTCTCGTGTTTTAGTGTGTGAGAGTATTCCATTGGTGTTAGGGTTAGTGTAAATTCCTTGCTTGTTTGTGGGTTGCTCTAACGATTCTCCTCTTTTGCGTCCTAGTTCGCTCTTAAACTAGGTGGTGCCCCTTGTGTAGTTGGGATTTGGCTGGGGGTTTGTTGTTTTGGTTTGTGTTGTGTTGTGCCCCAGCCCCATTGAGCAGCACGGGAGCCTTGAAGGGTGCCTAGAGGTTGCTCTTCTTGTTGCCCGCCCCGGACCGCTTCAGTACTTAGCAAGTACAATCTACTTCCAAGCTACCTCTACACAGCAAAATACGACAATCTTAAGCTATGCGGTTTTAAAGAGAAAGTTTTAACTCTAGGCGATCCTATAGGAAGTTAAAGGACAACTACACAAAACACTCATGTTTCTCCTAGTTTAGGTCTATTCGTCCCCGGCAACGGCACCAAATGTGGGATGGGTTTCTAACCTCACTCCTATCTTATTGTAGACATAGCGAGAACCACGAACATAATTGTCAATTCATGGGACGAAGCTAACTCGACTAGTGCATAGAGGCTACAAGAGGGTGTCAATCTCTTGAAAAACAATAGACATCTCGCATCTAACACAAGCTACACTCAAATGACCTAAGTCATCAAAAGCTAATTGCTAATCGACAAACAAATCATAACCATTACAACATCAAACGACATCCGAATGTTACAAAACTTCTAGGA
Organism: Adiantum capillus-veneris; assembly: GCF_014529385.1. Classification (NCBI taxonomy): domain Eukaryota; kingdom Viridiplantae; phylum Streptophyta; class Polypodiopsida; order Polypodiales; family Pteridaceae; genus Adiantum; species Adiantum capillus-veneris. The sequence continues at coordinate 5,239,791 of NC_140938.1, forward strand.
CATGTATATAAGACCTAAGTACACATGCTTAGAGTCTCAAATCTCACTTTTGATGAGTTTCAAAAAACGCGATTATTAACAACAGTGAGTTTTTGACCTAGTCGTGTTTGACCCCGAATGCATCTAAATGCTTAGAAATGGTGCCCCAATACCCTGCCTATGCTTACTTTGTGATTTCCTAGCTCCTACTTATGATGAAATTAGGCCGCGGGTTGGTGATGCCAAAAGCTACAGTTTACCATGAGATGGTTACGTCAATGCGTAGAGCTCTTACCTGCGGTTGTAATGCAATAGCGGCACTATAATGTGACAATCGGGAAGTGATTAGGAAGCACGAGAAGGATAGAAGTGAGTGTCGTTAGCTCACGTTGTGTTTTTATTATCCAAAACTTAAAAATAACTTACAAAAATTGGCTTTTATACCTTAGCCAAGGTTTCTTTTGTCAAAAACTAATAATCTAGGAGCTCTAACTAAGGAAAAGTTGATACAATCTGGAAGCTTATAGCCCCGGCTCATAGATCACAATATCCACTTGGAACATAGGAGTTAAAATATTCCCAATTTATCCAAAGAATAAGTTTTTTTACAATAAAACTTCTAAAAAAAGTTACATGGATTAGCTTGCTGCTAACAGTTTCTCTTTGAGAACATTATTACACGATTTTGTTGTCCCTTTGAGATCATGAGTGACAATGGTACTCATTTTATAAATGGAGTGATAAAGGAACTTACTACCAACTTCATGATAGCCCACCACAAGTCTACCCCTTATTGTCCACAAGCAAATGGCCAAGCTGAGAGCACTAACAAGACCTTCATTTCTATCTTGACCAAAACAGTGGAATCTCATTGCACATATTGGGATTTGAAGCTGACATCAGCTCTATGGGCTTATCGTACTTCTTACAAAATGGCTATTAATTGTACACCATTAAAAATGTAGATGGCCAAGAACTAGTTATGCCATGGACATTTGTAATTCCTAGTCTACGGGTAGCTTCACAAGAATGTTGGGATGGTAGCCCTTTAGTTGAGCGACATCCTTGAGAGGTTAGATGAAGAGAAACAATTGGCTGTGCAAAATGCACTTGTGGAGAAAGATAGGAGAAAGAAATGATTTGATTGTCATTGACAATGGGGTTGTGGCTCAAGACTTTTGGTCATGCCTGCTGGAACTATGGAAGGCAATATAAACCTAGGACGCACGTGGATGATAGCAACCAAATGCACTATTGATTGGGGGACTGGGAGTATCACAACATAGAAACCAACTCTTAGCCCTACCACTCAAGCGATAGTCCCTGAGATATCGCCTCCCGAGAAAATACAACCCAAAATAGTGCATGTCCAAGAGGTTGAACCATATGTCCCTATAGCCCAACTCTCTAGAGCTTCAACTTCTATAGCTGAAACAAAGCTTGAGACACACAAGACCCATCATGCTATAACCAAGAAAACATACAAATGGTCCGTATAGCTTCTTTAACGACCATTGCTGATGCTAAAAGATAGGAGCCTTGTAAGAGATGCCCCACTCGCTCCCAGAAATGTAAGAAAACGTTGTGTTGGATGCCTAAAACGACTATTGGAAGCCCAAGTCTACTATGAAGGAAATGATAAAATTTGTGTGCCAAAATATAAATTGTGTTCTTACCTGTCACCTGACCCATGTGAGTCAAATCATGTAACGATAAAGCCGATTGAAGATCATGGGAGGGGAAAGATCACAGAACACTACACACCTAGTCCGGAGCTAGTTTGGGTACCCAAGCAAGAAAGACTTGTTTGCCTCAGCTCAAAAATGGAAAAAACAAATGAAGCTTCTTACTCATCACGTAGTTCATATATGAAAATAGAAGCTTCGACACAACCTCCACCTACCATTGTACATATCCATACAAACAAGAAAGAATTTGCATCTCCCATTGCAAGTTCACTACCTACAACAACGTTGCAAATAAAATCATGGGAGAGTACCTTACCACCCTTGGAACTAGATGAAATGCCTAGGACGGTCAACAACTATTGGTCAAAGTCTTCACCCATGAATACTTGGAACAATTGTTTTCAAAAGGTGATGTCATTATTCTAAAAGGTATGATCTACCCAAGGAAGGAGGGAGTATTTGCTGATCCATCATTCACTTGCTCCCCTCTCAACCTTCCTCCCTAACCTCTCAATCTTCCCATCTTAACGAATGTATATATATAGCCCTATACTCAAGAAAACAAAAATTAAGAAAGTAAAAGAGCAAGAGCCACCAAACAAAAACCTGGAAACCTACAAGTTCTAGTACATGATCCAAAATCATAAAAAAACATTATGCACAAGGATGTGGCCTTTTGACATGACCCTTATAATATTTGCACACTAACCATCATCTATCTCTGTGTACATATATGGCTAGTTTGCTAGAGTCATCCACTCCTACCTTGGGTAAGAGGTACCCTCTTTACTTTTCACAAGTGTTTCACATAGTCTACCAGGTGATTGTCTGTGAATGGGATTTGGTAGATATGCTAGCATGTGAGAGGAATTTTGAGGAATTAAAATGGCTAATATTTCTCTTGACCACGACTAATCCATACTTAGTAGAGGACGCCTCGTTGATTGCACAAGCTTACCCTCTTGACCAAGATGACTATAGACGTCTAGCGACGTTCTTAGTGAAGATTTGTGTCTCTAATGATGAGGCAGAGTTACATGATTACACGGATTGTACGTATGCTCTCATGGATGATGACTTTGTTTTTCTCGATGATGATAAGGATAGGGGTTTAGACCTAGGGCTACCCGCCCATTTATTCAATATCACATTCCCTTAACTCTCTAGGGGGTGCAAATAATTAGGTTAGAGTTCCTTATGTTGTTTGATCGTGTTCAATAAATGTTGGTGCCTCTTTCGACTGATGTGCCTCCTAGAGGTATTCCTTGTGGTTTTTAGTGTATACAAGAACGCGTTGCCATTGTTAGGATTTTGAACTTCATGGAATCTTTCTCTCATTCACTTTTCAAATCGAGCACGATCATCAACACGAACAGGTGTTTCTTGTCCATTAGAATTGCCTCTTGTCTTCTTTTTAGCATCAAGGTTTGTCTGCTTTAACTATGATTGGTAGCATGATATTCAACACATTTGCTTAGTATTAAACATTAGATTCAATATAATTTTCTATGCTAGTGCCCAAACGAACACTCTGAAATCTACTTTGTGTCTCTTCCTTGTGTGAGCTCTTAGAACAAAGACCATTTTGACAAATCTTATTTCCATTCAATTTGTGTGTCATTAAAAACCACAAAAACACAAAGGTATATGGATGTGCATTTATAACTATATATTACTATATATATCATCCTTTTAAAACACACACACACAAACACACACACACACACACATTTTTGTGTGTAATGTCACACACACACACACACACGCATACATAAACACACATATATGCACACACACGTAGACACACGCACACATAAACACGCACACACTTTTTTGTGTAATGTCACACACATGCACACATAAAAAAATACATAAACTCTCTCTCTCTCTCTCTCTCTCTCTCTCTCTCTCTCTCTCTCTCTCTCTCTCTCTCTCTCTCTCTCTCTCTCTCTCACACACACACACACACACACACACACACACACACACACACACACACACACACATGAATACTCTCTACAAACGGCGCACGAGGAAGCATCCCTCAAAAAATATTGCCTCTACATGTGCCATACGACCAATCGCGCAGGGAATTCATGAAACTGCCATAGCGCATGCAAAAGAAAAAACATTAAGCCAAGACTTCTCAATGTGCCATTCACAAAAAAAATAAACAAAGGAACTGGAAAAAAACAAGAGGAATACCTTTCCCTGGGCTTGGCATCGTTGTATGTATTTGCTATTGGCTGGTGGATTATCTGGTTGACTCTCTTGTTAATTCCTCAGACAAAGAAGAACAAGTATTTTCTCTCCTAAGATCTCTTCAACGTGCCCGAACAATCACAAGCTCCTCTGTGTGTGTGTGTGTGTGTGTGTGTGTGTGTGTGTGTGCAACATGTGAAAAATATTATTGGTGTAACCAATCTCTCTCTCTCTCTCTCTCTCTCTCTCTCTCTCTCTCTCTCTCTCTCTGCCAACACAATAAATGATTGGACCATTGGTGCCATGCACAATATTATGCCAAATTAAGGTCTCACACATGTCGACATTCTAATCATAGCATACGGTTGGTAAATGCATCGTATGACTCCACTTACTTTTTGTGATTTCATGTAACGTATCACATATGCTGGAGAGAGAGAGAGAGAGAGAGAGAGAGAGAGAGAGAGAGAGAGAGAGAGAGAGAGAGAGAGCGATTACAATCCAATAGAGAGAGATCAGCAAGAGCTAGAGAGAGCACAACACTACTGGTAGTGTTCTCCATCTAGAACTAACAAAGAGACACAACATTGTGTTTTCAACCAAGGCAAGGTAGTAGGTACCTTTTTGTCTAAATGTAATGCTACTTCTTCATTTTGTCTATGTTTACATAGTTTCAAGCTCCAACAGACGTAAAAGCCAATTCGTGAACCTAGAGTCCAAGCGACGCATTGCGCAATCCTTCCATTTATGATTGGATAGAACCTCAAGGCCAAGGTACTTGAAGTTATCTACCACTTCAAGTTGCTCATTGTTGTATACATGCATGGATTTTTGTCATTGAGGGTCTTTACAAGCATAACCTTGGTTTTGGATCCATTCACGATCAACCTTCTATGTATGCAAAAGCGTTCCAAGACACTCATAAGCTTTTGTGCATCTTCTAAGGTATGTGCCAAGAGCACTACATCATTGGCATAAAGCAAAAGCATGATCACCGCATTTCCGATCTTAAACTCTTCTATGCCTTCTTGTTGCATAAAATCAAGAACCGTGCATTCCAATTCATCAATGAGTAGCTCAAAGAGAGTTGGGGAAAGTGGGCCTCCTTGTTTGACACCAATGGTGCTTGCAAAAAATTCTGAAATTCCATCTCCCATGCGTAGTCGACATATCACTTTTTGGTAGATGCGAAAGACTGCATGCATAAATTCTGTCGGCAGTTGAAGGCTTTGCATACGTCTCCAAAGATTTCCTCGCGGTGTCGAGAAATTTGCGGTCTTGCCAGGAAAGCACCGGGCTTATGGCTATGAGAGTTTGTCAGAGAACTGAAAAAAAACTATATGAAGGAGTTAAACCATAGATGCCATGAAGACTAGGGTTTGGAAAGAATTGCAATCAAAGAAGACCCACTCTTTCTCTCTTGCACTCACACACACAAAGAAAGAACACAAAAGAGAATGTCAAAACAACACAAAGATAAAAACATCGAGGCTATGGTCATATCGTATCATGGGTAATATGAAAGGGTTAATAGATGAGTTAATGGCATTCAATCTTGATTGACCAAATAGGCTACGAATTGTTCTTTGGAATTGTTGTTTTGTGCTTACCATAATATATATATTTTGTCTAGTGATTGGGATTAATTGTGTGTACAAATCCTCTTGGTTCATAACAAGATAACTACGCTTACGTCAAAAGAAAAGTTATAGTCTATGAGAGGAAGTATAATGGGATCCGGTGATAAAAGTATTTCATTGAGCCTTTCAGGGTCAAAGAGAAACACTATAAGTTGTTGAAAGTGTATTTTACGGCTAACCCATACGTTAATTCTAATAGATCGTACAGAGTGAAAGCGATAGAAATTATCATCATGTGGACTATTCATCTGGGATAACTCTAGTATGTGCAAAATGTAGATATGAGAGAAGAGAAGGGAAGAGAAGAGAAGAGAGTTTCCCTCCCAAGCCCTATTCTTGCCCGTAGGCAATCAGGATACTGCGGGGAGAGATGTACCTGTAGTAAGGAGAATCTAAAATTTGTAGAGAGGATGAATTACTAAGAGTGAGAGTAGGTTTGGTTAAGGAGATGAGATTAGATATATATATATATATGTGTTGGATTAGAGATGAAAAAGAAAACAACAAGAAATCAAGAAAACATCAAAGTAGAACACATCTTACTTGACAAACCCTTCGGCACCATTATTGATGGAGAGAGAACAAGAGGGGAGAATTCAACTTTGATTGATACACCAAGTTCAAGACCTTCTTTGATTAGAGTTGATCTTCCAAGGATAGCATGCAAGAATGGCTAGTCTTCCTCTAGGAGAAAGTGTAGGCTTAGGCTTATGTTAATGGCTAAGTACAATTTTGGCATCACTACTGACTCCCTCATGAATGGCTTGAATGCTTAAGTGGTTTTCAACGAAGAAGAGGTCCCCTTTTATAGGTGAAGGGAACCCCCAAGGGTTTACACAAGAAGAGAAGAGCCAGTGTGAACAGAAACTGAAAAAGTTGGAAATGAGCTGTCCCTACATGATGTGAGCAGACTGGGGTCCAGTATTTTGATCATATCTCCTCAATTGTAGCTCCAAATAAAAAAGTAAAAATATAGACAGAAACTTCAGCTCATTACCTAGGACTTCCTTTTTATATGCATTTTCTAATTCGGATTGGAACCTTGTGTAAAAAAATCATCAAAATAAGGTACAGTTTTGGCAGCAAAAGTCTTCTTGTGGTCCCCTTAGCCTAAACTTTTATTTGATTCCAATGGACACCTCATGCCATATGAAAGCATGACATTGCTCCTTGACAAAGTTTTGTAATCATGTTTGAAATAATGCATTAAAATAAGTGTATCTTTGAAATCATGCCACCTAGTGTCCCACTAGGATTTGATTCCCTCCTAGTAGCTATTTAAAAAGAAATATAAAAAAAATATGAAAAATACATAGAATATATATAGATTGGAAATTACCATAGGTATAGGATCTAGATAGGGTGTGAGATAATAATGAGATGGTAAAAAGAAAGAATCAATGCTTTTTGCCCCAAGTTAAAGAGGCGGAGCTATTGACGCTTTTCCCATAGTACTTTTTGATGGTAAAGTAAGAATACGTTACCCTTGAGATAAATAATAAGATGAGATAGAAAGCTTATTGTTATATTTACATATGCATATGTACATCATAGGAAATATAATTATGTATCTAAAAAGTTACAAGATAGATCTTGTAGCATGCGTTCCCACTATGTACGTGTCACAACACGACATCCACCCCCTCTAAACCTGCACATCCTCCGGTATGTGCCACATTTTCTCTTTGTTGTAAGATCGGTCCTCTTGTACATCTTCCTTGCTTTCTTCTTCACTGGATGATTCCAAAGATTCATCTTCACATGTGTTTTGCTCTTCCTTCTCGTCAACATTTTCTGGATCATTGTCACCTCTTCTCTTAAACATTTTGATCCTTTTTCCTGCAATGGGAATCTTTACTTCTGTACCATCTAGTTCAGAAAAGCTGTAAGTAGCATTTTCATGCACATGATTTACAACATACGGTCCAAACCATCTTTTTGAAAACTTACGCATGACTGTGTGTTGGTTATCAAGGCTACTATCATACACTAAAACCCAGTCACCTTTGTCAATTGCTTTGCTCCTGAGCCGATGTCGCTTATCAAAGTAGTCCTTGTTTTTCAGCCTTGCATTTTTGAGTCATTCTTTTGCAGCCTCAATGTCTCCAGATCTTCTCTCTAGTTGCCTTATGCGCAATGCAAGGGGATCTTCCCTGTTAAGCCCCTCTTGCCAAGGTAGTATACTCATTCCATGTGGGAATTGTATCTTCAATCGGCATGACTAGCTTTTGACCATACATTAGCTCCGCAAGCATGTAGCCAGTTACTGAGCTATGTGTTGTACGGTCAGCCCATAAAGCATATGGTAACAGTTTTGGCCACTCACCAACTCTTCCTTTGCAAGCCTTGGCCAAAGCTTTGATGATAGGAGAATGCCCTCTTTCACTCTTTCCATTGCCTTCAAGGTTGTAAGCTGTAGTAAGAGAAATCTTGATTCCCAATCTGGAAAAGAAGTCCCTTGCTTCCTCGGCATCCAGTTCACCTCTGTCTACAGTGATCTTTCCCACACAACCATAACGGCAAATCACCTCATCAAGAAGGAATTTGCACACAGCTTCTGTGGTTTTAGCTCTTAATGCTCTTCCTTCAACCTGATTAGTTAGGTCCTCTCGTGCAAGAACCAAGTATCTCATCTGCCAGAGTCCTAGAGGCATTGTGACTAGATCCACAAGCCATTTATAGTGCATGGCTAGGGGATATGTAGAGTGCAATCCATCACGATGTCGGACATTTGAATACATTTGACAAGCTATACATGACTCTACAAATTGAGATACATCTTTATACATACCCTCCCACCAGTATTTTCTTTCAACTTGGAGAAGGTTGCCCACACACCCCTGTGTCCAACCCATAGACTCTCATGAAACTCTTGCATGAGCTTTACTTGAGTCTCTTTTTTACATATAACCCGTTGTGGTGTAGCACCCTTTTGTTTAGGATGCTTCCACAAGTAACCATCCCTCAAAAAGTACCCATATGCTTTCCTGCGTATCCTCCTGAATTCTTGTTCAGACCAATCATCTTGTTTTGCTAGAGTACTCAAATAGCTTCCAATAAGAAGCCAATCACCTTCATAAAGCTCTTTCAAGAATGATTCAAGTAGATTAGTCATGCAGACATTGTTACCTTTGACATGAGAGATAGAATAGAACTTTGTGCCTACATCATCTCCCTCGTCAATAATTTGTGACTCATCTTCATACCTTGCCCTTGATAGCATATCTACCACTGTATTGTCTTTACCTGCAATGTGCTTAAACTCGGGATTTAAGGACTTAATGTAGGCAATCCACCGCAACATAGCAATGTCTGGCGTTGAGCAGCTTGTAATCATCCCAAGAAGTGGTAGACAATTTGTTTCTACAACCACACATGCACCAATTAGGTACTCTTTCCCATTTTTCAAGGTTGTAACCATACCCCATAGCTCTCTCTTTATTTGTGGATAGTTTCTTTGGCGAGCACTTAGTACCTTTGCTCCAAATCTTACCACATACCTGTGTCCTTCTTTGTCATCTTGCCCTATTGCCCATCCAATCCCTGTAGGAATTGTATCTACTGTCACAATTACTGGCCTTTGACACTCATAGTCTACCTTCCTCAAAGTTGTTTTTGCTGACTAGAGCAACTCCTTTAGCTTTTTCATGGATTTTACATGTGCTTCTCTCCATTTAAACTTTTGATTCTTTCTAAGCAGTTGATAAAGAGGATCAGCTACATGTGTACAATGTGGAATCCAAATAACATAGAAGACACATACTCCCAGAAACCTTCTAACCTCAGTGATTCTAGTGCATGTTTCTTTCATTCTTTGGATGGCATCTACCTTTGCTGGACAAGGTTTCCTACCATATGGCCCGCACATGTGCCCCACAATGAGCACTTCATTGACACCAAACATAGACTTTTTCCCTGACAATGTAAGATTAACTTCTTCCAGCCTAGATAAAATTTTATCACAATCATTTATGTGATCTACCACAAACCTGCGACATCCCTTGAGATCCAAAGCTTCATCTTTGTCACTTTCTTCACATCCTTTGATAGGCAAATCATCAATGAAAGGCATTGTGATTTGAGGAATAAAGTCACGTAAGACCTTATTCATCCCATTCATCATATGTGCAACCGAGTTGGTTGCTCCCTGTGGCAAGGTACACATCCTTACAAAACCCAAAGGTGTCCTCATGGTTGTCAAGTCTTTGCTTTCGATTGCAAGCTGAAACTGATCATACCCTGAGTAGAGATCTCCCATTGAGTAGATTGCCCTCCTTGCAAACGCCTCTGCAAACTCATCCACGATTGGACCTATACCTACATTTCTAATTGTCACCTTGTTCACTGGTTGCATATCTTGGATGAAGCGTAGAGAACCATTCTTCTTTAGAACTGTGAACCACCTATTTGAGTATGGAGAACAAGAAGGCTCCAGGATTCCCATTTTGATTTTCTCATTCAGTAGCTCCACTAACTTTGGCAAATGAGCCTTTGGAACCGGAATAGGCCACAGATTCCAAGGCACATGAGGTATTGTGAAAATTACCATGGGAGTTACAATAGAAGGATCAACACATCCTATCTCATGTGGCTAAAATGCAAAAGCCTTACCATGCTTTGAAAGCATTTCTTTGAAGCACTTTGTCTCTTCCTGTGTTAGAAACTCCTCGCAACCAATTTGCAACTCTTGAAAAGAATCCTTTGTGAAGGTATGCCCAATCTTTTTAGGATTCCTCAAACTTGGTTGTAAAGAAGCCTGTTCAATCTTTTCCCTGTTGTTGGGTGGTAAGGGTGAAGCTACTGGTTTCACCTTCTTTGCTACACTCTTGTATTTAGTTTCAACATGGACTTCTGGACCAACTATTTGGCTTTCTTTAAAGCCTTCTATTACTTGATACATTTCCATATAGCAAACTTCCACAACTTTATTTTCAAGATGCAAACTAGACCCCATTATAGCATCAAGCTCACCCATAGTATCTATAAAAGAAACTTGTTCACACAAACCCAAAACATTTTCAGTAGGCTCTAGCAACCCACTCTTTTTCATGCCTATTTGTACATTATGCACATATTGCCTCTCACATCTCTTCAAATCTTCAAGTTTTGTAAAACATAATGATCCTTTCCTTGTTACCAAGGAGCCTGTTGAGAAAGTTTCACCTATTTTTGGATCAGGCGAGACCCTTTTTCTTTCTGTACCACTGCAATCCCGCTTTACAATGGTACTTGGCCAAAACCCATAATTTCTCTATGATCATGAAACTCTTTGCTCACCTTTGGTAGAGGATGTTCTCTGAGGTTGTCACGATTTCTTTCATGGTTTACACAAACTGTGAGAAATTGGACAGCTCGTTTACCATCTTTGCTACGTATCCTAGCATATGTTGAACCATCATCCATTACCTTTGTTTCCATTCGAACTCCCACAATGTAGGGTTGTCCAAGGATGAGATGATATGAAGATGTATTCTGTACAAAGAAGTTTTGGTCAATCTTTACATCACCTATTGTCACCTTCACACTTGGACATGCTGCATACAATTCATCAGATGAATTGTCGTCACTTTTACCATCCAGCCATGATCTGTGTCCATCGGCCATTCGCACTTGTTGTAGAGACTCTTTGACATTATGTTTATTTCTGAACCATGGTCAATCAAGGCAACAAATGGATCTTCAAGATCACCTATCTTGACCAAAGTTTCTGTAGTAGCCCTTGCCCAGTGACTTCGTGAATAGTAGCTCCTAGGAATAGCTTCAACTACTTCATCATCATTTGAGAAATGCACTTGCTTCACTCTCCCACTAGATTGGTAGCATCCTACCACAGCTCCATCATCGTCCTTATTTTGCAACGGCATCCCTTGTGTCTTCAAGGTTTCTCCGTCAACCTGTGGACGAGCAACCTCAGCAAGAGTTTGCCTCTTTCTCTTGATGATGTCAATGATCTCCTTGTGGAATTCACGCTTTGTAATGCCAAGAACTTCTCCCATAGTAAACTCAATTTTGCTATTCAAGATCCTTTCCTCCAAGACTTTCTTTAAATCTGTAGCAACCTCAATATCAAATTGTAGTTTATAAGTTGGGCCTTTTGTCTTACCTTTTGTTGGCTCTTTCTTCTTTCCTGTTGTAGACTCCTCCATGAGTACTTCAGGTGGAGATGCTCCTTGTGTTGAGGGTGTTTGAGAAGGCATTGAGTCGCTTCTTTCCCCACTTCTAGAAGCTCTTTTTGATGGTCCTTCATCAGCATTCTCACGTCTACGCTTCTCTTCTACAATTGCCTCATTTTGTTGGCATTTTGTAATGTAGGCATGCACTGATAATGAGTTCACTGGATCATTCCATCCTGTTTCTAGACGTATGCAATCACCTACTTCATGTAGAATCTCTTTTGTAAGCTTTCCCCCTTTTTAGCTAATTGCATGACATTTGGCCAAATTTGACCATGATGGTCACTCACCTCTTCATCACTAAGATGCTCAATTTTTACTCCATAAGTAGCTGCCTCAACTGAAGAGGTGGCATGATTAGTTGCCATATCTTCAACTAAGGTTTGCATTCCCCCCTTCCCAAAGTTAGTTCTCAAGGTTAGACCTGTCTCTCTTAAGTGGATTTTACCATCCTTGAAAAAGACAACATCTTTTGACAAAGCATCACTAAAATTGTCACAATCCCTTCTTACATGGTCTGTACTATCACACCAAATACATCTATTAACAAACCCTTCTTTGGGCTGTTGTCTTTGCCTAGAAAGTGGCCCTGATGATTGGCCTTTCTCTTCAAGCTTTGCAAGCTTCACCTTCAAGTCACGCATTCCCTTCACAAGCTCATCTAGCATGGACTCATCAAACTTAGGAGCGATAAAAGTAGACTTTACCCTTTTGTCAGAAGTTGAGGTGGAAGGGCTTGTAGTGTTTACTACAATCTTGTCCCTTCTTCTTTGTCGTTTCGCAAGCAGTGAGACAACACTTCCACCTCATTCCAGTCGGTCTTTAGTCCTTTCTCAGCATCTTTATCTTCAAGAAGAAACTCCAAATTTTCTTGAAACTCTTTACCTGCAGCTTGTAAGAAAAGATCTGTCTTTTTTGCATCTAGTGTGGCCCTTTCTGTTCTGGTGAGTTGTGCATAGCGCCGCTCAAATTCCGTAAGTAGCTCTGTTATTGATAGTCCTTGCTTTGGCTTGACTACCATTCTAAGAATGTCCTTTTGGTTACTCTCTCAGAGTCCTCCATGAAATATTCCTCCTTCAAAGCTACTTTGAGTTCTTCCCAGTTTCTCTCATACCCATCTTTAATTCCCCTAACATGTTCCCTAATTTCTGGAGCAACAACTAGCTCAAAGTTTTTAATCATCTCACCTTCTGACACGCGATGCAGCTCCATCTCCTTCACATACTCGCATAAGTACTTGGTTACATCTTTGCCATTGAACTGATCCATTCTATTGACGACTGCTTGTATGGACTTGATGCTGAAATCTCCCTTCTTTCAGTGGCATGTTGTTGTTGCATGAACATTGCAAATGCTTGAAACATTTGCATTGTTGCTGGGTCAAAATGGATACCCTGTTGCTCAACATGATCACCCATGGTTACCCAAAAACTCTCACCCTAGCAGTTTCGCGTCGGGTTCACCGAAAATATGTCGAGAAATTTGCGGTCTTGCCAGGAAAGCACCGGGCTTATGGCTATGACAGTTTGTGAGAGAACTGAAAAAAACTATATGAAGGAGTTAAACCATAGATGCCATGAAGACTAGGGTTTGGAGAGAAGTGCAATCAAAGAAGACCCACTCTTTCTCTCTTGCATTCACACACACAAAGAAAGAACACAAAAGAGAATGTCAAAACAACACAAAGATAAAAACATCGAGGCTATGGTCATATCATATCATGGGTAATATGAAAGGGCAGCGGCGCCAATGTTTGCGGGTCGCCGCGACGGACGTCCATAGCATAGCTCTCAAGCATCAACATAAAATTATCGATACAGGGGAAGCGACTCGGATGAGGCATGGAAACTCACTAGGGTGTCAATCCTAATAAAGTGAACTCGAAGAGATGCAACTACTAACTCTACAAGCAAATCAAACGCACTAAAGCCAAGTAATCTGCCTATGTCCTTCTACACAGCTCTACAGTCATCACGCCCGTTCACCATGCAAATCATATCGGAATCGCACAAAACTTGAAGGGAAGCTACAGGGGACTATCAGGAACATATCCTATCACTGTCACAGCATTCTGGAGAGGTACAACAATCGCGATCGTTCGTCCCACAGTACGCAAAAACAGTAAACGAATGATCCTAAAGGGTCGATTTTAGGTCCCTAAAGCCTCTCCTAGGGTCAAAACAACATAAAATACGCATATAAACACTCAAAACATCAATTTAAGACCTAATCAGATGCGTTCAAAACCTTCACCGAATCTTGAATGCTTACACTTGAATGAATGAGCAGAGTAAGAGGAACACAATGCAAGAAACAAAACTGAATTTGGATTACCGTAGCCACAGAAGCGATGATTACAAGTTGGAGCAAAGAGGTAGCTCTCTGTACGTAACGCAGTAGTCCCTTATCTTCAAAAAATAATCTCCCCTTTCCCACTAACCTTAGTGTATTATATACCTAGGGCTTTCTAAAGTGGCCGGCGGCCAACTTCTCATGGACCTTTACATACATCACTGGAAAAATTACATCTTTGACTCAGACTCGACATAGACGATTGTAGTTAGACTTTTACAAGGTTTGATGTATTAAACATCGGAAAAATAATATGACCACATCAAAACTTTGGCCGGCTGACCCAACAGGCGCCTTGGCTAGGTGGGCACTTGTATGCTGTTATCACCTCCAAACAAAGATATATCTTGTAGCATGCGTTCCCACTATGTACGTGTCACAACACAACAGTGGTACCATGTCAAAAGCTTTCTTGAAATCCACAAAGCACAATACAACTTTTTTCCTTTCAATCGAGATGCTTCCATAAGAACTTGAAGAGTGACAAGGTGATCAATAGTCATATGATGCTTTCAAACACCTGATTGGACTAGTGCACGTTTGCCGTTCTTTTCAGCCCATTCACTTATCTTCATCTCCATGATACATCCAAATAACTTTGCCATCAAAGACCCAACCATTATAGTGCGATAGTTGTTCACATTGTTTACATCTCCTCCTTTGTGCAAAGGTTTGATCCAATTTTCACTCCAATCATGAGGCATGCCATGCTGAAGTGCAAGGTTAAACATATCACGTATCCAATGTCATGTTTTCTTGCTTGTCCATTTAATCATTTCAACCTTGACACCTTGAAGGTCCCCTGCCGTGCGAGTAGCAACTTTCTCGAGCACGCAACATACATCTTCAATGGTAAAGAAGGGGGACATAAGTGGAAGGGAGCTACAACACTCCATCTTATCAACATCAGGTTGCTCATAGAGGTTCTTGCAATGTGTATACATATCCTCAAGAGTCAAGTCACCAAAGATCTCAACACGCTTGCCTTTTAGATTTTGCCAAAACTTGCCACATGCATGTGCTTTCTCTTCCGCTAAAAGAAGTTGTTTTTTGACTTCCCACCTTCTCCTCTTTTTTTGAACAAGTGCTTTGTATGTGTGTGAACACTCCAAGTAAACTCCCTTATCTTTGCTTGCATCCAAACTTAGCAAGTGTTTTCGGGCTTGACAACATTCCATGTCAAACCATTTCTTCTTGGTGCTACCCTTTTTAGACCTTTTGCAAGACATGTGTTTCACCAAAAAGAATTCCTTTGCACAAGAGCAAATTACTTCTTTGAAAACTTTCCACTTGCATTCTAATTTTAGGCTCTCTTGATGCTCTGTGATGCTTAACATTTTGTCCACCACATCAGCATATATAGGTGTTCGTTTGAAGTCTAGACATAGGTACGAATGATTCACATCATGATTGGAGGCTACATGCTCGGGTCTTTACCACACTTAAGATCAATACATAGCTTCCTATGATCCAATTTCGGATTCCATTCACCAAATGTAAAGCTTTGTATGCATTCTAGAGTGGCTTCCAAAAACAACATATAGTCAATCACACTATCACCATTGTGCTTTCTACATTTAAAGTCATTGGTGCCTTGCCATAAAGATACACCATTTGCAATGATCATTCTGGTACTATTGCACATATGTAGAAGTGACTTTCCATAGTGATCCAATTCTTTTGCATCATTAGAACTTCGATTATACATGTATGAGTCATCCATTCTTCTTGAGACATGCGGCATGTCGACTAGTTGTAACGTATTTGTGCGAGCATTCATGTCTTCAAAGACAATGACTTCACCATGGTCCTTGTAATGAGCAATTTCTTCCTCTAGTTCAACAAAGGGCTGATCTCTATCCATATCCAAGCGAGCATAAAAGTTGGAGTCATAGTGAGGAATGTAGCAACCAACCACAAACATGACTTGACCATTTGGTGGGCTGATTTTCAGCCATAAGTAGCGTTTATACTTATCTTCTTTGACAATGGAAACATCTTTCAAACCCTTTTTTATCATACATGCTACGCCACCTCCTTCGCCTCTATGTTGCTTTGCATTTTTGGCCCACATCAAAGAATGCACATCATATTTGTCAAATCCAAGAATTTGTTGCGCATCATGCTCCCATGTTTCGACAAGAAGTATCACATTGGAGTCATTGGTAAGCTCATCAATGCCAACTCTCTCATTCCATGGATAGCCATTACAATTCCAAAAGCTTTTTCGCAAGAGTGAGTTGGTCTCATAGATTATGTGTCCCTATTTGTTGGGCGCACTTGCATCCTCCTCAAGTGACTTTTCTTCTTGAGATGTCACCTTGACCTTCTTGGTTCTTTCCTCATATGCTTTGCGACGTAAATTTTGTTGCATAAGAGTGCGATCCTCATATACATTACAACCCATTCCTTTGAGTAGATCCAACTATTGTCAAGCATGATCTTTCTCTTTACCTCATCAGCCATGGTACATGCAATAGGTCTTTCTCCCGAGCGAGGGACTGCTTGTTTTCCAACTCGATGTGTACCATAAGCCATGATTCCAGACATGCCAAAGTATGTAGCAAAAAACTCTTCAATAGCAACCGCAAGAGATTGGGGTGTTTCCATGCTTTCCTCCTTAATTCCACGAATGATGATGTTCTTTGAGCGTTTTTGTCGTTCTTGCAATTCTTGAGTGTCCACATTCTCTACATTCTTTGCTTGGACAACGGCTTGCGTGATAGGAGATGTAGGAACCACATTATCCTTACATATATCAGCCCATGATTTGGATGCATTTCTCATCTCACATACATCATGTCGTATTGTATCTATCGTTTCCTCTTTCAATACATGATCACTCTCAACTTTGCTCAAGTGCTCTTTCAATACATTCATGTCCACAAGAGAGTGCTTACATTCTTGAACTTCATTCTCAAGATGCATCAAGCGTGTTGTTTGCATTTCAAGAACCTTCTTGAGGTGCTCATTCTCCACAACAAGAACTCTTAAAGTGCCATTCTCCATTGCAAGTGCGCGCAGCTCTTCACCTTGCTTGTTAACGGTTTCTTGTAATGAGATCAAGTAAGCCATGATCATTACTTCCCTTGTTGTAGACGATGTGGTTGGATTAGCATCCAAATTCCTTGGAGATTTTTTATCATTCTCCATGGCGAGTGTGAATTTTCCACCGTTGCAAGTTTTGTCTGACATTGCCTTCAAGTCGGCAACAAAAACGCAAAGTTTTGACATTTTTTTTAATTATGAGATGTTGTTTACAGCAAAGCCTTCCATTTCTCAGAAAAAGTCTATCTTTATATCAATGTGTAGAGGGCTTTATGCTCTTCAATTGAGGCTATAGATCACCTAAATCGGAGTTCAAATAAAGAAGTTATGATCAAAAGAGTGAACTGATGTCTACTAGGTCAAAAAATGGCTCTGTGTGTGTGTGTGTGTGTGTGTGTGAGAGAGAGAGAGAGAGAGAGAGAGAGAGAGAGAGAGAGAGAGAGAGAGAGAGAGAGAGATCATTTTATCTACTAACGATGCACGGGTGCAACATATCTCATTTTTAAAGCGCCCTCACGTGCCGTAGTGTAGTATTAGGTTTAGATTTCATTGAGAGAGAGAGAGAGAGAGAGAGAGAGAGAGAGAGAGAGAGAGAGATCATTTTATCTACTAACGACGCATGAGTGCTACATATCTCATTTTTAAAGTGCCCTAGTGTGCCGTAGTGCAATATTAGGTTCAGGTTTCATAGAGAGAGAGAGAGATGGAGATTCAACCAAGGTTGGAGGTGCCCTAGAGAGAGAGAGAGGGAGATACATCCAGAGAGAGACCATATTATATGTTAGTGGTGCACGGGTGCTACATATCTAATTCTTAAAGTTCCTTCACGCGTCGTAGTGCAATATTAGGTTCATGTTCACACACACACACACACACACACAAAGAGAGAGAGAGAGAGAGAGAGAGAGAGTACTCTTTTAGGGAAATGGCAAGAACAAAGGCGACTCCTAGGAAGGCTAGCAAAGGTCCAGGTTTAGGTGCTAAAGCAAGGGGGAGATGGGCCAACAAGAAGAAGTGACCTGGAAAGCCTATGAAGATTTTGAAGGCTCCAAGGATGAAGAGGATACAAAGAAGCCTAAAGATATTCAAGGAGATTTGGAAGGCTCAAAAATGCATTGAGCTTTGTGTACCAAAGCTTCCCTTTCAGAAATTGATCAGGTCAATATGTGAAGAGGCATGCTTTGGCACAATGAAGTGGATGCCTAATGCACTATTGGCACTTCAAGAGCCTAGCAGAAGATTTTTTGCTTGAGTACTTGAATGATATAACTATTGTTGCAGCACATGCACATAAGATAGCCATTATGGATAAGGACCCAGGGCCAGGGCTGAATAGGGAAACAGGTGTGCAGAGGAGAGCAAGAAACTAAAAGAGAAACAAAAAGTAACAGGTGCTTTTGAAGGAGAGATTGAAAGCTACGACACAGTAATGCATGAAATCGATGTGAGGACAATGAAATTTTATCATTAATGAAAGATGGATTGATAGCAGATGTACCACTGACATATGGTTCAAGGAGACTTGTAATTGATTCTATTGATATTAATATATTTCAAGATCCAGATGCTCGAATAACATGTTCAATTGTGTATATATGCCTAAAGTAAGACACATTCAATAGCTTTAGCATACTTGGCATCAGGCTTTAGATTAAAGAATAACTTCCATTAACTATTTTGTAGTTTGATTGAGCCAGCTTCTTGAACAAAGTCAGTCAAAAATACATATCTTGGATCCTCAACTTTTTGTCCTTCTCAAATGAAAAACACCCCTCAAGACACATTAGAGAAGTGGTTTGCCCATTGCCCGATGTCGCAATTCACAACAATAATTTTTTCCATACGGGCCATTAGAGAAGTGGTTTGCCCATTGCCCAATGCAGCCATAAAAGAAGTCATAGTACGAATCAAATGGATACCAATTCGTGTGGATAGAGATGCCTCCTACGTGTTGAGTGCATACTGCAAAGCTTCTTTGCACTAGAGCCATTCATGTCAAAGGTAGGCATTTTGCAAAGCATTACAATAACATTGTGATTGTTGCAATAAAAATTTGATCTCAGATTCTTTTATTTATTTTTTCTTTTGCAAAGTGCATTAGAGAAGTACACAATACTGTATTTGCATTGATATTGTGCCACTCTTATCCAGGATTTGGTTTCTATTTCTAAGTATAAATGCAAAAGACACCATGTTGGATGACCATATTGTAGAGATAACAATGACTGGTGAGGGACACAAGCCAACGGACCTCCACAAGTCCTGAAATTTTGTAAGATCAGTAGAGAGCGGACAGGAGGAAGAGAAGGTGATAGACCAGTCACAAGGAAGGACTAAGGAGAAGAGTAATCATGCAGAGGGAGCGGTTGACAGGGAAGAAATGCATCATGACAAGAAGGGCAATGCGAGGGCCGAGGAGCCGGATCATGCACAGGGAGGGGCTGAGGAAGAAATTCATATTAAACTCCCTTTGCAAAGGGAGGGGTTGAGAAGGAAGAAGATCATGCAGAGGGAGGGGCTCAGGAAGAAAAGAATTTTGAAATTCCCAACCCTCAAGCAGAGCCCTCCACCATTCCTTTGAGCCTAAACATCATTAACAATCAACAATACTTGAGTCAAACAGGCATGCCACAGTAGAAGCCAATTCATTTGCTATGGACCACTCTACAATGGAGACACAAGAGTCTTGGACAGCAGAAGCACAAGGGAGTGAGGAGAAAAAGCTCGAGGATATTGATACTGGATATGACAACCTCCACACCAATCATACCCAGTATGGACCTTTGCTAGACATTGACATGATTGTTTCGAAAATAACCAATGTAAAAGCATATGAAAGACATCCTACTGTCTAACTACTTAATTGTTTTACAAAATTTTTGCAGAGACTAATTATTTTGGACATCAATGAACTGTTGCTATTTTGAGAGCAGTATGGTTAAATGCAGGAACTCTCAACCTGTGCAACTTTCAGATAGGCGATCTCAGAGTCATTGTACGGCCAAGCACCAAGGAATTTTTGCAATTTCTTCCTCCAAGGTTTTGGGTTGCAATATGGTCTTCTATGTAGCAGAGAAACCTCGACGTTGTCATAGCAATAGTTTGCAACGTAGCCAAAATCAAGTGTTACCAATTTGAGAGAGAGAGAGAGAGAGAGAGAGAGAGAGAGAGAGAGAGAGAGAGAGAGAGAGAGAGAGAGAGAGAGAGAGAGAGAGAGAGAGAGAGAGAGAGAGAGAGAGAGAGAGAGAGAGAGAGAGAGATTGAATAATGATTGAAGGCGACATAGGACAACAAATTCTGCATATATTGTACAAAATATAAAGAAATGACACATACTTTCACACACACACACACACACACATAGAGAGAGAGAGAGATTCATCTTATCATTGAAATAAAGATGCATCCAAATGATCAGATTCATCTCACTGCTGGAATAGAAGATTTCAATTGAAAGTAACATTACAATGGAATTTATTAGTATAGATTTCAATTGAAAGAAAATTTATAGCCCAATAGAATTCATCCAACAAGTTACATAGGCACGATTTGAACTTTGGCCACATAGCTCTCTACAGCCAATCTCTTTTTTCCTTCATTGCATAATTTTGCGTCCGCATAGTAAAAAATAGAATTGTGAGGGCTCGTTCTCCGCGTCTCCTCCACTATGTCATGTCAGAGTTAAAGAAGGTTCCATTGCTCCCTTATTGTGATCAGGAATCCCTCTGGGATGGAGAAGGGGCTGCCATTTTGTGTGTGCTGCTCTAGAGAAGAAGGTAAAGATGTTGATGAAAAGAACATGCGCGCATTGAAGGCATCCCACAAGCGTTGTACGTTGAAACAAAAGCGCATGGCAGGGCTGGAGGAAATGGGACTGAGGAGTGGGGAGGGATAAAGTTGGGGGGAGGGGGGGGTGTGTGCAGGCTGGGTAATGTGGGATAGGGTGGGCAAGGCAACACACATCAGTGGGGCGAGCAGGTAAGTGAGGGTGTGGGGGAGCGGGTTGGGTAGCCCGAGGGAGGGCAGGGGTAGTGGGCGATGGCATAGGAGCCACAATGAGCTTACCTCGCTTGGCTAAGCCCCTTTTCATAATCTTAAATTTCATTGGCGTAGTTTTGGTAAGCCACTACATAAATTGCGGATGACTGGCTTGCATTTTCATTGGAAGGCACCCCCTAAATCTTCAAAGGGACCTTTTTAGCGATCGGTGCAAGTCTTGGCTATCCAATTTTTATTGCTTTTCCACTTTTTGTTGGTAGCTATAGGTTAACTTGATGAGCTACCTTGGCTATGTGGCACCTATGGGGGCTCGCCACGAATGTAGAGGGCCATCTTCCTAGGGTAAAGGGACCAATATAAGGCCACCTAAGCGGCATGGGAGATTACTGAGAGCCTACTGCATGTAATAAATCATGCAATGACGTAAAAGAATGCTACTGCTCATTGTTGTGACCAACAAACAGCTCAATGCAAATGGTTGATCACACGCACCATACAAAAGCAAAAAAGTTTTTGCATGTAAAAAAATGGACATACAAAGCAAAGCACTGAAGGGTGAGAAATGAGTCTATGGGCAACAAGGCTTGATCGTGAGATCTGATAGAGGAAATTTTCCCTCACTCACGTTAACCATGAAAGCATTGGCTACTCGATGTGTCTGGATTCAAGATGAAGGGTCTATGGAGGAGCTCTCTAAAGTGACTCTCAAAAAGTTGTCGCTATGTTATTTGCTTTGATGCATTAGATGACACTTTAAATTAAAACAAACATCATTTTCAATTGATGTTTGTTTTCATCATTTTAAGAGGGCTCCTGCACATAGAGAGAGGGAGAACTGAAATGAAATGTTATATTAACGTCTTTGAAAGGCCAAAATGACCTATGAGACCAAAAAGTTACAATTGGTGAATTTGATACCATGTCTAAGTACGAAAAGTACAAAGAACTAAGACTAAAACCACTAAAACACTAAGGGAATGAGTCTGAAGCTGATTCGGAGCTGAAACAAGATGGAGGGAGTATGGGTTCAAATGAAATCTCTCATCGGTCATTCTCGAATCTCATCAACATCCTCCATGGTCAGTACTCTAGTTGGGCATCTTGCATGTTGAGCTAGAGTGATCTGGATCTTCTGTCATAGCCTTTGTCAATGGTGGGAGACCCCTCGAGGCCGTGGCTGTCTAGATCTACCTAACTCAATGGCTCGATCAATCAACGTACCTCTAGTGTGGGTGGGCTATGAGATCTGTTGTGATAACTGCTCCTCTGGCTCTCCCCTGGCTGGTGTAAAGAAATCTGTGATCTGTCTCTGAGACTGTCTCTCCCCTGATGTCCTCAGCAAGCTCTAAGTCTGTGCAGCTCTAGTAGGAACAATCCGAGACATCTATGATCCTCGTATCTCATGAGAGAGAGAGGGGCTTGCACACTCAGGCCTGCACCGACCATCTGCACACACACACACAAACACACACACACACACATAGAGAGAGAGAGAGAGAATCTCCACAAGGAATCTCTATTTTCCTTTTTATTGTTGTGGTAGATTTATACTTGGCACCCCTACTGGCTCGTCTGGATTTCATTAGGTAGAATCTTTCTAGATTTCACTGCACTCTTCAACCAACCTTTGTGGGTACCAGTCAAATGGTCAAATGAAAGATTCCCAAGCAAGAAATGAACTTGAACAAATGTGCTAATGGTTTTAAACTAGCTAAGATAACCAGCTCACCCAAGGGGCTTCAGTGAATGCTATTGTGCTCACATATATATTAAAAAAAGTCATCTCTAGCTGGCACTCCCTACTCAATTGAACAAGCTGAAGTCTTCATGGGGGGCCTTCAAAAGGACAAATAGTGACTATTGAGGAGTCGTGAGAGTTAAAAAACTATTTTAAAAAGGTAAAAACTCAGTCTCTCACTTGCAATTGAAAGCCAAGCGTTGTTTTTTATATGTACTCAAAACTGTCAGATTTTGCTATTTTCGGCACCTATGGAGAACCAAGAATTGTCGGATTTTTGAGAATGACACCATGGCAGCTAGCTTCAAGCACATTATCCACAAAAGCAGTGAACTGATTATTGCCATGGGGAAAAAAAAGAATTCGAACGAGTGGAGCCGGGCATCTCTAGCGGTCATGACCTCTTGCAATGAGTAAGGTTGTGTGGATAATGGTTTGCCATTACTTAGCATTGTGTAAGCCTTTTGATGTCTCAAACGGCTCGTCAAGTCTTGATATGAGATTGAGGCTACTGTACATTTTTTGATGTGTAATACAATACATCTACTCACAATTGTGGGTTTGGAAAAAAAAGACACTATAATTTTTTGTTAGTCTTTTTGATAAAAATTTTAGAAAAAAATCAAAACAAAAAAAGTATTTTAATTGTTTTTAATTAAAAAAGTATATTTGATAAGCATAGAAAACAATAAAATAATTTTTTTTGAAACCATTAAATGAAAGGACCTTTTATCAATATCTCATATCAGGCACCAAACTCCTATATACTGTTTATTCATTTGTCACTTTGTCAAGCATTGCAAAAAACGAATGCACCTTTGAAATTGTGGACAATAGCATTTAAAAGACTAGGATCTCTTTCTATTCATTCACAACACTTTTAAGCTCCATAGGGACACTTGTCAAACAACCAAACTTGAACAACCTTGGCCATTTGGGTACTAAGGCCCGTGTCACACTAAGGCACACAAATGATGGCCATGCTGAGGTGGTGGACTCTCATTTGCGAAGGAAAAAGGAAAAGATAGTTACCATATACATGTGGTAGTGATGTGTGTGAACACACTTAGGACCGTCGGGGTAATTTTTCCCTCACTAGGAGGTTTTCCCCCCCGTGCATTGTATATACGTCCATCACTCTAGGGCTATCTATCTTTCCATTGCACACTAAGTACTACACTCTCTATTGTGTGCCTTGAGCTTCCTTCGTCTTCTCCAAGCTGTATGTGTTTTCTTGCAACCCTAATTCCAGCAATTGGTAATAGAGCAGGTTGCATCCTCCCAGGCTTAGTCGTCAGCAGCTCCAGCATATGCTTGCTTACTTTCTCCGATTTTTGTGAGCTTTGGCGATCGTTCGCAGGTCGAAAAAAAATCGAGTAAGCTCAAAGAGCTTAGTCTGCTCAGATTTCTGAATCGAGCTCATTTCGGCCTCCGTTTCCACTATAGATAGTACTGCACATGCTATTTTGTCATTTTGTGCAGAATTTTTGTTAGTGCAAAATTTTGTCCCTTACAATCTTCTATGGTTTGTGCTATATAGAACGTGTTATTTCCACTTTGTTTCTCCTCTTTACGGGCAGTTTTTACATTAGGTGTGCAGGCATTCGTCCATGACCGACAACACAGATGTGTTCAAGATGTTTGCTGCTAAGGATCGTGTGTCAAAGGGTGTCTGGAATATTGTGCAGGGCATTGATGTACATCTTGGTTTTGAGGATGTAGGCGATGTTGCAGGTCTTGCTGCAAGAATTGCTGCTGTTAGAGTTGTTTTGCCTACGACAGAACAAGCTTGTTGGGATATAAAAGATGTACAGGCTCATGCATCGATTGCGTTGTCTGTGAAGTGCACTATTACTCCTCACATTCGTTCAGCAAAATCTGCAAAACATGCTTGGGTTATTCTGGTTGGTCTTTGTGCAAGTCGCAATGAGGCAAAAATTGTATTGCTTTGTAAAGAGCTGGAGTCAAAGATTATGCATGAAGAAGATGATACAGACACTTTCCTTGCTGGTGTCAAGGATATCAATGAGCAACTTATTTCTGCAGGTGAAGTCATTCAGAAAGTTCCCTTGTGCAGACTGTTCTTGATGCCTTGCCATATTCTTACTAGACTTTTGCTAGTACTTGGAGACTTATGACCCAAGGAAATCCTGAAGTTGTCAAGTTTGATGCATTATGCACATTGTTGTTGCGAGAGTCGCTTTTCCAAAAAAACAGGACTAGATAACGTGCAGTTGAACATGCCTTTATTGCTGTTGAAAGAAAAGGTGGTAACAGCTTTACAACCACTTCACATGGTTCTTTTGCGAATGGAAAATCACGTGTTTCTAATGCTTCTGCTGGCAGCAATTCATCTAGAAATTATGGTGATAAGGGGAAAAAGAAGATACGTTGTCATTATTGTAAAGCTAATGATCACTTGATCAAGCAGTGTCCTAAGTTGAAGGCCAAAGAGGCTAAGAAGAAAGAGGGTGGTTCCACTGCAAATGTTGGTTCCACTACACATGTAGCTATTATTGAGACTTCTGTGAAAGGAGACTATGATGCTGATGTTGATGCAGAATGGGCTTTTAGTGCAGAGTGTACCTATAATAATGTTGTCCATGATGCATGCATGTCAGTTCCTACATATTCACATGTGGGGTATTTTGACATTGGTGCTACAAAGCACATTACCTCACATCGTGATTTGTTCACCTCTCTTGAATCTGTCCCTCATGGGAATTCAGTTACTTGTGCCAACAATGCCTCTTATCCGATTCAAGGAGTTGGAAAGATTGTGCTTACTGCTGCCAATGGCAGTTCTTTCACACTTGTTGATGCACCTTATGTTCCTGGGATCAAGAAGAAACTTTTATCTGTATCTGCACTTACTAGACTTGGTCTTGTAGTCAAATTTGTGGGTGACAGATGTACAGTACATGATCTCGACTGATGAAATTGTTGCATCTGGAATTTTGTGTCGTGGGCTATATAAGCTCACTTTGTATGACAAGTGTGGGTAGAATTTTGCAAATGCAGTTTTGGATTCAAAGGCTATTTCAGATGCAAAACTTTGGCATGCACATTTTGGTCATCTAAATTTTGCTTGTTTGCTGCGTTTGCAGAAATTTGATATGGTTGCTTCTTTGCCGCCTCTTGAAGCACCTGTCAAACTTGTTTGTGAAGGCTGTATTTTGGGTAATATGCAACGTTCTAAGTTTCGAAAGGATGGTTCAGTTAGGGTCACATGCAGGTTGCAGCTTGTGCATAGTGACGGTTGTGGGCCCATGCAAACTCCATCCTTGGGCAATTACCTTTACTTCATAACTTTTATTGATGATTACTCCAGGCATGCATGGGTATATCCGCTTGAAGCCAAGTCCGAAGTATTTATGTGCTTCAAACAATTTCTGGTTGTGGCTGAAAATGTCTCGAAATGTACTATGGGCACCCTCCATTCCGATCGGAGGGGGGAGCATATGTCTCATGAATTTAATGCATTTTTGCCTAGTCGTGGGATAAAACACCAATGTACAGTGCCTTATATGCCTCAACAAAATGGTGTTACTAAGAGAAAAAATAGATTATTTACAGAAATGGCACGATGTATCGTCAAAAGTCAAGTTTTGCCGCATTCGTTTTGGCTTGAGACCATCATGTGTGCCACTTATGTACTTAACAGGTGTCCTACAAAAGCTTTGCAGTCTCTGACTCCATATGAATCATGGCATGATAGAAAGCCTTCTATTGAGTACATGCGTGTTTTTGGCCGTTTGGCATATGCTTTGGTGCCACACGGCACAAAAAATTGGATGATAAGGTTGTCAAATGTATTTTTGTTGGTTATAGTGTTGAAAGCAAAGGTTAAAGGTTGTATCATCCACAAACAAAGCGTATTCTGGTTTCACGAGATGTTGTGTTTCTGGAAGATTTTGTTCAGCCCTTGCTGTCATGTACTAGAGACAGTAATGTAAGCTCACATGACATTTATGACACTTTATTGCCTCTTTTCAGTGGTGGAATTTTGAATGTAAATTCCAATGAGGCAAATGTACGGCCTATGGGGGTTTCTGAAAATGTTACAGATCAGCCTATTACTGATGCAAATATACATGATGTACTTGATGAGGAAAGGACTGAAAACGAGCAGACTAGAGGTATGCCAAAATGGCTGGTGCATACATTGCGTGACAGTAAACTGGATGCACCTTTGTCTAGTCACACTCGTTCAGGCTCTCGCCATGCATCTTATGCATCAGATTGTTATTCTTTGGCTGTGTCTAGCTTACAAGATGTTGAGGAACCTCTATCTTTTGATGAAGCGCATAATTCAAAAAATTGGATGGCTGCCATGCAAACAAAATATGATGCACTTATAGAAAATGACACATGGGCTTTATGTGATTTGCCTCCTAGAAAAAAGGCCATTGATATGAAGTGGGTTTACAAGTTGAAACACAAGCCAGATGGTGAGATTGATCGCTATAAGGCTCGACTTGATGCAAAGAGTTATGCACAACAAAACGGCATAGATTATGAAGAGACTTTTGCTCCCACTTGTCGTATGAATACTATGCATTTTCTATGTGCATTGGCAGCTCATTTTGGTTGGGATGTACATCAATCAGACATTGTTACTGCTTTCTTGGATGGTTATATATGTGAGGAAGTTTATGTAATGCAGCCTCGCAGTTTTGTCAAGAAAGGACAAGAGGATA
The DNA here is from genome assembly GCF_014529385.1 of Adiantum capillus-veneris. Taxonomy (NCBI): domain Eukaryota; kingdom Viridiplantae; phylum Streptophyta; class Polypodiopsida; order Polypodiales; family Pteridaceae; genus Adiantum; species Adiantum capillus-veneris. Next base: position 5,267,310 of record NC_140938.1, read on the forward strand.
AAGTGTGCAAATGTAACAAAGCTTTGTATGGGTTGAAGCAATCTCCTCGTGCTTGGTATGAGAAGCCTCACACTCATTTGGTCAAACGAGGCTTTCGTAACAGTCCAACAAAAAGCACATTGTATGTAAAGCATGAGGGTAATGTACTTCTCATTGTGGTTCTCTACGTGGATGATTTGTTGATCACTGGACCAAATGAGAGACATATTGCTGAATTTAAGGCTGATTTGAATGCTACTTTCAAAATGAAAGATTTGGGGTTGTTGCATCATTACTTGGGTATACAATTTAAGCAGTGTGATGGTAGTATTGCCTTGTGTCAGAAAAGTTACATATAGACATTGCTATGTAAGTTTGGACTTGAGGATTGCAAACCTATTGTCGCTCCCATGGAAACAGGTTTGAAATTGAGTCTTCATGATGCTGGTGATCCTGCAGATGTCACTCTTTACCAAATTGTTCTTGGATGCCTCATTTATGTATTTAACACGAGGCCAGCTATTCAGTTTGCAGTCTCACAGGTCAGCAGATTTATGCATAGCCCAAGGTCTAAGCATTCGCAGGCTGTCAAGAGGATTTTTTTCTACTTGAGTGGCACTTTACATCTTGGCTTGTTTTATCCCAAGGGGGGATCATTGCCGCCAGACTTACATGCTTTTTCGGACTCTGATCGGGCTGGTTGTTTTGACACACGAGTGTCCACAAGTGGTTTTTGTTTCATGCTTGGTAGCTCATGCATATCATGGTTAAGCAAGAAGCAACCTACTATGGCCACTTCTAGTTGTGAGACTAAGAGTCTTCACAGCTACGGTTGAGTGTGTATGGCTCAGACGCCTTATGGCTGATTTGGGTGTTGGACAGGACATTGCCAACACTATCTACACTGACAGCCAGAGCGCATTGGCAGTTGCGAGGAACCCAATTTTTCATGCTCATACAAAGCACATTGAGGTGCATAACCATGTCAAGGAGAGGCTCTCAGCAGAAGAGATCATCTTGGCTTTATGTGCCAACAAGGACAACCCTACAGATCTTTTCACAAAGGCATTGTCTCGTGGGAAGTTCGAAGCTTTCCGCAAAGCTTTGGGCTTACTCCCCTTTGTGGATTGATCATGTCCTCAGGGCATGGCACTTCCCTTTACTCTATGTGCCAGCTCTCATTCACTGCATCACTATGAGGGATTTGTTACCATATACATGTGGTAGTGATGTGTGAACACAATTAGGACCACCAGGGAATTTTTCCCTCACTAAGAGGTTTTTCCCCCCGTGCATTGTATATACGCCCATCACTCTAGGGCTATCATCTTTCCATTGCACACTAAGTAATACACTCTCTATTGTGTGCCTTGAGCTTCCTTTGTCTTCTCCAAGCTGTGTGTGTTTTCCTGCAACCAATTCCAACAAAGATGGCATGCATCTTTTGCCAGAGGGGCAAACAAGAGAGCCTGGCCAACTTGTGAGGGAAGCGGCCAACTACAAAAAGTGCGCGCGTGAATGGAGTTTAGAGGATTTGAGCTCTTCTTGTGAGCCTGAAATGCGGATGCTCTACCACCTGGGTACAATCAATTTGCTGGAAAACGTGGATGTTGTACATCTAATAACCCAATGTGACTGTGTTTGCCTGGCCACCTTCCAAAAAGTGGTGTAGCCACCTGCCCTAGTGTGATAGGGGCCTTTAGGCCTTTAGAGGCCAAAAAGAAAGGAAATTCGAAACACGTATGAGTCTTTCACTCTCATCAACATGTTTATTAGAATCAATAGAATCTTTTGTAACAGACATTGAACTAACTTGATCATTGCAAAGAGGACCGTGAATTAAGGAAGCCGGTCCTCGTCTTTGGGAACTACATGTTGGATTACATCATTAAATGCCCTCTTTGTTTCAGTATTTAATTTTTACGTGGCGTTGCAGACTTGTTTCGGATGTTGTTTAACTTCTGCCTAGGTTGTTTTTTTTCATACAAATGTGATTTAGTGTAACCAAGAAGCCAATTTTATAAGAAACAAAAACAAAAAACTCCCACAATAGTGCTCGATCCCATCGGACTACCACTAGGATCCACCATCTCCGGCTATGGCACCGCCTTGTTTTAGAACCGGTATGGGCGATGCGGATTTTTTTGGACTAGTTTCACCATGGCCGTATGTGGTGATTATCTAGCTTCATATAGCCTGTTGGAGTTGATTTTATAAAAAGAAAATCAAAAAAACTTCTTTGTATAGGGTATTGACGAGCTAATTAAGTACTCAACCTCTGCATTAGAACAACGTCTCTCTCTTTGTCTCTCTTAGATAATATCATTAACGTTTCTTAAAAGTGTTCATACAACATTAAAATTCACTTCTTCTCCCTCTTTCTCTCTCTCAAGTTTCTTGACCCAATGCTAGAAAATAACCGTGGTGTAGTGTATCTTAACCAAGCCGAGAAATTTGCACAAGTTTTAGTGTAATTACCGACAAAAGCTTCAAATTTTGACCTAAAGATTGGGAGAATTTCAAGTTTGCGCTTATTTTCACGGGCTATGGATAATGTATTTTTCTATCCCTGCATCGACGTGCACTGCATGAAGCCTCACGCCTGTACCCGAGCCCACTTACGTGTACACACGCAGACACACATGAGGATGATCTCTATGGAGTCAACGCATGCACAAACTGGCTAGCTTCTCTCTCTCTCTCTCTCTCTCTCTCTCTCTCTCTCTCTCTCTCTCTCTCTCTCTCTCTCTCTCTCTCTCTCTTTCCAGTTGTGGGGCTCTCAAAATCCAGATAGAGAGTGACGCTGGTCACCCTAGCTCCATGGAAGCAGCTCTCCTTTACAGCGTCGTACTTTGCAGATCAGTCGAAGCTGGAGATCTAGAGCAGCAACGTCAGCCTGTGATGGGTTGGAAAGAATGCTTGAATGTGGCCCTTGGCACGACCAAAGACCTGGCTTATTTGGATGTGGGTGTCCAAAGGCCATCATACATTTGGATGTGAAGCCTCAAAACATCCTATTGGATGCAAACTTTGGGGCGAAGCTAGCAGATTTTGGGCTTGCAAAGCCGCTTGCTACAGATCAGAAGTCAGCCGCCGTAGTGACAGTAGCAAGAGGCTGGCGCCAAGCGCTGCCCCCCTGCAAGGATCCTTGGGTCATGAATGAATGAGAGAGAGAGAGAGAGAGAGAGAGAGAGAGAGAGAGAGAGAGAGAGAGAGAGAGAGAGAGAACCTATACATGATATGCAATTATCCATTTACGTATAAGTAGGCGCAGCCCATGGTTCTAACACGTTTCACAAGGGTAGAGACATGTGGCTCCATCTGGCTCGCTCTCTCAGTACGTGTCATACAATGGTGAGTGATGGTCTACAGCTGTTGGTGCCAGGCGACTGTCCCTTGCAAACACGATAGGCCATTAGCCTTTTGCTTAGTGGGCGTAGCCCGTGATTAGGATGGGAGGATGCATGATGGAACCAGTCCGCGTCAGCGCGGATAGGTTTTGGCATGTTTCACAATGGTAGAGACACGGGAAGGGGGCTAGCCACAGCCCATGCTACACAACAGAGGATAACTTGGAAGCGGTAATATTGTGTTCTCTCATTACTTTGCAGTCAAGTAGCATGTGATCTCTCGTTACTCCGCATTCAAGTATCGATCACTAATATTGTTACTCCATTTCGCTCCATCTAGCTGCTCACTCTCTTTGACCATCTCCTTCGAAAGGCATGTGGTATATGCTCCTTTTGTGTCCAAAATTTTGGCTTTGGTGTGATGATGACGCTGGTCACCCTAGCTCCATGGAAACATCTCTCCTTCACAATGCATCATCCTTGTCATGCATAGCTCAAGCTTGAGCTCCATCTCCCCATCCCCAGCTACCCAATGCATTGTGCTTCCACCCTTGTCACTAACATTGTCTTCTTCCCCAAATGACTGCATGAGCAACGGTTTTCTATTGGACACATAGCTATAAGCTCAAGCTTAGGGTAATGATTGATATCTGCATTGAAGTGTTCATTGTTCTCATCTCTATCGAAATTTTGGCTCAACTTCAGAAGCAAATCTAGGAAATTAGAGAAAAACCTATCTATCTTGATTCCCATTGTAGGAATACCCTTCCTCAAAGCGGCCTTGGCCACCCATCCGTCGACGGTGCACTAGTTCATATTGACAATTTTGACCCAAAAAAAAAGTAGTGGTTCGGGCTAGTCAGAATATTGAAGGACCTGGAAGATTGGATACTAGAGTAAATCATGCAATTAGTTGGGCTTCAGAGTCTCCTTTCTTTGGTAGCTTGTTAGTAGAAAGGTCACAGGACTGTTGGGATGACTTATCTATGCCATCATACAAAAAACCAACGAGAAAGTATGAGAGCACATACATGCCTACATGTCGCAGCAAAAAAGAACATGCCTATTAGCCTCATAAGAAGGTCCTTCATGCCAACCCCGAAATCTTTGCACTTCTATAAAGTTCTAACATGCAATGCCTTTTGTTGGTCGATATGCACGTTATTTTCCCACTTAATTCAAGGAAAGAATTTCAAGAGTAGCCAAGCTTCGGTTGATGAGGAAAGGAATTTCCAATGAGAGGGGGGGAGACCTTAGCTATCTATGGTAGCACTATTCCATTGGGCCAAAGACTAGAGATGCATTTTTGGACACACCTAAATATGCAAGGTCCTCTCACTTTGTGAGGAGAGCATGTAAAGCTTTGGCACATAGAAAATAATATGGGAGAGCATGTTTATGCTATTTATCATGAGGTTTCTTAGTTCTACAAGGTTGTTCTATCTAGTTCTCCATTATAGAGCAATGTTTGTTCCAAGATCTCACCAGTATTTATCAAAGAGGATCTCCAAGTCAACATCCATCACTGGATAAGTCTAGCTGATATCATTAGATGCCTACCATTACATACCAACATTACCATCGTGTTTAGTCAAGCTCAAGAAGTAAAGCATGTTCATGACCTTCCACTACAATATGGTGGATATATTGCTTTTGAGATGCCACCACAATGTGACAATTCAAACATGTATGGTATGGAACAACAATTTGATGGGAACTCTTGGACAAAATATATGACTTGCAGTAATGACTTATTTAAAGGTGTGGTATGCTTTAATAGGTTTGGGTGATTGCCTTTTGCATTGAGGTGCTGGGTGATTGTTGTTTGGGTTGAGGTGTTGGATGGTGGAATCCAACAAGCCATGATTACCTTCTTCAATATAGCTTGCGTTTGCATCAATTTGTCAAGGGTGTTTCTCATATTTGCTCTGAAATTAGCTTCGCTCGGTTTTCTTTGCTCTCGTTGATTGGAAACCCCACCACGTATCAAAGAAAAGGAAATGAGAACCCGCGAAAACGTGGAAACGAAATCGAGCCCGCCAAAACTTAGAGAGAGAGAGAGAGAGATTGTGTATGTGTGAATGATGGCAAGCAGAAAGAAGAAGGCTCCAGCTCCAGAAGCAGCAGTAGGTCTCAAACAGAAATCTCTCCTTTTCTTCTTCTCCAAGCCCTCCTCACATCTACCTTCCGAACGTGCCAGCCCCCGCCTCCAAGGTGATGAAGATGATTCTGTCAGCTCTTCGCTACAGGACGCTGGTGATAGCCTCCGATGGTCTCAGCTTCTGACAGGTTGGACGCCTGCTCTGGACATTGAATCCACCTTTAAACAAATCGGTGGCGATGGAGGTACACCGGATCATAATAATGTCGATGAGACTGAGGGCGAGAGTGTTATTGAGCAGAAAACTCCTATTGTGCTCTCTGGCTCTCCGAATGGGGCAGGACGTTCTGCTGAATCAATTTACAATAATGCTGATGATCATTACACCCACTATGTTGCTGACAAGAGCGATGAAAGGGAAGCCTCTTCTTTCCATCCATGCAAGAGGAGACGAAGCAGTTCACAATCTTGGCATCCTTGTGATGATGGCAATAATAAGGATGTGAAACTGGAATTGCTTGAAGCATCTGCAAAGTGCGGCCAAACAACGGAGCCCCAAAAGGAATTTCACATGTATCAGAGCAGGCAGGATAAAGTATTCGCTGAAGATTGCAACAAGCCAGCGTCTTCAAAAAGAGACTCGACCAACGAAGGAGACACAAGGTCTCCTGTCCCCTCGTTGCCCTCAACACCAGTCTTGCAAAATAACACTACTCGTCCTTCCGCTGTCGAAGAAGATCCTGCCTTGAACCTTGATGAAGAATATTGTGAGAATTCAAAATTATGTAACAGTGTATGTGGACGTACGATGGAAACAACAGCTGAGATCAGTAATGGCAATGAAAATGTCATGAATGGCTGCATCACCCTTGAAGTTGAAGAAGGAACAGAAGATATAAAGGATAGGCATGGTTTTTCTGAGCTCAAAACGGTCAATGGACATGATGATGTCGCTGCCATTGACATGCTTGATAAAGAGATCCCATCAGTCCTTTCCCCTGTGGCTACAGATGCAAGGACAAATTCAAGCTTCCTAAAGCTGAAGAGAGGTTCTGGACATAGGGTTTCCGCTCCTGAGGACTTTCTAGAAGCTCCTCTAACAGATTATGAGAAAGAGCGAGAGGAGAACATACTCAGAAATCAGCATCCATCAGTCCTTTCCCCTGTGGCTACAGATGCAAGGACAAATTCAAGCTTCCCAAAGCGGAAGAGAGGTTCTGGACATAGGGTTTCCGCTCCTGAGGACTTTCTAGAAGCTCCTCTAACAGATTATGAGAAAGAGCGAGAGGAGAACATACTCAGAAATCAGCATTTCATGCAAAAACTTGGCCTCACTGTGTCAGCCCTCACAACCAGCAAAGAGTTCACTTCACACTCAGTTACAAAGCCCAAAGGGAAGGCGATTGCCAAGGTCAGGCCCCCAGTGCTGCCAGTTAGGCGAAGTAGTCGATTGATGCAAGAATCCGTGGGTGCTCACATGCAAGATGATGGAGAAACAGCTCAAATTGTAGCTTGCAATGCTTCCGTAGAAGAGGAACCCTTGTCCTATGATGACTCCTCTGTTCTGAAATATACTTGCGGGGATGGAGTTAGCAATAGTGCATCATATCCTTCTCACGAACTTGTCGAACATGGTGTCAACAAAATTATAGGGTTTCGACCCTTGGATGGGGTTCTGCAAGATAAATACCTTACAAGAATATACACGATGAGTGCCCGCTTTGTGTCACAGCATCAACGAACTCTGCTTGCAGCTGGCGGTCATCAAGGGCGCATAGCTGTATTTGGAACGACATCCGGCATGGTTAGGGGAGTCTCTGTCTCCATGGAGAGTGACAAAAATGAATTTCAAGAGCCTTTGCTGTCTTGGAAAGGTAGCAGTTGCTGGATTTCTGGAGTAAAGTTTCTCTCTGTACAAGCTCGGGTATGTTAGTTCTCTTTAAGGGTTTTTTTGGAATGAAGCATTTAATTAAACCTGAGGCATTATGTGATAAGAAATAGGAATGATCTTATTAGGCAAGAAAAGTTCACACCTCTTGCCATTTCCACAACTCTTGAAATGTAAGCTTCCACCTTGAATGCAACATTCTTGCATTTCTTGCGAAAGATCTGATACTTTCAATGTAGTTTTTTTGAGTGAGATGAGCACCCTATGCTCTCGCAGAACTATGAGCAAACAAATGCAAATCTGTTTGGTATTAAGAGAGACATAATGATCTTTTTTCTGCAGGAAAGTGCAAACCTTTTGTTGTCGAGTGCCAATGATGGGAATCTTGTCCTATGGGATATAAACAAGCAACAAAAGGTGCAGCAGTTGAGCGAACAGCTGGCAGGATTGCCACCACTCAAGGTTACTGAAGCTCGGGGCATCCATTCAAATGGGATCTTCTCAATGCATGAGTGTTGTGGCCATGTCGCGACTGCTTCCAAGGATGCAACAGTAGGGCATTCGAAAGTAACTGATCAAGAGATCCGTCTAGATCGATCTATTTTGGGCCATCATTCCGGAGCAATCAGGGGAGTTAACTTCAGGCAAGACAACCTGACTTATGCAGTGCATTATGTACTTCTTATGGACATATCAGATAACTTCTTTTTGTTTTCCAGAGATGCTTCTATATTAGCTGATTATATCAGATAACTTCTTTTTGTTTTCCAGAGATGCTTCTATATTAGCTGATTGTGGCAGTGATGGACTAATATGCATTTTGGATCTTCGCATGGCCGAGCCCTGCTCTCTATGCATTGACACGGCTGATCCCACTGGTGTGAATGTTGTTGAGTGGTGCCCTTTCCAAGAGCATCTTTTGTTATCAGCAAGCAAAGATCCAGAAATATCTCTCCATGATATCAGGAATACCAAGGAACCCCTTTACAAGCTAAGTGGGCATGTCAACCCAGGTGTGCAAAGATGCTCTCAGATATATAGGCCCACCTTTGTGGCTCAAGGAGGGACCATTGCAACCCCTGGGCAAGGATCGAAGGCTCTGTCGTTGTACTCTGTTGATACAGGGCGGGCCATCAGTAGGGGCCATTTGGGCCATGATGCCACCATGGTTATGTGGACTGCGAGTTGTAATGAGTCTAGCTCTGTTCTATGGGTGGCCTCCAGGGACATTTCTCAGCTCCTTCCCTTGTGGCAAACTGGAGGGTGAAGCTTTGTTTAACTGGAGTTTGTGTACTTATGGAATCCAAGACAAGCTCTCAATAGCTCTTGGAAATGGATCTGTAGCTCTTTTGGGCAGAGTAATCAAGTATCCTCACTTGTCATGAAGTGACAAGAGCCCTCTCAATTTACTTCAACTTCAAAATTTTGGCAATCAGTGATGAGATTCATTGGAATTGTATTTGTTTCTGTGTCTGTACACGTATCTGCAGCATTTGCAATCACAGGTGTGAGGCTACTAAGGCTTAGCTCATCAACAAAGGCTTTGCTGAAACAAGAATAACAAATAGGGCTTACATATCTACGAGATTGCAGTCTAATACTAGATCAAGAAATTTGATGAAATTTCATTAATTTAACTCATAGCTTTTGCTCGAACTGCGGATGGGCAACTGCTGGTACTGAGCTTGGCATCATGGTCATGCTCCTTGTTCCTGTCCTCGGAGCCATCTTCACTCGAAAAGTTATGGGAGGAGAATCTAATTAGTAGCTCCACCAAGCCTATCAATCATGTTTTTGTGCAGGATGTTTATAGAAAATTTTTTGTAACAGATCAAATGGTCAAAATCCAAGAAGCTCTCCTATTGGGGTGTGTCCAACTTGGCCCTAGGCCGCACTTGTTTGTGGATCCACCCTAAAAGTTGATACTGCCAGCATATCAATATAAGGATACAAACTTCCACTTGCGTATGGAGGGAAAATATACCAAAATGCCCCTTAAATTTCGAAGAATCCCAAAGTGTCCCTCATTGCTGGTCACGATTACCAAATTACTTCTCACAAGCTCTCAAGAGGTTGTTTTGCAAGATGTCACAAGTACACTTGAGACAAGACGGTATAATTAGGAATTTTGATGATATTGTGAGTTCATGGTGTAGGGAATGGTCCCTTGGGGACCATTCCTTGGAATCCCTGCGACCAAAGGGCGACCGGCTGAGCCGGGAGTCCTATGGTAGCAGGATTGCAAGGACCATTCCCGACTGTCAACGGTTGTGGGGAGGAGGGCCACCGGTTCAAGAGGTCAACCACAGGCAGGCAACCAGTTCCGTAGGCTGACATGTCAGCATTCCGTGCAACTGCGATTTTGCGTGCTGAGTTGGAGGCAAACAATTGGCACGCAAATTGTGTACATTCCCAATGCTGAGCTGTCCAGCATCGAATGATTGCAAGCACAAATTCCTGCCAGTAAAGATGAGGCGATGGACGGCTCTGATCTGCAGCCCCCCGACCCACGACCTTGACGGGAAAGATAATTCATCCTTCAGGCACAAGTGCCATAATCTGTGGATCCAGTTTGTAAAATTCTCTAATTTGTAAGTCACAGATCTTCCTAGTAATGTCTGGTTTCTATCAAGGTGTCATTAGATATTATGCCTAGACACTAAGATGTACGTTGATTTTATATAGAATCAACCATGTGAACATGTGAAAATTCTGTCCAAAGTTTATAGTTTAAAATTTATGCAATGGCATTTTAAGTTATTCTGATCATTTTTCTGGTATGTGTAGACAGAAGGCAAGTATGTTCCAAGTCCCAATCTGTGTCTTTGAGGTAAGAGTCGAGACTAAAGAAAATTCCCAAAAAACACATGGGCATGTTGTGAAAACATTTTACTGACAAGCTATATTAGTGGCTGCCACTCATTTTACATGTTTTAGAAGACTACGACGGCTAGCCATGACAATTCAAGTTCTCTGAAATGAGTGGCTTGTACAGTACAAATCTGCTTTATTTAGGGCAGAAGCAAAACCGGCATGTAAGATCAAAAATATTTTGAGTCAATTGAACCTAAATTAGATCCTCTCAAATAGTACAACAAAGATGCGCACAAAGAAGAACACATGAGAATCATTCACAAGACACAGTGGGCATAAAGGGGGATTGCAAGCAATAATCCTGCCAGCCCACCTGCTGCCAAATCTCCATCAAAGATGCTGAGGGCTTTAATGTAATAACAGCCATTCATCTCTACCCCTTAAAGCTAGGCTCATACTTAATGTCACTTGTGTTGAGCTTAGTACCCGACCGATATGGGCAACTGAATGGCATCTATTTATTAATAATATACTTGGGAGGGAGTGTTCATGTTTGAAGTGTACTCTTTGCAACAGAACATACCCTCAAGAAATTAAAAAAAGAAAGTTCACTTGAAATATAGTTCACCGACACATTTACCTCCCTGCCAAAACCATGACTTAGCACAGATAGCACACAAACACAACAGCACCTTGAAGAGATAAGTCTTGTATAAAACAAAAATGAAGGCTGATTATTACCTAATTTCTTTCCTTTAATGTATACAAACCAAAGTGATCCTCTTTCACTTCAAAATGTTCATCCTCAGCTCTTGGAAACTTTGTGAACCTTTGCAAGATCCGGGGAAACAAGTATAATTCTAGTTTGCAAAAATTTTGTTGCGCCTTCCTTGGCAGGTAAAAAAGAAGATTCTTTTACCGCTTATGTATGCAAAACAAGTCTTGAACTCTCCAAAAAAATGACCCTACAGTCATGTCGACAAAGAGTATACAACCAAACTATAACCATAGCATAAGAACTATGCAGCTTTTGGAGACAAGCCCTTCTGTAATGAAAGAACAGCCCACCTCATTATTAGCTTTAAACACACAATGAAAACAGGAAACATGCAGAGACACTATCTCGCTTACCTTCTTCTCTTCCTCCAACCTTGCTTTTATTAGAGAGTACATTGCAACTCCAGCAATGGCGATAGCCGTACCGATCCCGGTTTGAGTCGAGATCTTGTTTCCTACAATGCAATAGAAGTCGCCTCAGAGATAGTTTGCACAAATAACCAGGTCCAAGTATGTAATCAACATACCAAAGACAACAATGGAGAAGCCGATGACAAACACCCTCTTCAAGACATTCCCAACGGCATGAGTGAGAGGTGCAACTCTTTCCAGAGTGTTGGTTGCCAGCTAATAAAAAAGAAGAGTACAAAACACATCAAGGTCAAGTGACTACAAAACCTATACGGCCCAGCCTGTTTGTAGGTAAAATCGGTAAAATCTTGGACTGACGATCATGCCTTACTTGATTATACAGATGGTAGAACATTCCCACCCAAAACAAGTCCGATAAAAACTTGGTCATCCCAACCTTTGCAATCGCATCTGCAAAACCATGCTGCATAAGGGCTGGACCCTCCATCTGCGATCACATCGAAATCCTTGTGAGCCCTTCAGACACCCTCTTCTACAGATAAACCTTCCTTCAGCCAAACACTCACCAAAATGGCAGGCGGAATACAAAACACCAGGGCTATTATCGAGATGTATGCATAGAGATTAGTGCTGTCCATACCAGTCTGCAAAATAATAACAGAGTGGCTTAAATTTGATTAGCAAAGAAACAAAGAAGAAGCGCCATGACATGTACTTACCATTGCCTTTTTGGAGTAAACACTTCGGTATGTAAATGCAATGTTAGACGTCATTGCACTGATAAAACCAAGCCAATTAAATGAAAGTTCCGTCATCGAAGCCATAGAGACACCTGCAATAATGCTCTAACTTTACAACATGCACATAATGGAACAAGAGGCCTCAAATCAATATTCAAATGCTAAAGAAGCCGCCCTACGCTGATACAGTCTTTCAAACACGAAGTGTCACACATATGAGGAAGGCGACAAGATACAAAGAGTGAAATGTAGCCCACATACCGACCACTACAGGAGTAAGAGATAGCCAAAGTGTCAATGGAATCTGCTGACCAAGCACAAACTGTGAGGCGGCAGCATTGAAAAAAGGCTCCAGAGCTGAAAGGAAAAAAACAAAAGTCACTCTCTGCACTTAACCCAAGCATTGCTTTACCTCTCTTGCCTTGTAATTCAAACTAGAAAAGCTAGACTTGCCTTTTATTGTATGGGTAAAGGATACAGCCACCGCCGCAAAAGATACATTTGTCATAACATGACCCAAAGCATGGCAAAAGGAGACTGGCAATAATAGCCAAAAGGTTTCCTTACTGAGTGGCTAGTAATTGCAAACAAAAAACAGATGAGCTCAACTAAGGTGCTCTTATTTATGCTGCATTATGTAATCAATATATCATGCACTAATACAGAGACAACTTACAGCCCGCTTTGGCATGCCAAGCGTCCAAGAGACAGCACAGTAGGCAACACCAACCACTAAGTGTATGAGGGATACAAAACTGCATGGACATGCTCACATTAGTAAGATCTTTGTGATAAAAAGTAAAACATAGTAAGGACCGCACCAGTAGAGCACTTACTAGGGGTATGGAAAATAATTGTAGATTTTTTTGTTGAGAATGTTGAAAATAACATTCAAAAAATACCTGAAATCATCATAACACATCATCAGTCAATAGCATGCATGTCTTTCATCCAGCACATCAAGGATCATGGAGGAAAACTCACCACATGAAGAAAAAGAATCCAGTCACCAGTGCTGGGTTTTGAGAAAGAAATCCTTCTGACTTTTCACTAACTACCCTGCCATGTATTAAATAAAAAGCTCTTTCAAAATCCTCATGTGTTTTTACTCATTTGATGCAAACAGCAATATGAAGACTGCAAAGAGCAAGATCAAAAACATATTTATAGGTCATATCTGCACACTACAAAGCATAACCCATCGTCACTAAAGTATGCAACGCGGTTATACTCCAAAGATTAGTACCATCATGAACTCAAGAGCTATCCAACTGTTAAATCATAAAGGTGTGGACACTGATGAAGAGACCAAAGAACTCACTCAATGGAGGCATCTCCCCCCTCTGCATCAGCCGCTGCTGAGGCCATGCACACTGGTGGTGTTGACCTTTTGACCCCTTGCTTTCTCAAGGCTGGCAAAGAGGGGCCATGTGCTAACAAAGGTACTCCATGCATCGATGACCTTGATGAACTTGATTCGACATATACAGGAGCACTTGCTTGCTTATTTACGCTTGGCAATCTTAGAGAGAATCTGATTGCCTCCATTGTGTTCAACCTTCCCAACGGGAACGAGGCAGCCATGCTGCAGAATTTTGGCATGCCTTCACTAACAAGGCCCTTCATAAGAGTGTCCTGCCTTTTCGAACATCCGGGCACTCCACATTTCTGAAGGTGCACACTCGATAGAGAAGCCATGCCCTCCTAGTTTCTTCTGTGATCTGCAGAAAATGCTTAAACAGATGATCATGCAATTTCTAGAGATGGTGAACCACAAACTGCAGCTTGAGCAAAATTGCACCACGTTATTACATTAAAAAGCTTGCATTTCAGCACTAATCTAGCATTGTTGACAATTTGTGTGGCTATGATTTATTGCCAGAAAAAATTGACAAAGACAAGGCCAGATCTACTGCCAAATACGCACCCCATAACAGCGAGAACAAGGGTTTTTTTTTTTCGATTAACGCAGGGAAAAAAATTACTAGCATGAGTATGCACCAGAGGTATGACCATGAGAAGAAGCAGCCAGAGTAATTATGAGCGCATGAGAAGAAAAGACCCATGAGCACCAGCATCTCAACCACAATAGTGACGCCGCTTGACTCAAATGCTCGGAACTCAGGATGTTCGCATGCAAAAAAATATGTGCAAATTTTGAGTTTTCTCCCCCCTCAGCTCTCCGAAAATTTTGCAAAAGCTGGCGATCGATTTCTTCGCTTGTAATTTGCGAGATCTTGCGCCGCAAAAGTGTGAGAAAGAAGAGGAAGGAGAAGCCGTAGCTAACCTGACAGAGGATCGCCCACAAAAAAAATCAGCTTCCAAATAGCTCAGGGGGTCCTTGCCATAATAATTAAGCAATGCCCTAGCTTATTATTATACCCCAAAATAATCGGGAAAAAAACTGCAAATATTTTGGTTGCTTTTGGGTATCCACGTGTATCCTTGTTGGCATCCTATGTGGAGTGGGTGTTCCCCCGGTGCTCTCGTTTGGCGCACCTATTTCGCATGCTTAGCATTAAATTGAAATTTTCCTCTGGGTGATTCCAAGATCCCATAAACTTGAGTGCACCGTGGGTGACATTGTGAGCACGGGGGAGTTGAGACATACTTGTGAAAAATTCTAGTGTTCGTGAACTTGTGCGGAAGCAAAGTGGATTACAGTCATAATTAATGTCCCTATATGGGAAAAAAATTATGAATCAAGAATTTTCTTCCTTTTGATCCCCCCTCCCCCTCACACACACACACACACACGTGAAGAGGGCTTGGACCCTCATTCATGATACCCAAAAACAACTCAAGTTAAGATGCATGATGTACTTGAGGAAAAACCATTGAGATACAATATACTGAATCAGAAGAAAGCTCGATTGAACGACTAGTCCACATGACAAAGCACAAGTAGCAAGGACATCCAATGTATATGAGTGAGAATGCCTGAGCAAAGTCTGCAAGCAATCGAGCTAGTGTGGACAAGTAGGCCACAACATTACAAAGATTGGCAATGGGGAATGTTCACGTGATTTTCTCTCTTTGTAGGGTATTGTATAGAGCTCGCGCCTCCTTATTTGCAGTTCTATTGCCAGTCTGAACCCAACACACAGTCCCTCTCCTCATCATTCCGAAAAAGAAGAGAGGAAACAAAGGAAGAAAAGGGCTAGGAAGAGGTCGCCCTCTTCTCTTTCTTCTTCACCTTCCTCCTCTTCCGATGAAAGCTATGGCTATTCTCCTAGAGAATACAGGAGGGGAGGACATCGCAAATCATACCCTGCATGGCGAAGGTCCCAAAAACTAAAGAAGTTCAAGGAGGGAGAAAAGAGTATCTCTTTTCTCAGTTACGATGGCACTTTTGGTGCTACCGACAAAGTGTTGGCCTTTATCCAGCAATTTGATGCGGCCTTTGGAGACGAGGGCTGCACGGAGTCCTCCAAGCTACGCCATGTAGCTATGCACTTTCAAAAATCAGATAGTCAATGGTGGGCTAACCTTTGTGGCAACGACGAATCCCCACAGACATGGAAAACTCTACGAGTTTCCATCATGAAGCCATTCCTTGCAAGCGATGCAAAGGAAAAAGTGGTTACCAAATGGCGCAGCTTGAAGCTTCTCTCTCATGAGTCTATCCACAAGTATGTAGACAAGTTTTGGGATTTACATCTCAAGGCTACTGTCTTTCAAAAGATAGACTTTGCCGAGCAAGGCAGCAATTCTCTGCGGGATTACTTGAAGAGATGGCCGAATACATCAACTCTCGATGACATGGTTCTATTAGCGAAGTAATGCATCACGGCATGGTTGCTTCACGCATCAATTTCCATCAAGGGGCTAGACGGAATGTCAAGCCCATGGAAAACAAATACAAAAATGATGCAAAGGGGAAAACCAATGTTCAAAATTCTTCCCAATGCACTTCCAACAACAACAATAATAATCGGTCCAAGGAGAAGGAAGTTTACAAAGGTAAAAACAAATTCTCTCCTAAAGAGCTTGAAGCTTTTCGCAAGGACCATAAGTGTTTCAAGTGTGGAGAGCAAGGATATGGCTATTGTTCTTGCCCCAAGAAGAATGCTCGCAATGAGACTCCTAGGGCTTCCACTATCGAAGCTCCAAAAGAGGATGCTCATTGCAAAGGATCATCACTTTCCTATGCTCGGGGAAAGGTAAGAGAGCATGATGCCTTCATCTTGTTTGACCCTGGCTCTACTCACAATTTCATATCAACGGAGTTGGCCACCAAGTTGGGCATTCAAGCTTTTGACATGGGAGATATGGTAATTTTCTGATAGAGCTTTCAAGGGACAGCAAGCCTCCGTTACTCCCTTGATTGGGAAGTTGAGGCTTCATGTCCAAAGCTATGTCAAACAAAAAGACTTTTTCATCTCTCCTCTCCACCAACATGAGGATGCTATCCTAGGGGCGCCATGGTTTGATCGCATGGCTGCCAATATGAAGTTCCCTGAAATGAGAATTTACTTCACCTACTGGGGAAAGAACATATATATAGATGCTAGTGAGAGTGGTTGCACTATTCCACTTGTAAATCCTCCCGCTTTTGATAAGTCAACGAAGAGCTCAGTTTCTCCCTACATGATTTTTGTCAAAGAGTCTCTAAAAGATCCTAATGTTTCAGCAAACATAAATGGTACGAATCAGAAGAGTTAGACTTGTCTAATTATCTAAAAGGATTTCAAGATGTGTTCATCGACGATATCCCTATGGACTTACCTCCAAAACGAGGGGATGATGACCATCGAATTGAGCTCCTCCCAGGAAGCTCATCGCCTAACAAGCCTCCTTATCGAGTCTCTCAAGCTCAACAAGAGGAGATTATGAGGCAAGTATAGGAATTGGTAGACAAAGGCATGGTGAGGCCTAGTTCCTCTCCCTTTTGTTCTCTAGTCCTTTAGTGCAAAAGAAAGATGGTACATCCATATGTGTGTGAACTATCGAGCACTAAACCATATCACTATTAAAAATAGATTTCCTGTGCCTCAGGTAGAAGATATGTTTGATAAGCTACAAGGCTCTACCTACTTCAATAGGATTGACCTTAAAAGTGGCTATCATCAAATAAGGATAGTGGATGAAGATATCCTAAAGACCGCGTTTCGCACAATGTTTGGTCTTTATGAATATCTAGTCATGCCTTTTGGTTTGACTAATGCACCAGCTATATTCAATCATCTAATGGAGAAAAATTTTAGACCTTATCACAAATTCACTGGAGTGTTCTTTGATGATATCATCATCTACTCCAAGTCTTTGGAGGAACATAAGCAACATCTCCAAGTGATTTTTCAAGCATTGAGGGAGAACAAGCTTTTTCTCAACCAAAAGAAAAGCGAGTTTTTCCTTCAAGAGATTCTATACCTAGGTCATATTATCTCTCAAGATGGTATCCGTATGGATCCATCAAAGTTAGAGGTAACAAAAGCATGGCCTAATCCAAGGAATATACATGAGCTAAGAAGCTTTATTGGCATGTACTCATACTATAGACGCTTCATAGCAAAATTCTCTCAAATAGCAGGACCACTACATGACTTAACTAAGAAGAAGGTTAAGTATGTATGGACTGCTAAGGAGCAAATTCTTTTGATAAGCTCAAGGAGAAGCTTACCTCCCAATCAGTCCTCATGCTTCCGGATCTCTCAAAGCCATTTGAGTTCCAATGTGATGCTTGTGGTGATTGCCTTGGACCAATTTTGCTTCAAGAAGGGCATGCCATAGCATATGAGAACCGAAGGCTCAATATGGATAAACGAGTCTTGGGCATTTATGAGAAAGAGCTTTTAGATGTTCTACATGCCCTAGAACCATGGAAGCACTACCTAATGGGGACTCCATTTCTCCTACGAACCGACCACCAAAGTCTCAAGTATTTCGTGATGCAAACCAAGCTTTCCAACAAACAAATGAGGTGAGCAAATTTTCTTTCACAATTTAATTTCCATATTGCTCACATTGCTGGTAAGTCTCTTTGAAAATCTAGGAGCAATATTGAATTTCTTTTCGGCGTATCACCCAGAAATGGATGGCCAAAGTGAGATAGCCAATCTTACGATTTGATCTACTCAAGACTTATGTTACCAAAGGAGATCAACGCTCACAATGGGAAAAGTACTTACCTCTTGTAGAGTATGCCTATAATAATATTGTACATACTTATACAAAAAAAGCACCTTTTGAGATCATTGATGGAAGACCTACAAGTCCCTTGCTACTCAAAGTACATGGGAAGATCTTCGCCGCCAATGAGTATAGCCGTGACCTACAAGAATCTTTTCAAAAGATTAAGGAGGCTATATCCATATCTCAACAAAGGCAAAAAGCTGTTGCTGACAAGCACAGAAGGGCCTTAACATTCAAAGAAGATGATTGGGTCTTGCTTAAGTTTCCTAAGGCTTGATTAGGGCAAACCACGAGCAAAAATCCTACGGGCCATCAAAAGTATTATGCTAAGCTAGCAAAAAGATACTATGGTCCTTTCCAAATTTTAAAGCCTATCAATGAGACGGCCTACCAACTCAAGCTGCCCAACCATTGGCTCATACACAATGCTTTTCTTGTGAGCCTACTCAAGCCCTTTAAAGCAGAGCCACCAAGTGAACCAATTATTGAAGACCCCCTCGAAGTTGAAGACCAAGAAGAGGTGCTACAACCTGAAGCTATCCTTTGGCATGAAAACAAGGTTCTACGACATGGTAAGATTATCGGACGGAATCTTATTGAGTTCAAAAATTATCCTTTTGAAGATGCTAGATGGATGCAAGGAATACAGCTCAAGGATAGTATGAACATTGTCAATGCTTACAATGCTACATTAGAGTAGCAAATGTACAAATTTCTTTTAAATGACCAATCTTTTTCTCTTATAAGACTAGTTCTCTTTTTATTGGGAGAATGAAATGGACTAAAGAGCAGACATGCTTGCAGCAGCCAAGCACCAAATGGATTAGTCATCCATCTTGGAAAGATGTCGTGGGGTAAAAAGGGATCCGCTGCCGGCTAAGTAATATTGACTAACGACTAAGGCTTTATCTCTTCTACCTCATAGTCACGGACGACTATGATTTCAAGAGAGATGTATGTCATAAAATCTAATATCTAACCAACCCAAATGATTTTCTCATATTAAATTGATCACTTAATGTGGGAGAATAAACAGGAACAAGGGTTAAGATATAGACATGTGCTTATAGATCTATCTCAACACGTGGCTAATGGTAAAGGGGCCCAAATGAGAGATGGTCTATCAAAGAGCAAGGCTACCAATGGAGCTTAGAAGACCTTAGGGTTAGCTTCATTAAAGACCTCCAAAGGTTAGTGTTCAAAGTCCTTTGACCTAAGTTAGGGCTGAGCTTGAGGTGGGAACCTGACCCAAGCTCGAGGTGCTTGTCGTGCTTGAGGTGCTTGTCGTGCTGGATGATTAAGGTGCTTGAGGTGCTTTGTTGTGCTTGCTTGAGATGCTTGTGGGAACACCCCCAAGCTAGAAGTTCTTTGTCATGCTTGATGACTAAGTTGCTTAAGCACCAAAAGTCAAAGTGATCCCTACATAAGAGGGGGCGAGCCCATATTGTAGGGGCTAGTGAGAGAATACACACACACTCAAGGTAACCCCAAGTCTTAAGAGGCAGCAAGGACACATGTCATGCTCCTACCCATGTTACCTTCATGAGGTGCTTGAATCCTATTGGCTAGGCTTAAAAGGGGTCCAATGATAAATTACTTGAATTAACTAATTGTTTTTGCATTTATCAAGTCCCCTCTCTCAAAGGGGAAAGGGGGACACTTGTCCCAAGACTACCCCTATTGCTAGAAATGGCCCAAGCTTGTGATTGGCTAGGTTTGGCATGAGCCAATGAGCTTCAAGCAAGAAGAGGCCTTGCTTGTAGGGTATACTCACCCACACACGCTCTCATTGTGTGCTATGCAAAGTGAAAGAGCTCCATCTCCGTCTCCAAGCTCCTTGAGAAGTTGAGATCCTACACCAACACTCTTGGCTATGGAGTGCAAATCCAACCAAGAGCCATGCTTGAATGCTTAAGCTTGCCATCTTCTCCGTCTTCATTACCATGCTATTATGTATGCTAGCAAGAAGAGTTATGATAAGAGAGGAACTAATTCTTTCTCCTATGAAATGTTTCTTCTTCCTCTTCCCTACCCTCATTCCTTGCTAGCTCTCTCCACCTTGGAAGGTGTTTGAGGTCTTGGATTGAGGCTTGGGATAGTTAAAGCTTTCTTCAAATTTTATGTTATGCTTGTGATGCATGAAGCTTTCCATCTTCATTGCTTCACCTAGGTCACAAGGAACACAAAGATTGTATTGTAACAAGTCTCTCTTTATGGGAGAAATCATAATACAACTGCCTATTGGAGGGGGGATCGGCTCCACATAAATCTGGTCCTCAATTGTTGTCACGTTCTCTAAATTCTCTCTCTTGCAAAAGTATTGTTCATGCCAAGTTAACTAAATGCTATGTAAATGTTGTTACTATCAATTATGTTCACCCGCTATGCTCACAAAGTAATTTCTCAAAAGTACTCTCATTAATTTCTGCTACTCTCAAAATAGGCCAATTCCATACATTGGTATCGGAGCATTTGGTTTCCCTTTTCTTGCTTAAGAAGAGAGGTCCTTAAGTAGCCTATAAATGGTTGATGTTGTTAATTATATTAGGGTAAGTGGAACTGGGGTCTATTATCGGTTTTGTTGAGCCCACTATGTGGGATATGGTACGCACCTCGGGAGCTTTGGACTTAATAATAGAGTATTTTTAGACTTGCCTGTGGCTTTACCATTATTGAGCCATAAGAAGTCCGAAAGGAGCTAGCCCTCAGCAACTCTGCTATGTTAGACCTACTCCACTACTCTCTATAATTAACCACTTCGAGCCGTGGGTGTAGATACTTGAGAGCCAATTTTCAAAGGCTAAGAGGAGTGGCAACTAAGGTTTTGAATCTCCAAAGAATACATTAAGTACATACATAAATTTTGTTAACATGGATGACAATAATCAAGAGAGTAGAATGAACATTGATAGCTTTGATTTTTCACATGAAGGTGCTAATTGATGATGCCCCCATGTTCGTGAATTATCTCGTTACTAGGTTGCAGCAAGCTATGGGCAACCCTGCTTTGCAAGCCGAAGTTACTCAACAACTTCGTGCTTATGGAATTTCCCTTCCTCTTCAAGAGGAGAGAGAGCTTACGAGGCCTCTTGAAGAGACCCCCAAAAGAAGACTCTCCCATACGAGAGGAGGAATCCAAAGAGCAAGAAAAAAATGAAACTTTAACTTCCTCTGAAGATATGGCTCCACGAAGACGACGGTCTAGACGATCGCCTACTCCTCCCAAGAGAAAACGATCAACACACAGTCCCTCTCCTTGTCATTCCGAAAGAGAAGAGAGGAAAAAAATGAAGAAAAGGGCTAGGAAGAGGTCATCCTCTTCTCCTTCTTCTTCACCTTCCTCCTCTTCCGATGAAAGCTATGGCTATTCTCCTAGAGAATACAGGAGGGGAGGACATCGCAAATCGTACCCTGCATGGCGAAGGTCCCAAAAATTAAAGAAGCTCAAGGAGAGAGGAAAGAGTATCTCTTTTCTCACCTATGATGGCACCTTTGGTGCTACCGACAAAGTGTTGGCCTTTATCCAGCAATTTGATGCGGCCTTTGGAGACGAGGGCTTCATGGAGTCCTCCAAGCTCCACCATGTAGCTATGCACTTTCAAAAATCAGCTCCTCAATGGTGGGCTAGCCTTCGTGGCAACGGTGAAGCCCCAAAGACAAGGAAAACTCTACGAGTTTTCATCATGAAGCAATTCCTTGCAAGTGATGCAAAGGACAAAGTGGTTACCAAATGGTGCAGCTTGAAGCTTCTCTCTCATAAGTCTATCCACAAGTATGTAGACAAGTTTTGGGATTTACATCTCAAGGCTACTGTCTTTCAAAAGATACACTTTGTCGAGCAAAGACAACAATTCTATGCGGGATTACGTGAAGAGATGGCCAAATACATCAACTCTCAAAAACAACCTGGTTCTATTAGCGAAGTAATCCATCACACCATGGTTGCTTCACGCATCAATTTCCATCAAGGGGCTAGACGGAATGTGTTAGCGGGTTGCCGCGGCTAACGTCTATAGCATAGCTTTTTGTACTAACATAATGTCAATATGCAAGGAAGCGACTCAGGATGGGGCACAGAGACTTAATGAGAGTGTCAATCTCACCAAAGTGAACTCAGAGGTCTACTCATTCTACGACAAAAGCAAATCAACTACTTCCTAGTCAGAAAATCGGTATACGTCCAATCTCACTTCTCTAGGTCATCACGCCTTTTCGGCATCCAAACGAATTCGGAATGCAACAAAACTTAAGGAGAAGTAGTACAACACTTAGGGGCACAATCCTACCAAGTTCTGCAACCATCTGTGAAGGTACATAAATCACAACCCATCACAAAAAATGTGCAAAAAACTGAAACATAACTACTTGAAAAGGTCCCCCTTAAGCATAGAAACACTTATCCATGGTCAAAACATCAAAAAACAACCATTTTAACCTTCAAATCAATGCATTTTACTCACAAGCAACGTGTCGTGAACCACAACAAAATTGAGAATGGTTATACTTGGATTGTAGAGCAAGAGACAAGGAACACGATGTGCTATTCGAAAATGAATTCGGATTACCAGTTCAGGAGAAAAGAGGATTACAATTTGTAGCGGCAAGAAGCTCTCACATTGAACGTTCAAAACTCCTTCAAGCTAATGATGTCTCATTTTTCTAAAACTAAGGGTTTTGACTTAAGAGTTAATGGAACTTTCCCAAGGCCATTCGGCCACTTACAAGGGTGTAGACTCAGAGAGGTTGAGAGGCTATGTCCAAATATATTACAATTACAAATCATCATTAGCTGAATTACACGGCTTCTTTAAAAAAATTGAGCAAGTGTTTACAAGGTTTGGTGTACATCCACCTGTCATGTGTTAGATTGTTGTATCCACCAAACATTCCCCCCTTCCTATTCATTGCACATCCTAGTGCAATCTGTCTCTGAGTGTATGCTACTGTCTTCTCTCGAGCGTTGCAATGAGGTGCCTGAACTTTTGTGCTCTTGCTTCAATTTGTGGCTAGCTCTCTGAAAGGGTTGTTGCTGAGAGTACTTTGATATGCTATATGGCGTGCTGGCAGATCTTTTGTCATGGGGTTGAATATGGAGGAGTCCACTTTGAAGAAGCCGGTCATGAAAACCTCCTCAAAAGTATGCATGTAGTGAGAGGGCAGGAACATGACTCTTGCATACAATCCCATGATGACATTCTTGCTTGGGATTTCTGTCTCCATATTCCAACAAATCCCTCTTGTGCCTTCCACAAATATCTGCCAGGGATGCTCTGCTGCCTCTATATCATTGAAAGCTGTTAGGCAAGTGATTAGCATCTTGGAAATCTTCACAATCATCTGGTATGAGAGATCCGGGATCTCCTTCATGGGGTTGAATATGGAGGAGTCCACTTTGAAGAAGCCGTTCATGAATGCCTCCTCAAAAGTATGCATGTAGTGAGAGGGCAGGAACATGACTCTTGTATACAATCCCATGATGACATTCTTGCTTGGGATTTCTGTCTCCATATTCCAACAAATCCCTCTTGTGCCTTCCACAAATATTTGCTAGGGATGCTCTGCTGCCTCTATATCATTGAAAGCTGTTAGGTAGGTGATTAGCATCTTGGCAATCTTCACAATCATCTGGTATGAGAGATCCGGGATCTCCTTCATCATGGTAATGACCCCTTTGAGACTCTGAACCATGTACTTCTCGGACGATGGGTTGTTATTGATTGGTTTTGTGATAATTGGGTAGTTTAGCACCGTTGGCCTTTTTCTTTGCCAAGAGTAAAAGCTGTCCCAGGATCGCTGTCTGTTAATGGGATAGTAAGTTGGGTTGATCCTGAGATGCTATGGAGCGTTCCTGTAGTAGGTTTCATCTGTTGGTCTTTGCTCAAACAACTTCGTTTACCAAAGGGGTTGATTGTCAATGATGGTTTGAATCTGAATTGCAGTGACAGGAACATCCCTGTAATCCCCTCGGTTGTTTGGTTCAAGTTCCGAGAGCATTCTTTGCTGCCATAATCTACCCTCCTGTCGCATCAGTGGTGGTAGGGTGATCATCTCATGCTTGAGATTTTTGACCACTTCATCTGGAGTGAGCATAAGGAGGGCAGCCAATTCCAGCACTTTCAATTCATACTGCAGATATGCTTTGTGCGAGGGATCCTTGACTTCTGAGATCCAGCGTTGAATTTCGTACTTGGCCGAATCCAAAATGGATGTCGTGGCTGGATCTGCAGATTCTTGCATTGCTTTTTTAGTGCTTGTAGTTGGCACATCTCTTTGGTGAGCTTCGAATGTGGAGTGCTCTAACCCTTCTTCTTGCTCAAAGTCTACTGGGGTTGTTTGGTGAGGCTTTGCTTGATTGGCCCTCAGAGTCTCCAGGTCCCCCTGTGCCTCAACCAACTGCTTTCTCAGTTCTTCAATTTCTTTGTCTTTGGCTCATTGCAGTCCACAATTGAGGAGGTGGGAGTCTCTTGTATGGCTAAGAGCTGAGTCAAAGTCTTGCTAACCACAATGTATGATCCTTGCAGTGTGTCTCTTTTAGTATCTTCTAGTTCCAGAATGTGCAGGTTGTAAAGAGCCCTTTGGCATTCAAACTGAAGCTTGATCTGCTCTAAGTGAGCATCAATGTCAAATGACTTGACCATTTTTGCTCCTTCCTCCATTACAGCTTGTGCTTTTGGTTTTTGTTTGCTTTGTTGACCTTGATATGATGTTTCAGTCTTATCAGTTATTTTTTCTTTCAATTTCAGATCTTCTATAGCTGCGGAAGTTATGGTGGGCTTTGGTTGTGTTGCCTCCATTTCCTGATCTGTCTTTTGTTTCGACTGCCTCTTCTCCGCTCCTTGCTCTGGCAGGTCTTCAACTTTGTCTTTCTCTTTTATTGTAGTCTCTGAAGGTAGTGTCCTTGAGAGAATCAAACTCCCGACCCTGCTGGTCAAGCGTGTCTTGCTCTTCCTTCCCTTGTGAGTTATTTTCCTCTTTTTAACTTCGAGTACATTTGTCAGATGATTCTAGATCACATCGACGCGTGGTTTCTTTGCTTCTCCTTTCTCCCTTAGCTCCATCTTTCACTTGAGCTCGTTATGGATCCATTGCCGCATGGTGCTGGCAATCTCTCGTTTTTCCTCGGCTTCCTGTCTTTTCTGTTGCTTGATTCGTTCCAGAGCCTCTGTCTGCCTGCGTAGCAACGGAATGTTTTCTTCTTCTTCTTCCTCTTCTTTCTCGTCATCAACTTCTATTCCTTGGCTTCTTTTTTCTTCATGCTTTTGTTGGCGGATCCTTTCCCTCAACGCGTGTGCTTCTTCCATTGTTCTCTTGGCTTGAGTTATTGGGATGGCTTCTGCCACGCAGGCAGTTTTCTTCCTCAATCTTATATATCCCAGGGAGAACTGGCTGTCCTGATTCTCTTCTAAAGATTGGTATTCCGAAGGAGTGTCTCTTTGTTGGAATCGTGCTTCCTGGCTACTTTGAGCATCCGACTCTATCTTTTCGCTGTCAGAATCCCTTATGGTTGCGCTTTGCCTTGTTTGCTTAGCTTCTAGTTTCAGCCTGGTGGAAGGTCCGGCCACAGGTCTTACTGCTCTTTTAGACTTGTGAATAAGATCTATCTGCACTTCTGTAGGTAGTAGATCATCAATCATCCCTAATGCTTGGTAGGCGATCCGCGTCAGCATTGGTCCCGCATTCATGTAGGCCTTGCTTTTTTGGCTCCCCTTTAGGTTTTCTTCGACAATGTTGTCGAGGAGATAATTTCCAAAGTCGCAGCTGACCACTCTTCTCTCTGCCAAGCCCATTGCCATTACTACTGCCATGTACAACAGTGGTTCTGTATATCTGGGTGGCTTTTGCACTTTGAAGTGTTGCGATATGAGGCGCAACGGCAATTCAGTTTTTGAATAGATCAAATCTTGATATGTCAACTTGTGGCCTCTTTGCTTCAGGAAAGCTTTGTCGTTGTCTATTGCCCTTTGTCTTTTGCAATAGATTGTGTGTCCCTTGCTGCAGGTGGAGAGCTTCATTGATCATTTTTGTTGTGATCTTAACCTTGACTATTGCCCCATCTTTGTCAGTCAGAGTGGCCTCCCCATTGTACCGAATGGAGCTTATGAGCTCGTCTGAAGTTCGTTCCTCAGGGCGGTTACCATAGAAAGTTGTCTAGCTATACGCATATGCCCCCTGCTTGCACTTCTGACTTTTGGTGTAGTGTCCACATTTTCCGTGGGAAGATAGTGGCCTTCACTATTTCTCCTTCTGCTCCTTAAAACCTTTTGATGATGATGTTACCCGGTATTGCTTCGAGTACCTGTTCTGTGAGATGAGCCTTCTCATTTGAAGAGATGTCTGTTATCTCATAAGGTACATTATTCCACTCCCTTTGTGCTTTCCTTCAAGGCATCCTACGGTCAATTTTAGCATTGAAAACAGGTTTTAGCAATTGATCAGAACTGTTGAAAAGTTGCAAAGTTGACCATAGAATGAAAAATGTGCATAACTTTGTCAAAACTACCCCAAATTTGACCAACTTTCACCAGTGCATGTAGGATTACTATAGGCTCAAGGATATAGTGTAACAGATGAATTCTAGCAGGAACATGGATCGCGATCAATGTTGGGAGGAATTTTTTAATTCCAACTAGGGAAAGTTGTTTCTGGGCATATGGAGATGTTACTGTACAAATTTCTCTGGATTTAGGGTTTGAGGTACATGGATCGCGATCCATGTTGGACAACATATTGAAATCCTGATGATACTATCTGGTAGGATTCATCTAGATGGTGCCTTGGTCCAAAATTTTTGGGATTTGGATCAATGGTTTGACACTTGGGCTAATTTTTGAAAATCTTTTAAAGACTTAGTGGATTTTGGCATGGATTTTGGAATTCAATTGGCTTGAAACTTCATGGCTTGGTTTTCTTGAACATACTGGATCAGATGGCATGGGTTTTTCTTTGATTGGGAAAAAAGGTATATGGATCATGATCCATGTTTAGATGAATTTTGATACAGTTTCTTTGCACATATGTTCCTATAGGTCTTCCTAGTACACTGGGGAAATTTTTTCAGATTTGGATATTTTTTCCCTTACTTTGCCCCATTTTCTAGTTTATGGCCATGTTTTTTCCGTCTTGACCATAATTGTTTCTTGGAACCGTTTTTGGGCACATGCTTTGCCTGATATCTGTCATTGCCTCGATTCTCGATGATTTGTGCCTGTAGTTCACAGCTTTGCCTGACTCCCTGTCAAATTCCATTAGAATTTGAATCCATTTGAGGAGACAAATTGATTCCAACAGATTTCACCATTTTGCAAGTAATCTTTTGCTTGGTTTTGATCCTACAAACATCCTTAAGTTACATTTCCTTGTTGATAGGCTTCGAGGAGAGTCTGAAGTCTCCCGACTGGCTTAAGCAACAATTTAAAAATTTCTCAAGAAGTCTGCTTTTAGCCCTACTCCATGAGTTTTGCTAGTATCCTACCATTTTTCCTTTCCATGAGTTTGGTTAGAATCCTACTATTTGTCCTTTCCATGATTTTTGACTGGAATCCTACCCTTTTCCCTCTGAAAATGGCCAAAAGACCATTTGCAGACTGAAGGTAGCAAACCAAGAGGATTTGATGGTCTTAAGAGCAATTTTTGTGATTATTTTTGTAGCATCGGTCATATTTTTGCATTCCCCAACTAGTGAACCACTCATGCCCTGATCTTGGAAAAAAGGAACATGGATCACGATCCATGTTGGGATGCATTTTGAAATTCCAGCTACAGAAGTTTGTTCTTGACCACCTGTGGGTGCTCCTGTACAAATTTTGCTGATTTTAGGGTTTGAGGAACATGGATCACGATCCATGTTCCAACACCTTTTGCTGCTATTTTTGTCCTGCTTGATTTTGCCAGCTACTTGGGGTCTATTGATGAAAGGTTTTTGGTTTTTGATGAGTTTTGGAACTCCCTATTGGCCCTGTTAGTTTGCAAATTTTGTGACTTTGTACTGCTCTGATTTGTTGTTTTGGCAATGTTGATGCAGTATGGGGCATACACACATGTTCTTGTAAGGTTAATGATCATACGTGTCGAATCCGGTGTAGTAAGAGCTATCGAGGTGGTCGCAACGGGCAGAAACAGATCCGAAAACCCTATGCTATTGTGGCTCTCTCTCTCTCTCTCTCTCTCTCTCTCTCTCTCTCTCTCTCTCTGTGAATGCAAATGAGCTTATGTTGCCCCATTTGACTATATGTTCCTAATCTACCCAGAATGCCCCATTCATACTTACCTCCATTGATCATATCTTGTTGTTCATATCACTTGTAGTTCGAACCGTTCTTCATTTTGATGTTCGGTTGACAGATGGCATTTGATCTACAGGTTTGATCCTTTAGAAACTGGCTCAAAATCCATCTTGTGCTGAATCTTTTCATATTTGCCATGTTCGAAGTCCTTGCTTTGAAGTTTCGGCGTTTGCTTTCAGAAGTCAATTCCAACTTTCCTGACTCGACTTATCAAATTTTGTTGATTATCTGTCGTTTTTTGCTTTTTTTGTAAAAAAAGAAAATTATTTACAATTGTTATTAGTTGGCCAAAAATTAGCCAAAATTAGTGTAACCTCCCAAACATACATATTCTTAACGTGGTATCAGATGGTGTCGGTATGGCTCATGATTATGCTGGCTAAGAGTTTATAAGGCTCTGAAAAGCTTAAAAAGAAAAATAAAAAGAAAGGAAAAGAGAAGAAAAGAAATAATATGATAATAATATATACAATGATAATCCTGCTGCATTTTCCCCCCTTCCTAGAGTGAGTCGTCTCAGACGAACATGTGTTAGAGTGCATGGGAACAAAGCATGTGTCTATGCATAGCCGTATAGTGTGGCTCAATGATGCTGATGGAGGATATGCATGGGGAAACAAAATGTTGTACAAGAGAGGGGTGCTGAACAACATGTTCAGTGGTGGCTGGTGGTGGTGAGGTCACATTGAAGTTGCATAGTCCAAACACTACTAATGGTAGAAGACGCATCCTGTGTTTGATAGTGATCTGCAGAAGTTGTGATGCTGCCGGTTGTTTTGCTTGAGGGCTTTGTTTTGCTTGCCACTGAAATTGTTTGCTTGTGGATTTCCTAGAAGAGGCATCGTGTGAGCAAGTCTGTTTTGGTTTCCATACCCACTTGACATCTTTGGGTTTTCGAGGGTGATGTTGGATTGGCCTAGGTTGTCCAACAAAAGCCGCAGGCAGTTTGGCGAGGTCGGATTTCTTTTGAAGCAATGTAAGCTAACTTGTATTGCTTTGTCATTTTGGTATCCACAATTTCTTCAGATTGGTTTGCATGATGGATTTTTTAACCCATATTTTCTTGACCACGGTTGGGTAATATCACAGAATGGGTGTCTGTGTTGATGGTAGAGGTTCCCATACATGGTCTGTTTGTACAAAGGGCGTGGCGAAAGATTGGTTTTCTTCTCTGAGCTGTATTGTCCTGCCAGTTTGGCGTGGCCTGATAAGTGCGCATCCACGGCACTCCTAGAATAACTGCTTCATTAAGATCGTGGTCGTTGACCACATGAAATTGATGTGGATAAACAGTTCCATCAATAGTGATTGGTAAATTTATGTGTCCCAGACTGTCCATTGTGCCTTTGTTTTCTACTTTGAACCCCATCGTGTTTGGTATTAGAGGCTCCCTTGTGAGTTTTCTGAAAGTGGAGTAGTCAACAACATTAGCTCTTGCCCCGGTGTCCACTAATGCTCTCTCGGTGGTGCCATCAACAAGTTGTAAATTAATGTGTAGATCCATTCCACCTAACCATGTAGCTGCTGTTTGTATGGATGCGATCGGAGTAGTATCGATCAATCATTCTGTTGTGCTTTTCTGTGAAAGTTTGCTTGCTCCTTGTGCTTTAATATTCTGATTTTGGCTTCTTGCTGTGCCTGTTTCCAAATGTCATGTGCTTGACTTTTGCACTGAGCTACTGCATGTATTGTTTTGAGTTCTTCTGGTGTCAACGGAAGAAGATACTTCTTTAATCTGCAGCCACTCGTCCAATTACGCATCTCCTCACCTGCTAATGTTGCAAGCTTGATGGTGCCACTTTGTGATATATCATGTGTTACAAAAGGCCCCATCCCTCGCTTTTTGAGTTTTTTGGAGTGTTGTTTGAGGGTATACATTAAAACGTAATTCCCTTTTTGGAACTCCTTGCTAATCACGTATTGATCATGGAAAGCCTTCATTTGTTTTTTTTGAGCATATATTCCCGCTATCGCTCTAATTCGGGTTTCATCTAATTGTTCCAAGGTGTCTAGTCTCTTCGATAGCTCATGGCCCGTCTATCCTAATGGTGTGGCCACTCGTAGGGTTTTGATTAAGAATTCCATTGGTAGGATCGCATTAATCCCGAACACCAGGTCAAAGGGAGTTGTCCCAATGGAAGTTTTAAAAGCTACTCTGTAAGCCCATAATGCTGTGTGTAGCTTTTGATCCCAATCATTTCTTGAGTCACTGACTATTTTGGTGATTACAATGCATAAGATTTTGTTGGTACTCTCTGCTTGCCCATTAGCTTGCGGATGATAGGGTGCTGATTTGCAATGGACCACCATGAATTCGTCAAGAAGGCTTTTAATGACGACTTTTAAGAAGTGTGTTCCCCTATCGCTCACTATTTCTATGGGTAGACCATATTTTGTAAAGATGTGTTCGAAAAGGAATTGAGGTGTAGTTCGTGCATCATTTTTTTGCCTTCGAAGGTGTTTGAGGCCTTGGGATTGAGGCTTGGGATAGTTAATGCTTTCTTCAAGTTTATGTTATGTTTGTGATGCATGAGGCTTTCCATCTTCATTGCATCACCTAGGTCACAAGGAACACAGAGATTGTATTGTACCAAGTCTCTCTTGATGGGAGAAACTATAATACAAATGCCTATTGGAGGGGGGACCGGCTCCATATGAATCCGGTCCTCAACTATTGTCATGTTCTCTAAACTCTCTCTCTCTCTCTCTTACAAAAGTATTGTTCATGCCAAGTTAACTAAGTATCATGTTTATGTTTCTACCATCAATTAAGTTCACCCACTATGCTCACAAAGTAATCTCTTAAAAGTGCTTCACCTAATTTCCTAATTCCGCTACTTCAAAAGTTCATAGGCAATATCCTTTACATTGGTATCAGAGCATTTGGTTTCTCTTTTCTTGCTTAAGAAGAGAGGTCCTTAAGTAGCCTATTAATGATTGATTTTGTTAATTATATTAGGGTAAGTGGGAATGGGATCTATTATCGGTTTTGTTGAGCCCACTATGTGGGATATGGTGCACACCTTGGGAGCTTTGGACTTAATAATGGAGTCTATTTAAACTTGCCTACGGCTTTACCATTATTGAGCCATAAGAAGTCCGAAAGGAGCTATCCCTCGACAACTTCACTATGTTAGACTCACTCCACTACTCTCTATAATTAACCAATTCGAGCCGTGGGTGTAGCTACTTAAGTGCCTATTTTCAAAGGCTAAGAGGAGTAGCAACTAAGGTTTTGAATTGCCAAAACATACACTAAGTAAACACATAAGTTTAATTAGCATGGCTGACAATAATCAAGAGAGGAGAATGAACATTGATAACTTTGATTTTGCACATGAAGGTGCCAATGATGATGCTCCCATGTTTGTTAATTATCTTGTCACTAGGTTGCAACAAGCTATGGGCAGCCCCACTTTGCAAGCCGAAGTTACTCAACAACTTCATGCTTATGAGATTTCCTTTCCTCTCCAACAGGAGAGAGAGCTTACGAGGCCTCTTGAAGAGACCCCCAAAAGAAGACTCTCTCCCATACGAGAGGAGGAATCCAAAGATCAAGAAAGCAATGAATCCCTAAATTCCTCCGAAGATGTGGCTCCACGAAGAAGGAGGACTAAACGATCGCCAACTCCTCCCAAGAGGAAACGGTTAACCCATAGTCCTTCTCCTCGTCACTCCAAAAGGGAAGAGAGGAAACCAAGGAAGAAAAGGGCAAGAAAGAGGTCACCCTCTTCTCCTTCTTCTTCACCTTCCTCCTCTACCAATGAAAGCTATGACTATTCTCCTAGAGAATATAAGAGGGGAGGACATCACAAATCTTACCCTGCATGGCGAAGGTCACAAAAGCTCAAGAAGTTCAAAGAGGGAGGAAAGAGTATCTCTTTTCTCACCTATGATGGCACCTCTGGTGCTACCGACAAAGTATTGGCCTTCATCCAACAATTTGATGTGGCCTTTGGAGATGAGGGCTTCACGGAGTCCTCCAAGCTACGCCATGTAGCTATGCACTTCCAAAAATTGGCTCGTCAATGGGGTGGGCTAGTCTTCGAGGCAATGGCGAAGCACCAAAGACATGGAAAACTCTACGAGTTTCTATCATGAAGCAATTCCTTGCAAGTGATGCAAAGGACAAAGTGCTCACCGAATGGCGGAGTTTAAGACTTCTCTCTCATGAGTCTATCCACAAATATGTGGATAAGTTTTGGGACTTACATCTCAAGGCTACTGTCTTTCAAAAGATAGACTTTGCTGAGCAAAAACAACAATTCTGTGCGGGATTACCTGAGGAGATGGCCGAGTATGTCAACTCTCAACGGCTTGACTCTATCAGCGAAGTAATCCACCATACCATGGTTGCTTCACGCATCAATTTTCAACAAGGGGTTAGACGGAATGTCAAACCCATGGAAAATAAAGACAAAAGTGATGCAAAGGGAAAAATTAATGCCCAAATTTTTTCCCATGGCCATTCCAACAACAATCGGTCCAAGGAGAAAGGAGTTTACAAAGGTAAAAATAAACTCTCTCTTGAAGAGCTTGAAACTTTTCGCAAGGATCACAAATGTTTTAAGTGTGGGGAGCAAGGACATGGCTATTGTTCTTGCCCCAAAAGAAATGCTTGCAATGAGACTCCTAGAACTTCCACTATCGAAGCTCAAAAAGAGGATACTCATTGCAAAGGATCACCTCTCTCCTATGCTTGGGGAAAGGTACGGGAGCATGATGCTTTCATCCTGTTTGACCCTAGTTCTGCTCTCAACTTCATATCAATGGAGTTGGCCACCAACTTGGGCATTCAAGCTTCTGAGATGGGAGATGGATGCCGCTTTCAAGGGACAACAAGCCTCCGTTACTCCCTTGATTGGGAAGTTGAGGCTTCATGTCCAAAGCTATGCCGACAAAGAAGACTTCTTCATCTCTCCTCTCCAACATGAGGATGTTATCCTATGGATACCATGGTTCAACTGCATGCCTACCAACATGAAGTTCCCTGAAAGGAGAATCAACTTCACCTACTACAAGGGAAAGAATGTGTATATAGATGCTAATGAGTTTGGTCGTACTATACCACTTGTAAATCCTCTCACCCTTGATAAATCAATGAAAAGCTCAGTTTCTGTGTACATGATTTTTGTCAAAGAATCCCAAAAAGATCTTAATGTTTCATCAAAGGTGAATGGTAGGAATCAAGAAGAGTTGGACTTGTCTAACTTTTTAAAAGGATTCCAAGATGTGTTCATTGATGATATCCCTATGGACTTACCTCCAAAACGAGGGGGTGATGACCATCGAATTAAGCTCCTATCAGGAAGCTCACCGCCTAACAAACCTCCCTATCGAGTTTCACAAGCTCAACAAGAGGAGATCATGAGGCAAGTACAAGAATTGGTAGACAAAGGAATGGTGAGGCCTAGCTCCTCTCCCTTTTGCTCTCCAGTCCTTTTAGTGCAAAAGAAAGATGGTACATACCGCATGTGTGTGGACTATCGTGCACTAAATCATATCACTATCAAAAACAGATTTCCCGTACCCCGGGTAGAAGATCTATTGGATAAGCTACAAGGATCTACCTACTTCAGTTGGATTGACCTTAAAAGTGGCTACCATCAAATAAGGATAGTGAATGAAGATATCCTAAAGCCCACGTTTCATACAACGTTTGGTCTTTATGAATATCTAGTCATGCCTTTTTGCTTGACTAATGCACCGGCTACATTCGATCGATTAATGGAGAAAACTTTTAGACCCTACCGCAAATTCACTGGAGTGTTCTTTGATGATATCATCATCTACTCCAATTCCTTGGAGGAACACAAGCAACATCTCCAAGTGATTTTTCAAGCATTAAGGGAGAATAAGCTTTTTCTCAATCAAAAGAAAAGTGAATTTTTCCTTCAAGAGATTCAATACTTAGGTCATATTATCTCTCGAGATGGTATCCGTATGGATCCATCAAAGTTGGAGGTAATAAAAGCATGGCCTAATCCAAGGAATCTACATGAGCTAAGAAGCTTTATTGGTATGTGTGTATACTATAGACGTTTCATAGCAAAATTCTCTCAAATAGCAGGACCATTACATGACTTAACAAAGAAAAACGTTAAGTATTCATGGACTGCTAAGGAGCAAAGTGCTTTTGACAAGCTCAAAGAGAAGCTTATCTACCAACCAGTCCTTATGCTTTCGGATCTCTCAAAGCCATTTGAGGTCCAATGTGATGCTTGTGGTGATTGCCTTGGAGCAGTCTTGCTTCAAGAAGGGCATGCCATAGCCTATGAGAGCCGAAGGCTCAACACGGATGAATGGGTCTTAGGCATTTATGAGAAAGAGCTGTTAGCTGTTCTACATGCCCTAGACACATGGAAGCACTATCTATTGGGGACTCCATTCATCTTACGAACAGACCATCAAAGTCTCAAGTACTTCATAAAACAAACAAAGCTTTCCGACAAACAAATGAGGTGGGCCAATTTTCTTTCACAGTTTAATTTCCACATTGCTCACATTGCTGGTAAGCACAATCAAGTGGCTGATGCACTTTCACGACGACCAAAGGTTAATGCTGTGTCAATAGGAACTCACAATGATCTATCTTCTATGATAGATGAGTATGCTACTGACCCTGATTTTAAAGACATAATGTCAGCCCTTGCTTTGGGGAAGAAAGAGGAACCATTCACCTTGCATGATGGTTATCTTCTCCATGGCAATAGGCTATGTGTTACCCACTCCCTTCGTGAGAAAGTCATGTATGAATCTCACGCTCCTCCCTATGCGGGGCATAGAGGCATTCAACCTACTCTTCGAGGAGTAGAGACGTACTTTTATTGGCCTACCATGAAAATGGACATACAAGAGCATGTTTCAAAATGTGTAGTATGCCAAAAGACCAAATATGATAGAGGGAAGCAACCCGGATTACTCTAGCCATTGCCAATTCCTAATTCACCATGGGAGAGTATATCCATGGATTTTATCTTTGGATTACCCAAAACTATCCATGGGAATATGGGAATATGGACAATAGTCAACAGGTTTAGCGAGCAAGCACACTTTATCCCTGTCAAGAAGACTATTAAAGGCACACCAAATGGCAACTCTCTTCATATCACAGATTTTCAAACACCATGGATTGCCAACGTCCATCGTGTCAGATAGTTGACCAATAATTTCTGGAAAGGTCTCTTTGAAAATCTAGGTACAAGATTGAATTTCTCTTCGGCTTATCACCCACAAACGGATGGCCAAAGTGAGATAGCCAACCTTACGATTCTTGATCTACTAAAGACCTATGTCACAGAAGTAGATCAATGCTCACAATGGGAAAAGTACTTACCTCTTGTAGAGTATGCGTATAATAATAATATCCATACTTCTACGGGAAAAGCACCTTTTGAAATCATAGAAGGAAGACCTAAAAGTCCCTTGCTACTCAAAGTACATGGGAAGATCTTCGCTGTCGATGAGTATAGCCGTGACCTGCAAACATCTTTTCAAAAGATTAAGGAGGCTATATCCATCTCCCAACTAAGGCAAAAAGCTGCTGCTGACAAGCACAGAAGGGCCTTAACATTCAAAGAAAATGATTAGGTCTTACTTAAGTTTCCTAAGGCTCGATTGAGGTAAACAACGGGAAAAAACCCTACGGGCCATCAAAAGTATTATGCTAAACTAACAAAAAGATAATATGGTCCTTTTCAAAATTTGAAGCCCATCAATGAGGTAGCTTATCAACTCAAGTTACCTAACCATTGGCTCATACACAATGCTTTTCATGTGAGCCTACTCAAGCCCTACAAAGGAGAGCCTCCAAATAAACCAATTATTGAAGACCCTCTCAAAATCGAAGATCAAGAAGAGGTACTACAATCCGAAGCTATTCTTCGGCATGAAGACAAGGTACTACGACATGGTAAGATTATCCGATGGTATTTTATTAAGTTCAAAAATTATCCTTTTGAAGATGCTAGATGGATGCAAGGAATCCAGCTTAAGGATAGTATGAACCTTGTCAACACTTACAATGCTACATTAGAGTAACCAAATGTACATGTTTCTTTCAAATGATTAATGTTTTTGTCTTATAAAACTAATTCTCTCTTTATTGTGCACAAATTTAAGTAGTATGCATACTAAGAATCATGTTTGGAATGACGACGTCTCTCAAACACCATGTAGAATTTGTCACTCTACTTGGGAGGATGAAATGGACTAAAGAGCAGACATGCTTGCGGCAGCTATGTCTCCCAAGCACCAAAGGGATTAGTCATCCATCTTGGAATGATGTCGTAGAGTAAAAAGGGATCCTCTACCCGCTAAGACAAATTGACTAATGGCTATGACTTTATCTCTTTTACCTCATAGTCGAGGACGACTATGATTTCAAGAGAGAGGTAATGTCATCAAATATCAAATATCTAACCAACCCAAATGATTTTCTCATATTAAACCGATCATTTAATATGGGATAATAAACGGGAACAAGGGTTAGAATATTGACATATGCTTACGGATCTATCTCAACACGGGGCCAATGGTAAAGGGGCCCAAATGAGAGATGGTTTGTCAAAGAGCAAGGTTGACTAATGAAGCTTAAAAGACCTTAGGGTTAGCTTCATTAAAGACCTCCAATGGTTAGTGTTAAAAGTCCTTTTGACCTTAAGCAAGCTAGAGTTGTGTTTGAGATGGGAACCCGATCTAAACTTAGGCAAGCTAGGGTTGTGCTTGAGGTGGGAACCCGACCTAAACTTAGGAAAGCTAGGGCTGTGCTTGAGGTGGGAACTCCACCTAAGGTGCTTGTCATTCTTGATAACTAAGGTACTTGAGGTACTTGTCACATTTAATGAGGAAGTTGCTTGAGAAGCTTCCTATGCATGGGGGGCAAGATGCTTGAGTCAAAAAGAGAACCTACTCACTTAATGAAGAAGTTGCTTGAGAAACTTCCTATGCATAAAAATCTCAAAGTTAGGGGAATTCTAAAAGAGCACATGGGACACATGTCAGACTCTCACTAAGCTTAACCACATGGGTGCTTGAATGCTATTGGTTAGGCTAAAGAGGGGTCCAATGAGCTTTTACTTCCACCTAACAAATATCTAGATATTTTCAATCTCTCTCTCTCTCTAAGGGGTAAGGAGGACACTTGTCAAAAGACTACCCATGTGCTTGACTACAGGCTACATGTGATTGGCTAAGGGGAGAGGGGTCTAATGAGCTTGTAGCAAGTAGAATTTTTGCCCAAAGCAAGGTGGGGGGGTGCTAGGAGGATATACACCATCACACACACTCACTTGAGGGACCATTCTCACTTGGTGAAAGTTGAGGAACACCACCTCCTTCTCCAAGCTTGTGAGAGTGAAAGCCTACACCAACACTCTTGGCTATGGAGTGAAAATCCAACAAAGAGTCATGCTTCAATGCTTAAGATTTCCATCTTCTCCATCTCCATTACTATGCTATTATGTATGCTAGCAAAAAGAGTATTGATAAGTGAGGAACTATTTCTTTCTCCTATGGAATGTTTCTTCTTCCTCTTCCCAATCCTCATTCCCCGCTAGCTCTATCCACCTTCGAAGGTGTTTGAGGCCTTGGGAATGAGGCTTGTGATAGTTAATGCTTTCTTCAAGTTTAAGTTATGTTTGTGATGCATGAGGCTTTCCATCTTCATTGCATCACCTAGGTCACAAGGAACACAAAGATTGTTAATGCACCATCACACACACTCACTTGAGGGACCATTCTCACTTGGTGAAAGTTGAGGAACACCACCTCCTTCTCCAAGCTTGTGAGAGTGAAAGCCTACACCAACACTCTTGGCTATGGAGTGAAAATCCAACAAAGAGTCATGCTTCAATGCTTAAGCTTTCCATATTCTCCATCTTCATTACTATGCTATTATGTATGCTAGCAAAAAGAGTATTGATAAGTGAGGAACTATTTCTTTCTCCTATGGAATGTTTCTTCTTCCTCTTCCCAATCCTCATTCCCCGCTAGCTCTATCCACCTTCGAAGGTGTTTGAGGCCTTGGGAATGAGGCTTGTGATAGTTAATGCTTTCTTCAAGTTTATGTTATGTTTGTGATGCATGAGGCTTTCCATCTTCATTGCATCACCTAGGTCACAAGGAACACAAAGATTGTATTGTACCAAGTCTCTCATGATGGGAGAAACTATAATACAAATGCCTATTGGAGGGGGGACCGGCTCCATATGAATCGGGTCCTCAACTATTGTCATGTTCTCTAAACTCTCTCTCTCTCTCTCTCTCTTGCAAAAGTATTGTTCATCCCAAGTTTACTAAGTATCATGTTTATGTTGCTACCATCAACTAAGTTCACCCGCTATGCTCACAAAGTAATCTCTTAAAAGTGCTTCACCTAATTTTCTAATTCCGCTACTTCCAAAGTTCATAGGCAATATCCATTACACTGAGTGTACTTGTTCTAAGATAACGTAATGTTTGCTTTTTGTAGTACACAACTGTAGTTGTTTGTCTTTTCCCCGTCTATACAGTTGGTTGGTAATGAGCAGATAGTGTTTGGCCTCTTCTTCTACAGTTTTCATTCTTGCCTTGCCCCATCTCTCTGGGAAGATCTTGTTTTTTAAGTACTCAGCTATGTGAGTACTCCATTTGGGTGCTTGTACTACTTGAAACACGGTGGCATATTCCATTGGAGGTTGTTTTGTAAAGCAATCACATGATTTTACATATGTATGGACACTGTGCTCCATGTTTGGCCAGTAGACTCCCAGTTTCTTTAGCCGTTGGCCTGTTTGTGTTTCTCCATTGTGAAATCCCGTATTTTGTATATGAGCCTATTTGAAGTAGTAGGTAGATTCTTTGGGCTATACACATAGTTTCAATATTCCATCCTTACCGTGATTGTACAATCGTCCTGCTAAAAGCTGGAGATTTCGTGTTTGTTGTATAATTGATGGTTGTCTTTCTATGTGTAATGACCTGATTGTGAGTAGAGGAATGACCTCTTCGCTTCACCTTGGGACCATTTTGATGTTAAATAGATACGAATCGGGAAGATCATCATCAATACCCTCAGGTGCTTCCCACGAAACAGTCATGAAAGATGATCTGCTTGTTTGTGTGTAGTCCCCTTTTTTACGACTACCGTGAAGTCAAACTCAAGCAATAGTATAAATGAGCGAACAATTCTTCCAGTGTTGCACGGTCTGTTTACTAGATATAGTAGTGCTTGGTGATCCACGAAAAAAAAAAATTGTTTGCAAAAAGGTAGTGTCTAAATTTTTTGACAGCATATATCATTCCCAGACCTTCTCTTTTCGTAGCGGTATAGTTTTTCTCTGCGTTGTTTAGCTGTCTGCTAGAGTAGCAAATGGGAAAATCCATTTTCTTGTAAGGTCCTCCTCTTAGCCCTTACTCTTGCTAAAATATCTAAGCCGTCGACTTTCCGAATACGATCAAGTAAAGCACCCTAGCTACCCACAAAACTCTTTCGGTTTTAACCATGGGAACATGGATATAATCAATACAAAGCTATCCATGAGACACTTTCGATTTTCACCATGGGAACATGGATATAACCAATGCATGGGATATTAGTTATATCTCAAGAAAAGAAAAAAAAATTGCATAAGAAAACAAACAAAGAATAAGGTAAGGTGAAAAAGTAACTTGTTGAAAAATCCACTTGTTGAAAGTAGCTTGTTGAAGAAGCCACTTATTTAAAAATAGTTTGTTGAATAAGCCACTTGTAGAAAAGTTGCTTCTTGTATAAGCCACTTGTAGGAAAAGTAGCTTCTTGTATAAGTAGCTTGTTGGAGAAGCTTTGAAAAGCAAGAAAAGATATCAAAATATATAAAAGTAACTTATCACGATAAGTTAAGGGACTTATCAAAATTAAGCTTAAAAGGAGGCCTCCCCTACTCATTAAACACTTCGTTTCACTTTGCTACGCTTCACTTCACTTCATTTCTCTACACATTTTGAAATTGCAAGCTTGATAGTGAGCTAAATCCAAATTACCATTACCCTCTTCACCTTCTCTCTCTTAACCTATAAGCTTTCCATAGCTTGAATTTTCTTAATCTCTTTCTATTCCATAGCCAAATTGGTGGTTTTCAAGCAAAGGGAAGCAAAAAAGATCCGGCCACGTCAATACACTTGCCGTTACTCTTCCAAAGCAAGGAGAAGACCCTACTATCTACACATTAAGCTTTCGAAACCTTAAGCCTCTTTAAGCCACTTGATTAATCCTCTCCACGGTAGTAATGGTAAGCCTAAATCCCTTCTTAAAGAAGAATTTGTTAATCATTCATACATTATTACATGCATATTTTACGATATACTAGCAAGTCCACTCTTAGGAACTTTGCCATTTTACACGACCATGCATAGAAGGGTTTTACTCTTTCATAAGCACTCAAAGGAAGTTTTGATTAGTTGCCCAAGGTTGTAAGTTGGTGAATTTCAAATGTTTTGTGTGTACCACGCATAGATCACACCAAAGCAAAAACTCATTATAGAAAGCATATGCATTACTCATTTCAAGTTTGTCCGCTTTCAAGTTTGTTTTGCAAATTTGAAGGGGGGAAGTAAGGGGATAGCTTCACGGATGTCGTAACCGTGTTGCTTGAACATAAAACTCCCAACACTTCCATGGCGATGCCCCATGGATTGCAAATGATGAAAAGGGACCGAAATGGGATTCATCGAAGTCGGAGATAACTTGAAATTTACGTAGATACAAAACCTTAAACTTCCATGAGATTCGTTGTTTTATTAAGGTCTTGTTTGAATAGAAAATTAAAAGGAATTAGGAATTAAGGGTTTATAACTGAAGGAGCTTAATCTAAATTTTAAACTAGGATTAAAAACTTTACCGAGAAGATTGACGTGGATAGCCCTAGCATAACATAGTGATTTAAGTGTGAACTTGTCTTCATGTTTGAAAAAAGGCCGGCGCAGGTGTTTACCTGTGGGATACAACGGGGGATGGTCCTTTTCGGCTAGGACTGATAACCGTTGGTCTATGTTTGAGCTCAGCGTTCATTCATTGCCCTAGAAATGGGATTGAATGGGAGTGTGTCCCGGCCGGGTAGATGTGACCCGCGGATGCGTCTGGAAATCGGCCTAGTCCGGGTAGGCCTGATGCCAACGGGAAAAGGAGGAAGGAAAAAGGATCCATGGAGGGATCATGATAAGGGAGGAGGATGTGATTTAATTAAGGAACTCTTCAAATTGTTTGGGAAAAAGGAACCTTGGAAAGGCTAGGAACCTAAATGGGCTATTCCGCAATTGTCCTCATCAGCCGGACCTTTGCTCTTCTTCTCGGGATTATTGATTTAAAAGGAACCTAAAGTAGATTAATTTTGAAGCCTTTCCCACACAAGATAAAGAAAAATAAGAATTGGAATCTGTGTAAAGGTGTCGTCTTCTCACGTGGCTGAGGAGACAGGATACCCGAGTCCTGGGACGAGGATCGGGATATGCCTGGAGAAGTATATGTGATTGCTTGAAAGATAACTAGATAATCTTACTACTATTAAAGGAAAAATGAAGTAAAAATATTCTATAAAGGAAAAGGTGGGAACGACCTAATAAATGCACAGTTGCAAGGGTATGCAACGGTTTGCATGCTGCTTTCAAATTCTTGAAATGTATTCTTGGTGCCATGATTGGAATACTGTTTTCTAGTATCATAGTATTGCCTTGTGAAGGTGCATTTATCCAACGGTTCAGTGGGTGGGCGGATTCCGGAGGGTTAATTGTTGGCCGGAAAGTTGAATCCAATTTTATGTTTTCTTAGCAATTAAGTCCATTTAAGTCCAGAGCGGGCAAAAAGGGATTCCGATCTACGGAGCGGGGAACAACTTGGGATCGCAGGATTCGTGTAGATTATAATACACTCACCTTAGGGGAACGCATTGACGGCTGTGCTTGGTCCTAACAGAAAAAAAAGCATCAATGACCCTGAACCAACGGTGAATTAGAGAACTCCCACCAGTTGACCCTGGAAGGTTGAGTTCCAAGTTAGTCTGATGACTTCGATTGGTAAGTTTGATCGGTAAGCACAGGTTCTTCGCGGCTAAGGGATCCATATGAGAGAAAGTGAATGTTATCACCCCCTTGAGTTGGCATCAAAGAGTAGGAGGAGTCCTGTCTTGGTGTCAGCCTCAAGAGGGAGGGATGTCGGAGATCACAGTGTATCCATGTGGAGATGGTACAGCCGGTGGTCCCCGGGTATGGCCCTCACATTTCTTCTCTCTTGGCTGGGCTACTATGCATCCTATAGCATAGACTGATGCATCAACATGAACATGAAATATTTTGCTCCAGTCAGGGGCTTGCAAAATTGGAGCATAAATTAGTTGCTGCTTTAATTTATGGAAAGCCTGCTCACATTCTTCTGTCCATTCAAACTTAGCAATGAGGGCATACAAAGGCTTAGCTATTACATTATACATATATATGAAACACCTGTAGTACCACAATGTTCCATAAATGTCTGCACTTCCTTCATCTTCGTTGGTCTTGGTAGTGTGGCAATTATTTGTACCTTCTCTTGATCAGTGGAAATTTTGTTTTTGGACACAATGTGGCCCAACATTTTACCTTGCCTTACCATGAAGACGCATGTTTCTGGGTTTAGGCAAATACGAAACGTTCTGTACTTTTCAGAGACTGTTTCTAGATGTATTATGTGGTCACTTCTCCGATGAGAATGAACACAAAGATCATCCTTTTATATCTCTAGAAATTGTCTGAGATATTCCTTGAATGCATGACCCATTAGTCTTTGGAATGTAGCAGGGGCATTGGTCAGGCCGAAAGGCATTACCCTGTAGGAAAATATACCCCACTTTGTTGCAAAAGTTGTCTTATGTTGATATGTAGCCTGAGAACCCATCCAAAAAACTATAGGCCTCTTTCCCTGCTACCCTCTCAATAACATGAACCGTTATTGGCAGTGGACAATTATCCCTGATTGTTAGCCGCTTGGGGTTTCTAGTCTATGGTAAGTCGGACTTCAGTGGACTTGATGTGTGTAGGAGTTGATTGATTAGTGATTAGAGTAAGTTTAGAGTTAGTCTTGCCATGTCTAAT
This sequence comes from Adiantum capillus-veneris, assembly GCF_014529385.1. Lineage (NCBI taxonomy): Eukaryota > Viridiplantae > Streptophyta > Polypodiopsida > Polypodiales > Pteridaceae > Adiantum > Adiantum capillus-veneris. The sequence goes on from NC_140938.1 coordinate 5,310,830, forward strand.
CTCTACTTGTATTGGAGAGGTGATCTCTTGAATCCTCTATTTCTATTCATCCGATGCTCGTGCTTCCATGCCATAACCGGGTTGCCGATCCAAGGATTTGATAATTTTGTGTGGGTTGCAGTTAGGTCGTGCTACAATGACTCCCAACATTTGGCGCCGTTGCCGGGGATCAATAACCTAAGCTAGTGAGTGTAGGATGTGTAGAATAGAGTAATTTGATTACTAATTTCTCGGTTTTTGACTGTGTGTAACTAAATTTTGGTGTGATTTGATGATGTTTGTGCGAGTGATTGATGCTAATTGTTGAGTTATGAATACCCCAAAACTCCAATTTCACTAATTTCATACTAACCCTTACTAATTTTGCTTCATTTTCATGCTAATTGTACTAATTTCATGCTAAATTTTGCTAAACTAACCGCTAGCATTTGAAGTGTAGTGTATGATTAATCCCCTTGTAAGAGGTGGAATCATCACTCTGATCAAGTTAATTGTGCTAATTTATGCATAATTTGATGATTTGAGTGTTTGAGTTTTGGCCTACAAACGGTCAATTTTGGAGCCGATTTGATGGTGCACACACTTGTGTGTGCAATGATGTGTCTTCCATTAGAGCAAAGGAATAGCTTGGAGTGTGATTACGATGTAAGTGCACTCACTTGCTCATGTCAATTCTTGATTAATTAATGTGGTTCAATGTATGCTAATTATTTGCTAAAATTAAGTGTGTAACTCAATTGACCTACACTTTGCACTTGATCTAATTCACTTGGAATGAAATTGATGGTCAAATTTTGATTAATGAACCTTGTGTATACAAGATAATGCTTAATTCTCATCAAGAATTCATGTGTGTGCATAAAAATCATTGTGTGTATAATGCACCAAAGAGGAAAAAAAAACTGTTAAAAAATTCAAGTGTGTGTGCACTTAATCTTGAGTGTGTGCATGCATATAAGGTGATGAAATTGATGGTATATAAGTATGCAATCATGTAATTGATGTGTATGCTAAGCTAATTCAATCATTGGATAAGCCTAATTGCCAAAAATTTGGACAAAAATTGAGTGTGTGTGCCTATCCAAGACCACTTGATTTTTTATGATTGATGGTCAATTAGGGCACGTAAATGATTTTTGATTGTGAAATGTTCATAAAAAGTGTGTGCAATCATTAGGTGTAAGCGTAAATTCATTGCCAATTGAGCCAAATTTGAATTTTTGTGCTTAATTTTTGAGTGTGTGCATTGCTTGATTGGGTAAAAATAGTGCTAATTTTTTAGAAATTAAGCATGCATGCATTCACTTATGCTTGATTGAGTTTGCAATTTGAGCATTGCAACGAGGAACTGATGGAATTTTTGCATAGAATTTTGGTCTAAATTTGGGTGTGTGTCTACTCAATGGCATTTGATATCTAAATTGGGGATGAATAATTGGGAGCAATTACAGATTATGATGATTGAAAGGCCTAAAAGATTATTCTTGTCATGATAGGAGTTGCGGACCTTGGCTCCATGTCATTATCCTTGAGCTTTCATTGTAAATGGAGATGATCCCGCCCCCCTGCTCACCATGAGGTGCGTATACACATAAGGGAATAAGCATGAGATACATTTACTTGTATGAGGTATATGTAGAATACCTATCCTACCTTCATATTTTCTTCCACGTTTTGGCAAGTCAGACTTCAGTGGACTTGATGTGTGTAGGAGTTGATTGAATAGTGATTAGAGTAGGTTTAGAGTTAGTCTTTCCATGGCTAATCTCTACTTGCATTGGAGAGGTGATCTCTTGAATCCTCTATTTCTATTCATCGGATGCTCGTGCTTCCATGCTCTAGCCAGGCTACCAATCCACGGATTTGATAATTTTGTTTGGGTTGCAATTAGGTCGTGCTACAATGCCAACCAACATTGATGGTGGCTGCATTTACTTGTTTGAGGTTTACACAGACACGTAGTTTGACATTCTTTTTGGGTACTACCACAATACGGGACACCCAATTGGTGTGTTCGATCTCGTAGATAAACCCGACATCCTTCAGTTTGTCTATCTCTTCCTTAATTTTCTTGGAAAAAGTCTCATTGTATGCGTAAGGACATTGTCTACGTGGTCTGGCATCACTCTTAAGGGGTATCATGTGCTGATAGATCTCAGGATCTATCCCCTTTAGATCTTTGTATGACCATGCAAAGACATCTTTGTATTATCTGAGCGTATCAATTAGAAGTCGCTCTTCTTTGTCAGTGAGGTCCGTGGCGATGTATGCCGGTTTAGGCTCCTTGCCTGGTTCTGCTAAGTTGATACATTTGGATTTTTCACGCCCATCATATGAAGTTCCAGGTTCTTTGAGATCTCGTTTGGGTTTCTGCACCACGATTTTTCTATCTTGAATAGTATACTTCTTATAGTGGGAAGGTGCATCGAATTTATCATCGTTTGATTCCTCGTCAGTTTCCATTTCTATTGTCCAAACTTCCTTCAAACATCATTTCAGTTCATTGTCGGTTAACATCATAATAGCAAACACGTGTTCATATGCAAATCCGCAAGAGGTTACCACAATCTGCTCCAGGATGCCAATTGGTCTTTCCAGATACCCATCTGCTAATTGAAGTTTCATTCTAGTCTTTTGGAGAGCAGGTTTCCCCCATTTTTCCCACAATGTTTTGGTAGCTATGGCTATTCCAGCCCCACTATCCAATATTGCTGTCGACTTAACCTCTTTGTACTCCACCAACAAGGTAGTATTTCCTTCTTCACATTCACAATAATCCCCTACCTTGTTCACTGGCATTGGCTCATGTTTAGTTTGTTTCGAGGGTTGCGTCTTCAGTGTTTTTGGAGAAACATTGGGTGGCAGAATTACCAGCCCTATTTTTTCCAAATTTTTTCCGACCTCCTCCCAAAGATGCGGTCTTATTTGCAGTAACTCTGACAGAGTTAGCGTACAACGGATATGGGATGACATCATCTCATGAAGAGTCTTGATATCCATCATCTTAGGATTGGACTTCCATTGAGATGGTACTTTCTTCACCTCCGATCGGGTTTCATGGTTACCAATAAATGAAGGTGAAGTATTCAACGACTGCGGTTTACTGTCTTATGATATCGCAGTATCTGCATCACCATATAGTGATCGGATGTCATTTGGGTAGAGCTCATGCTCCAAGTGGATCTCTGTGATAGGAGTTGACAGAAGTGTAGCACTTCCATCTTTTCTATTTCTGATCTGTTCCCATAGCTCCTGAGGCCATTGTTCTTCCACATCCGGAATTGGCAGTGGTGCTTGCGAATACTTTTTATCTGTCGTATTGGCTGTCACCCTCGTATACAATGGTATTTCATTTACAGACTGGTTGGTCTTCCTTTTCAGTTCCCTGCCCCTCTAACTCTTGAATTTTTTCACGGATTAATACCTCAATTTTTGGAGTAGTAGGAACTGATGGTTCCATAAGCGCTTGAGCGGCTTGGATGAGCTCCTTGCACATCTTTAGCCTCTCCTTTTCATAGCCCGGATGAGGGTACGTTAACCACCTATCCTCTTGGGTTTGGTTAGGCTTTAGCTTTTGCATCGTAAGCTTTTAAAATTGCGTCCAAAGGTTCAAAAACCTTGTCTACCAAGACAGATCCTCCTGATGGTATAACCGATGGTTTTTTAACCTCGTTGTTTCTCTTAAGGTCTCTGTCCCTTCTCAGTTTTTCCTCTGTTTATAGTAATTTGGTTTCCAAAGCTGTTTTCTCTTTTTCTCTTTTGGCTTTTATCTTGTCTTGTTTTTCCTTCCAAGATTTCCTAGGGATTCGGACATATGAATCTAACTCTGTTTGACTGGCTGGGGCATTCCTTGCAGCCTCATGTGCTTGGGATCTTGTTACCGCGTTTATCAAAATGGTTGGTTCTGTTTATGATCCACTTGAGCTTGGCACGATCCCCATCTTGTTCATGGTTGCTTTCTCTTTGTTGTCAGGGTTTTTTGGACAATGTGGATGTTAACCCTCACGGCACACGGACACCCTATGATCTATAAACGTTGTATTATTTAGAGTCAGGTACCGGGCTTGTCGGACCAATAGGAACAAGGTAAGGGTGATCGCCGATGACAGGCGCACTCTAACTGGAATATTCAAGGAGTTAGTTGGCTAAGAATGGGCGCCCAAGTGTGAATGGGGTGAGCTCATATAAAAGCCACTAAACCTAATTTTTACTCATTCTCTCATTTGTGCAATAGAAGAGTGCTCTTGCTCCATCTCCATCTCCATCTTCTTCTTCTTCACCTCCGTGTGTGTGTGTGTGTGTGTGTGTGTGTGTGTATGTGTGTGAGAGAGAGAGAGGGAGAGTGTGTGTGCGATCGAGCATTACGAAGGCACGACGACGGCGAAGCGGTTGAGCGCGGCACGACTACAGCTTCTTCTTCATCGCGACGAGAAATCCACTACGAAGGCGAGTGTAGAGCGGTGAGTGACACACCCTTTGCTCTCTTGAGCTTGCTAGTTTAGGCTTGTTGTGTGCTTGGAGCCATTTGTGGCTCGCACACTGTGTATCGCCAAGTCCTTTGCTTCGACAGTGCGGCAAGGAGCGCACATTTTTGGCACCGCTGTCGGGGAAATGCCCTACACTAAGCTCGGTTAAGCACTTTACGCTTTCTTGTGGTGCAATTTCTATCATAGGAAAGATAGGAAATGAGTGTGTGTAGTTGTGTGGAGAAGGATTTGTGAAGAAGGAAGGTGTGTGGTTGTGTGGAGAAGGTTTTTTGTTACACCGTACTGTCTTTTTTGTTTTCTGTTAAAGAAGGAGTTACATTTTTTTGCAATGTACTGTTAGAATTAAGGTATTAGCTATGGAATGTTAGTTCTGTAAGGTTAGTTTTGTAGATGTGTTAGCTACTGTAGTACTGTGTAAACAGTGTTAGAGTGTGTGTGGCAGTATCTCCATTAGCTGTAAGTAGATAAGTTAGGTGTAGGTTAAGTGTGTGTGTGCGGCGACTTAAAAAAAAAAAAAAAATATATATATATATAAATAAATAAATAAATATAATTGTTTTTCGGAAAAAAAATATTTCGAAAAATAAAAACGTGAGTGAGGGGAGGTTAGATTTTCGAAAATAAAAAACGTGAGTTATAAAAACGGACGGGTTGGTTTGTATAAAAGTTAGATCGGGATCATTTCCCCAAGCCCAAGCCCAAGCCCAAGCCCAGGCCCCAGTCCTTTGATATATACTAGACTCACTCTTATATATATACCCTACCCCCTCAAGAGGGAATGAGAGCATGTGGGACAAGTCCTCCACTCTCCTCCCTTCTCTTCCCACTTGCACCCTTAGACTTGCTATTTGGAGCCTAGTTCCCCAGCTAGGAAAAGACTGTTTCGGACTTTTCTGGAGCAAAATAGAACCAAACGGTGGGCTGTAAAGCACAGCGCGTCCCTCCTAGCGATACGCTCGTTTCGAGCTATCACACGGCCCATTCCACGACACGCTCTAAAAAATGTAGCAAAAAAACAAACAAAAAAACACGCAAAAAACTAGTCACAAGGCCTCCTAGAGCAGCTTTTTGACACCTTAGGGTATCAAAAGCACATGCACTTACGCACTAGGCGGGTGCTAGAACACGAGCATATTGAGGGTGCCTCTGTTCATACGGACACCCATTACCCATCCACGATAGGCTCTAGACTCTCAGCGGGGACACAAGGTAGCACCACCCAAGACCCTAAAATAGCCGCTAGTGATTCCTCCTCCGACTAAGAAGTCATGGAAGCATACCCTACCCAAAACGCTGAGAGAGAAGGCCACGCACCTCCCGAAGCTCCACAGCCTAGTACTAGTATGTTTAGCCGTTTCATGGAAACATTAGGTAGAGCTACTCTTTCGCTCGGAACCTGATGCAAATGAAGCACACGAAGGGGGTGGGGAAGTGGACTCTCCTTTCACATCGCACGTGGACCCCACACCACCAAAGAGTGTCCACGTGGATATCCTGCCAACTTCTTACCAAGAAGGCCCTGTTGAGTTGCCTCCTTCAGAAGTTCCCTCTAGAGTACCGTTGGTGACAAGTAAAACCACGGGGAGCAACATTGCTTCTACCTCACAAGAAACCGTTAACACGTCGACTCTAGAAGGATTGTTCATTAATGATCATTGGACATACGACCTCCACACTGAGGTGTTGACGGATCTACACTCTGGCCACGCCTACCATGTAGGATGGATAGAGATTGTACAATCCACCTCTAGTGCCACGAGCATCGAAGATCACCAGAAAATGATCTGTAATGTTATCCATGGCATTATTCAATCAGAAAGGCAAAACTGAGGGGTAAATATACTCTCAACTGGCCCCATGAGATTTTTGGATACGAGCAAGGCTCAACAGCCTACTCTATCACAAATGGAGACTCCTCTAATGAGCCCCATGGACCCATCTTACGTCATCTCACCTGGGGTCTCTATGCAATCTGAGCCTCCGAGCGACAACTTTAGCTTCCCTAACTTGGCTCAACCCTCTATTAAGGAAAACACAGTGCTCACTCCAGGGATAAGCCTGACAGAGAATGTACCGATGACATCTACGGTTAGCGCAGTGCCACTACCTAGTGTCGTAGTACCTAATATGGGGCCTTGACCGTATGTGCCTCTAGCCCCTTATGCACACATGGCCCCCACACCTCCAATTGTACCACTTGCTTATGCTCCTCGAGTGCCACTCCCTAGCCCTTATCCGAGTGGACCTATGCCCGGTTATGTTCCATATCCTGCATCATCCACACATATGCCAAGATCGGTACCCGTCCCTCTCCCACATATGATTCCAAGAGTACCTCCACCGGCCCTGCCTCCTCACATAAGTGCTTTGGCAGCGTTTGCTCAAACCATAGGTCGATCTATCGCGGAAAATATGCGTCATGCATCTGATAGAGAGCCTAGAAGTAAGGCAGTACAAATTGCCAAACTCACGCAAAAATTCAATGGGGACGAAGATGCTAGAAAACACATTGAAGTGTTTGAACAAGTATGTGATTCCTTAGGGGAACGCAACGAACTACATAAGTGCAATGCCTTAAGCTTGACATTAAGTGGGAAGGCTGTAGATTGGTATAGAACCCTAAGGGTGGACGAGAAAACAATTTACCCTACCCTTCGAAGGTTGTTTCTAAAGGAGTACATACGAGAAGGTGTGCTTTGGGGTGTAGCATCTCAGCTACAGAAGGCCGAACGTAAGGAAGGAGAGTCATTAAGGGACTTCATTAGTCGTCTAAAGCACTTAAACTCTCGTTGCCCTGTAAATGAGCGCTTCAACAATAACCAACTGCTTGATCGATTCATCCGAGGGTTGAGGAATGAAGGAATCTATAATGGACTAGTGATTAGAGGTATCACAACCTGGGAAGATGTCACTGCCAATGCAATCCAATTAGAGGACAACTTGATGATAGCAGGCATGAGGGTGTCTACTGACACGAGATCCACTAGCTCACAAGCCATTGAGTATGAACCCATGACTGCAAAGCCCATTGCCAATGAGCCAAAGGTATTTGAGACATTCTTGACAGACCTCACCAAGGCAATCCAAGAGTCTCTTAAGGATAATCGACCCCCTCAAAATAGTCACATGTATCTAAGAAGGGAGCAACAATGGTGTTCCATTTGCTTAGGTCCACATAGCACTAGTGAGTGCCCTACGTTTAAAGTAAAATTTAATGGAACTTGCAACGCATGTGGTAGGTATGGTCACCAAGCTAAGGATTGTTTAATGATCAAACGTATGATGGCAAATAGACCACCTGTAGCCTGGACGGATGCGCCTCGAGCTCCTGTATTGATGCCTGCTCCACCTGTTGAGCAACTACCGCAACACATGGTCCCTAGATCTCAAAATGTTGTACAAGCTACACCGCTACCACCTCCTATGCTAGGACCGCAGCCCCCGCATCCAAGAGTCACCCCTATGAACCAAGTGGGTTGCGAGCCATCTAATGCTTATGCAGATGGCTGTGAGGAGGAAATAGACACTAGTATTGCCTACGGACTTGATACATTGGAAGAGTGTCCTATATACTACATGGAAGATTGTTGGGGGCAAGTCAAGCCGGTTTATCAAGCTGCTGCTCTCGCATCCAGAGGTCAAAATATCAACACCCAGGCTAGGAGGCCACCTCTTCAATGCTACGAGTGTGGTGGACCACATCGGGCAGCGGAGTGCTCTATTAGGCTGCAAAAGAATGCTGCACAGATGCAAATGAATCAAGGGAGCACGTCTGCAATGCCAATACTCACATGTAATCGTTGTGGCATAGATCACTTGATTGCCCAATGCCCCTATAACCAAAATGCGCCTAAAATCACACCCCTAAATTTGGTCGAAATTGCTAGTGTGACATCGCCAATACCACCCGTCGCACCCGCTTATGCGATTACACGGTCCATGCTTCAAGGGCCAGGCCATATCCTCGAAGAGAGAGATACCGCGTCAGTTATCCAAGCAAAGAAAAAGAAGACACGAAGGAAGAGGTCGCAGAATACGGGAAATTCAAAGCCAAGTTCCAAAACAAACATAGGAACAGGAGATGACCCCGTGTATATGAATGACCTCGAGGATGATTCAGATTCAATCGAGACAATGGAGACTAGAACCAATACCACAAAGGGAAAGACCGACAAAGAAAACCGTAACATGGAACCAAATGAAAACCGAATAAGAGAAAACCATAAAGAGCCTCTGAAAACACCACAAGTGTTTCCAAATCCAATCCAAGACCCCCAAGATAAACCGCAGGGGCAAAAAGGGAAGAATCGTAAAAAGAAGATTGGAACGTACCCAAACCTAGTAGACGAGATTGAGCAGGTGCAACATCTAAGAGGTTTAGTGGAAGAGACTCAAAGGAAACTAGAACCAGAACCCATGCATGTCAAAATTCATGACACAGTGTTTCCCACGCAAGTTCATCCACCCCACATGAACCATATACCGTTAGCCATATCTAGTATCATCCAAGAAGGGAGTGAGGACGGGACATCAGAAAGTGAGCATACACCTTTCTTGTTGGAAAGGATGTTTAACGAAGGAATACCTGATCCCATTGAGGAATATGAGATTCCATCCTCACCAGTTCCTAGTCAAGGACCTACACCCTTAAAAATGCCAATGAATGTTGCCAAACTAGTGGACTTCATGTCTTCTGAGGTCCGAACCACGATCATAGCAAAGCTGTATGGAGATCCTGAGTTATTCCTTGCACTTCGAGCATTCCTTAACGGAGAGCTACGAACGGGATTACCGCAGTTTGCGCAACCAAATAGGCCTGACTCGATTATGATTGATGAGGAAAATCATGTGCAATCACTTGACTTAGATGGACACGAGTCCGTGATCGAGGTACCCATTAACGAATTAGGGCAGTATTTTGTAGGCGACGAGTCTAATGCGACCCTACCCATCACTACCAAGGGATTAACTATAAAGGGAATTCTTGATGGTGGTGCGGGAGTTAGCATCGTTACAAAAGATTGTTGGGAATCCATGGGAAAACCCCGCCTCAGTGTTACTAACATTGTGGTAAAGATGGCAAATGGTACCATAGCCAAACCTATGGGGATGCTCAAGGATCTTAAAATCAAAGTTCTAGGACACAAGGTACGACATACGTTCATTGTAATGGATTTCTCTAAACACCTTATGTCATATGAAATGATTTTAGGATGACCATTCATGAGGGAAGCACAAATGGTTCATGATTGGTCTAAAAATCATGTCTATTTGCAATTCCAAGACTCTGTCCTTAGAGTGGATTTGGTGACTGGTAAGGTACACCCCTTAGGGAGTAAAACCATTATTGATCATCGCTCTGACACCACAGTTCACTCGGCCCCACTACAATATTGTTACACTTGTAAGAAGGATACAGACATTGGCCAAGATTCTCCTTATATGGATATCCTACCTGGGATGACTGAGTCGGACAATGTGGATTGGGTCCACCTAGCAGCAACCATAGACACTTGGGGAAATAGGGGGACGACCTGGGTAACACCTGAGGGGGATGAAATGCCTGTACCCTTAAATATGCTACAAGCAATGCATATCGCTTCCGACAAGACTCATCCTAATGTAACGAAGAAAACATACAAGTGGGTCCGTAAAGCTTCTTTTGTGACCATAGGTAGTGCTAAAAAATAGAAGCCTTGTAAGAAACGTACCACTCGCTCCAAGAAAAGTAAGCAAATGTTGCGATGGATCCCTAAACGACTATTGGAAGCCCAAGGCTACTATCAAGGAAATGATCAAATCTGGGTGCCAAAACGTAGATTGCGCTCTTACCTATCACCTGGCCCATGTAAACCCAATCCTGGGGCTCCAAAACAAATTGAAAATCGTGGAAAGGAAAAAATCACGGAATGCGACACACCTGCTCCAGAGCTAGTTTGGGTACCAAAGAAAGAACGATTTGTTCCACCTAGCTCAGGAACAGGAAAAGCAAATGAAGCTTCTTGCTCTTCATGTAGTTCCTATACGGAAATAGAAGCTTCGACACAACCTCAACCTACCATTGTACATATCCATACAAGCAAGAAAGAGTTTGCACCTCCCATTGTAGATTCACCACCTCCAACAATGTTGCAAATAAAATCATGGGAGAGTACCTTACCACCCTTGTAACTAGATGAAACACATAGGGTGATCGAAAACTATTGGTTAAAGCCTTTACCCATAACAACTTGGAACAATTGGTTTCAAAGGGTGACGACATCATTTCAAACGGTATGATCTACCCAAGGAAGGGGGGAGTGTTTGTGGACATCCATTATTCACTTGCTTCCCTCTTAACCTTTCTCCCTGACCTCTATATCTCCCAATCTTAGGGAATGTACATATAAAGCTTTATACTCACAAAAAAAAAAAGAAAAAAAAAAAGAGCAAGAGCAATTAGCAAACGAGTATGCACATTAAAAGTCAAAACATTGACTCAGACCTACACATGTCACATCTGGTACAGTGAAACAGAAACCTATGCCATAAAACACCTTTGATCCTCATCACTTGAGTGATGGAGGGTAGGTAAGATTAGTACGATAGGAGTGTTTCTCTTTTAGAGTTGAGAGATTAACGAAGTTCTCTTTTCCCACTAATGTGCCTCCTGGAGGTATTCCTTTTGTTTCCTAGTGTGTACAGGAGCGTGTTGCTATTGATAGGATTTGGACCTTCATGGAACCTTTCTCTTGTTCACACTTCAAATCAAGCGCGACCATCAACACAAACAGGTGTTTTATGTCCATTAGCATTGCCCTTATCTTTTTGCATCCATGTTTGTCTGCTTTGATTATGATTGGTAGCATAATATTCAGCGCATTTGCTTAGTATCAAACATTTAATTCAATGTAATGTTTTGTCATAATCACTTGTCTAGGTTTAAAAATCAAGCAGTCCGACTAAGCTAGTTTGACCAAGCTAGGTATTAGAAATCTTCTCTTAATACCATGGGGAATGCCTTCCTAATAAGCAATGGTTACTTAGGTTCTTAATCCGATTTAGGCAGCATTGTGTGAAATGTACTAGGGCTTTCTAGTGGGCTTAACCCTATTGACCTTTAGATTAAGTATTATAAAGGGAGTTTACTAATGTGATGAGCCTGGGGAGGGTAATAGTGTTATATGACCCCCCAAAGTTACAAAATTAAAATGCTGAAAATGAACAAACAAAAAATCAAAGTGCCACAATGTAAAATTTTAAGCTGGAAGAGAAATCCCTACTTAAATTGGTACTTCACTCACATGTATCGCCTATGGTACTAGAGCCCTAGAGGTTCCCAGTGTGGGTGCTTTTCCTTGAAAAGCAAAAAACCCAAGGCATACAAAATAAGCACACACATCAAAATTGAATCAATGTGAAAAGACTTTGGGGGGTCAAAGAAAAGGTAATCAGTCAGGCGATGATTTCATGAGAAATTCCTTCTATCGTAGCTTAACTACAAGGTCTTCTAGGTATAGCCTCTAGTCAGCCCTCGAACATCAAATACTTGGCTCTCGCGATTAAACAACTTAATTGACCAGAAAAAATTGAGAAGTTACCCATGGTATTAATAGTCGAGCTCTAGTGCCTTTTGACCGTTAAATTAGCGACCCCGGACTTGTTTAATTTTTTACGTTTACATCTGTTTATGCATTTGATTATATTGCAATTCAATGTTTATTGCTGACAAATTGTCTAAAATTCTGTTACCAATCACTTTGTCTGTCTATTGCATATGATTTTTAATTGCATATGAGAATGCAATTACTGTGGCAATGTTGTTTGATTTTGCAGTGCTTGAAGAAGGCTACGCACATCCATGTCGACTACTCTTTCATCTCGACGAACGAGCTTCAACTGGATAGCTTCCGAGGACGGAATCTACATCAGGAAGGGGGGCATGTTAACCCTCACGGCACACGGACACCCTATGATCTATAAACGTTGTATTATTTAGAGTCAGGTACTGGGCTTGTCGGACCAATAGGAACAGGGTAAGGGTGATCGCCGATGACAGGCGCACTCTAACTGGAATATTCAAGGAGTTAGTTGGCTAAGAATGGGCACCCAAGTGTGAATGGGGTGAGCTCATATAAAAGCCACTAAACCTAATTTTTACTCATTCTCTCATTTGTGCAATAGAAGAGTGCTCTTGCTCCATCTCCATCTCCATCTTCTTCTTCTTCACCTCCGTGTGTGTGTGTGTGTGTGTGTGTATGTGAGAGAGAGAGAGAGGGAGAGTGTGTGTGCGATCGAGCATTACGAAGGCACGACGGCGGCGAAGCGGTTGAGCGCGGCACGACTGCAGCTTCTTCTTCATCGCGGCAAGGAATCCACTACAAAGGCGAGCGTAGAGCGGTGAGTGACACACCCTTTGCTCTCTTGAGCTTGCTAGTTTAGGCTTGTTGTGTGCTTGGAGCCATTTGTGGCTCGCACACGGTGTATCGGAAAGTCCTTTGCTTAGACAGTGCAGCAAGGAGCGCACAGTGGAATGAGATGATCAGTGGTTCAACCATCACATAACCCAAACAATTTAGCCCGTTCTCCTTTGTTTGGACAAACCCTTGCCCAATGATCACCAGCACATTCATAGCATGGTCCTACAGGTGGTGGAGAAGCTTGTGGAGCTCCCATCGGTTGTCCTACTCTAGAAGGATACCCCCTAGGTTTGTAGTTCTGGTTCGCCATGAACATAAACATATTTTCATAGACCAAGTAATGGTTTTTAGTTGGCTGTGCTATGTAGAGGGCTCGGGTGCCTCCTCAGGAATTATCCATGGAATTTGCCCCTCTGGAGCATATGCATTCCCATCAAATCCCCTCTTGTAGGTACTATCTGAATCTTTTTGATATGAGACTACCTGGACCATACTCTGATTAGAAGGTGTTTCTATGGGTTGAGAAATTCGTACCATGGCCCTATTGTCCTGGGGTAAGGGAGGTTGGTGGCCCAACACGGGTTGAGGTTTTCTTGCCCTTGGATTGTGTTATTTAGCCCTACTTGGTATCTTGGAGGGGGTGGAAATTGTTGCCCTCCATGTGATTTCTCTCTCTCTCTCTCTCTCTCTCTCTCTCTAACATAGTTCCGATTATAGAAACATTTGTGGGTTTCATGGTTGGTCCATTTTTGTTCGGTAGCACACCACTTCAGTACTCGCAGTGTGTTTACTTTTGGCCTTTGTTGAAGGTTGCACCATTAGGTTGGATGATCTCCTCCACACGTGTCACATTTTTGGGTGGGTGGTTGTCGTGTGTTTGGGTTCGTCCTGTTTCCTTTGTTTATCCATCTGATCACTTCCTCAATCATTTGATCAACGTCCGGAACAGTTTTGCCCGCCCAATTTCATCGTGGACTCACTAGTGGTTGAAGAGGTGCTACTTGTTCTCTGATCTGTTTCTTCAGTCACCTCTCCATATGCCTTGCAATTATCTACCAGATACAACGTCTCTTTCGTGACTTGCTCAAAAGTTACACATGCCTTCAAGTGCAAGTCCTTTTTGAGCATGTCATTTTGCAATCCTTCTATGAAAAGGAATGATAGTCTCTCATTCTGAGGTAGTTCTTGCGCAGGGAATCTTTCTATATACTGCTTGAAATGAAGCAATGCTTTCTTCACTTTCTCTTTCTCCTTTTGCCTAAATCCATAAATCTGGGAGACAGTGTTATGCTCGATTCCTCTCTTTGAGAATTCCTCAACGAACTCTTGGAGAAGTTTCTCAATACTTGGGAATTCCAAGCTGTTTAATGGTTGGAACCAGGTCAAAGAAGTCCCTTCTAACATCAACCCAAAGCCTTCATATTGAGTATGGAAATCAGTTACCTGTTCCACTCTCAACACTTGTTTGAAGATCGAAACATGGGCATATAGATCTCTTGATCCACTATACTTTTTGGGTACGCATTTTGCCACTTGAGATGGTCGCATATGTCTGGCCTCCTCAACCATTCTGACAACACCTGGTCCTCCTGGTGTGGTTTCTCTACGTTCATAATCTCCTCTTGGTACTACTAGTGGTATTCTATCTGCCATACGTTTGTCAAGTCTATGTCATGTAATGGTTGGAGGGATTCTAGTGGTGTAAGTGACGTCAGGAACAATACTGCTCCTACATGTGTTATGGAAGCCCTAGATCCTGTTGATCCTAAAGGCCCTGTGTTTGGGACTCGTTCATGTCCAAAAGACTCCTCCCCCCTGGTTCTCACTGGGCTCACATGTACAATCTCAGGTCTTGTGTGAGTAGTCGTGGTTTTCACCTCTTCCGGATTTACATAGTATTGGTGGAGTGGTCCCCCAAAATATGTATATCTCTCTAATTCCTTACGATCCATCGGAGAGTACTTTCAGCCATACTTGTCTATTATGACTACGTAAATACTTCTTCCCTCCGTGTACGTGAAAACATATAGGTTTTTACGGTCAATCAATTCCTTGATGCAGGGTTCGTCACATCTGTAATAGAGTGTTGTTCTCCATTATTAAACTTATATAGCCCCACATAAGTGTTGTCTGTATTAAGGTGCTGTGTCTCATTGGTGCATCTGAGCACTGCGTTTTGCTTCTCCATTTTGGGGAGCTCATTGGTTAGCTCGTGATCTACCTTGTCCTTGGTGCCAGTCATCCCCCATTTATCCACAATAAAGGGGTTATGAACCACTAGGTACATCATTCTCTCTCTGTCAAAATACCTATCCCTGTCATAACCAACATCTACAAGATCTCTGAGCTCCCTCGGCTTATTTTCCAGCTTAATACAGTAGCAGTCCATTCCATCCTTATATATTTTAGCATTAAGCACATTTTCAAATTGAAACTTCAAATACAACAATTTTATATCAGATACAGGTTGAGAAGGACCTACCCCCATTGAAGCTGTTCCCTTAGGGTTCAGCTTGTTAGAATCCTCTGTTATGAGGCTGTATGATCTTTTTGACAAAGTGTCAGAGAAGCTCTCCTCTAAAATGGATTCTAAAGGTGGTAGTGGTCTCTGATTCACGCTCTCTTCCGTTGAGTGATTGCTCCCTTGGTCAAAGATGTTGGGATTCCTATTCTGGTACAATCTTTCTGATCGCAAATTCATAAAGAATTGGTATTGAAAAATCCAAACCGGGTTACCTCATTATCTAGTTTGAATCCCCCGTTTGATCTTACTTGCTGGGTAGTATACTCTAGTACCTGCAGGTTTTGATAGCTGTGAGCTTACAACCGTTCTTGTTAACTCTAGAAATTAATCGACAAAATTTAGCTAGGTTTTTCAGTAGCACACAATTCCTCACTTAACACCAACAATTTAGGTCCAATTTCAATTTTGAAAGAGCCACCAGGGTCCTATGGACTAGCTCTTTGTTTGGTAAAATTCTGCTTTTGTTATGACTCAAAGGAACATGGATTGTGATCCATGTTTGGAAGCCAAATGGACTTTTCTTGATACCATCAGGTTCAACATGATTAAGAGGTCTTATGGTATCAAAATTTTCAGAAATGAACCTATGGATTGGAAGCTAAGTCAATTCTGTCACTTTGCTAGAGTTCCTGCTAGTTTTGGGCTTTTGGTATGGTTTTTTGCATCCAAATTCAACTTTGAAAGGACCACTAGACTCTCTGTGATGCCCTCTAGCTATTGTGCAATTTTTGTATCAAAATGTGTCAGGGGAACATGGATCGCGATCCATGTTCCTTAAGGCTAGAATGTACTGAAACTTGACCCACAGCTAGTTCTTGGCCTACTGATGCTGGCTATATGGTTTCTAGATATTGTTTTTTAGGTCAGCCAAAAGTTAGTTTTAGGGTATGTTCCAGTGGTCTCCTCCTTGATCTGATTTTTGCCCCTTTTGCCCTCTATTTGAACTTTTTTGATAAGGGTCCTTTGGGAGAAAGTGCTTTGAATGTTATCCTTTTTCTACTTGCCCAATATCAGCTCGAAATTCCAAAAAGGTACATGGATCGCGATCCATGTTTGACAAGATTTTAGATTGATACTTTATGAGTTTGTGACAAAAGGTCTGGTGATGCTACTCCCAAATCTTTTTGGATTTGATTAACCTTTCCTAAGGCAAAAGCAAGATTTTGTGTCTATTTATGGTTTTTTGCAAATAATTCCTTTTTTGATATTTTGATCAAGTTTTTTCACTTTTTATCTATGGCTCTTTTTGGAAAAATTGTTCCCTTAGTAATCGGGGATGTACTTGTCAAATTTCACTGTTAGATGCCTACCTGGTACATGGATCACGATCCATGTTGGGAAGCATCTGGTCATGATTTTTGGGTCTGTTGGTTCCCTACTTCTAGTTGATCCCAATTCTCTTCTCTTTTTGAATTTGGACTAGTAAAAGTTTAGTTTTTCTTTATTTTCCTCAATTTCTAAGGTTTTGCTCTGCTCAACCCAATTTCTTGATTTAATTGATCTTTTAGTAGTTTATTTCTGACCAAACTCAACGTTTTGATGTCTGAGAGCCTGTTCTAAGCAAGGGAAACAGTTTCAGCACATTTTGCCAAAAACGTACATGGATCGCGATCCATGTTGGACAGGTAGATTGGAATTTTTTTGCATAGTCTGTTTTTAGCAAGTGTTTCTATCCCCTTTCTGAAGGTTTTGCTAGGTTTGGTTCAGTTTAGAAGCTCTGACCATCAATTTTTCAGCTTTTTAGAGTTATGATCTTCAACATCAAAATAAGGTTTTTGACAGTTTTTCCTTCGATCCTTTTGGGCCCAAATGATGGTGTAATTTGTTACCTAACCTACTCCTTAAACTGAAATAAATTTGCAAACATAAATGAATTTAGCAGTACAAAAACGACAACAAAATGTGTGGTGGAATAGTCCTTTCCAAGCATGTGAAAATCAAAGAATGAATTACTTTTTTGTAATTCACTTACAACTTTCTTTGCTCATAAGGAGTAGCACTAGCTAGTATCGGACTCCAGTCTCTATTAAGCACTAAACCTACGTCTTGCTGCTTCACTGTCTATGTGTAAGCGGGATGGGTGTCAAAAGCTTTGGAATGAATTTTTTCGTACATTGAGTCACTCACCACCTAAGGATTGGTTTCCTCGACAGCGGCGCCAATGTTAGCGGGTTGTCGCAAAACAAAAGCAAATCAATCACTTCCTAGTCAGAAAATTGGTATGCGTCCAATCTCGCCGCTCTAGGTCATCACGCCCTTTCGGCATCCAAACGAATTCAGAATGCAACAAAACTTAAGGAGAAGTAGCACAACACTTAGGGACACAATCCTACTGAGTTTTGCAACCATATGGGAAGGTACATAAATCACGATCCATCACAAAAATGTGCAAAAAACTGAAACAAAACTACTCGGAAAGGTCCCCCTTAAGCATAGAAACACATATCCATGGTCAAAACATAAAAAAACAACCATTTTAACCTTCAAACCAATGCATTTAGCCCACGAAGAACGCTCATGAACCACAACAAAATTGAGAATGGTTAAACTTAGATTGTAGAGCAAGAGAGAAGGAACACAATGTGCTATTTGGAAATGAATTCTGATTACCAGTCTATGAGAAAAGAGAATTACAATTAGCTCTCACAGTGAATGTTCAAAACTCCTCCAAGCTAATGATGTCTCATTTTTGTAAAACTGAGGGTTTTGACTGAAGGGTTAAGGAAACTTTCCCACGGCCATTTGGCCACTTACAAGGGTGTAGGCTCAGAGAGGCTAAATTGCCAAAATACATTAAGTATATACATAAGTTTTGTTAACATGGATGACAATAATCAAGAGAGTAGAATGAACATTGATGCTTTGATTTTGTACATGAAGGTGCTAACTGATGATGCCCCCATGTTCGTGAATTATCTCATTACTAGGTTGTAGCAAGCTATGGGCAACCCTGCTTTGCAAGCCGAAGTTACAACTTCGTGCTTATGGAATTTCCCTTCCTCTCCAAGAGGAGAGACAGATTACGAGGCCTCTTGAAGAGACCCCCAAAAGAAGACTCTCTCCCATACGAGAGGAGGAATCCAAAGAGCAAGATAGCAATGAAACTTTATGTTCCTCTGAAGATGTGGCTCCATGAAGATTGCGGTCTAGACGATCGCCTACTCCTCCCAAGAGAAAAAGATCAACACACGGTCCCTCTCCTCGTCATTCCAAAAAAGAAGAGAGGAAACAAAGGAAGAAAAGGGCTAGGAAGAGGTCACCCTCTTCTCCTTCTTCTTCACCTTCGTCCTCTTCCGATGAAATCTATGGCTATTCTCCTAGAGCATACAGGAGGGGAGGACATCGCAAATCATACCCTGCATGGCGAAGGTCCCAGAAACTAAAGAAGTTCAAGGATGGAGGAAAGAGTATCTCATTTCTCAGTTATTATGGCACCTTTGGTGCTACTGAGTGTTGGCCTTTATCCAACAATTTGATGCGGCCTTTGGAGACGAGGGCTTCATAGAGTCCTCCAAGCTACACCATGTAGCTATGCACTTTCAAAAATAAGCTCGTCAATGGTGGTCTAGCCTTCGTGGCAACGGCGAAGGACCAAAGACATGGAAAACTCTACAAGTTTCCATCATGAAGCAATTCCTTGCAAGCGATGCAAAGGAAAAGTGGTTACCGAATGGTGCAGCTTGAAGCTTCTCTCTCATGAATCTATCCACAAGTATGTAGACAAGTTTTGGGATTTACATCTCAAGGCTAATGTCTTTCAAAAGATAGACTTTATCGAGCAAGGCAGCAATTCTGTGCGGGATTACCTGAAGAGATGGCCGAATACATCAACTCTCAACGACATGGTTCTATTAGCGAAGTAATCCATCACACCATGGTTGCTTCACACATCAATTTCCATCAAGGGGCTAGACGGAATGTCAAGCCTGTTGGAATTAGGGTTGCAGAGAAACACACACAGCTTGGAGAAGACGAAGGAAGCTCGAGGCACACAATAGAGAGTGTGTTACTTAGTGTGCAATGGAAAGATAGATAGCCCTAGAGTGATGGGCGTATATACAATGCACGGGGGAAAAAACCTCCTAAAGAGGGAAAAAATGCCCCGGCGGTCCTAGTGTGTTCACACACATCACTACCACATGTATATGGTAACAAATCCCCCCTGGAGTGATGCGGTGAACGAGAGCTGGCACATGAGTAAAGGGAAGTGCCATGCCCTGAGGACAGGATCAGTCCACAAAGGGGAGTAAGCCCAAAGCTTTGCGGAAAGCTTCAAGCTTCTCACGAGACAATGCCTTTGTGAAAAGATCTGCAAGGTTGTCCTGTGTTGGCACATAAGCCAAGCTGATCTCTCCTGCTGAGAGCCTCTCCCTGACATAGTGGTAATGCACCTCAATGTGCTTTGTGCGAGCATGAAAAACTGGGTTCCTCGCAACTGCCAATGCGCTCTGACTGTCAGTGTAGATAGTGTTGGCAGTGTCCTGTCCAACACCCAAGTCAGCCATAAGGCGTCTGAGCCATACACACTCAACCGTAGCTGTGAAGATTGCCCTGTACTCAGCCTCACAACTCGAAGTGGCCACAGTAGGTTGCTTCTTGCTCAACCATGATATACATGAACTGCCAAGCATGAAACAAAAACCACTTGTGGACACTCGCGTGTCAAAACAACCAGCCCAATCTGAGTCCGAAAAAGCATGTAAGTCTGGCGGCAATGATCCCCCCTTGGGATAAAACAAGCCAAGATGTAAAGTGCCACTAAGGTAGCGGAAAATCCTCTTGACAGCCTGCCAATGCTTAGACCCTGGGCTATGCATAAATCTGCTGACCTGCGAGACTGCAAACTGAATATCTGGCCTCGTGTTGCATACATAAATGAGGCAGCCAACAGCAGTTTGGTAAAGAGTGACATCAGCAGGATCGCCAGCATCATGTAGACTCAATTTCAAACCTGTTTCCATGGGAGTGGCAATAGGTTTGCAATCCTCAAGTCCAAACTTACATAGCAATGTTTCTATGTAACTTTTCTGACACAAGGCAATACCACCATCACACTGCTTAAACTGTATACCCAAGTAATGATGAAACAACCCTAAATCTTTCATCTTGAAAGTAGCATTCAAATCAGCCTTAAATTCAGCAATATGTCTCTCATTTGGTCCAGTGATCAGCAAATCATCAACATAAAGAACCACAATGAGAAATACATCATCCTCACGCTTTACATACAATGTGCTTTCTGTTGGACTGTTACGAAAGCCTCGTTTAACCAAATGAGTGTCAGCTTTCTCATACCAAGCACGAGGAGATTGCTTCAACCCATACAAAGCCTTCTTACATTTGCACACTTTGTCCTCTTGTCCTTTTATGACAAAACCGTGAGGCTGCGTTACATAAACTTCCTCAAATATGTCACCATTCAAGAAAGCAGTAACAATGTCTGATTGATGTACATCCCAACCAAAATGAGCTGCCAATGCACATAGAAAACACACAGTAGTCATACGACAAGTGGGAACAAAAGTCTCTTCATAATCTATGCCTTTTTGTTGTGCATAACCCTTTGCAACAAGTCGAGCCTTATGGCGATCGATCTCACCATCTGGCTTGCGTTTCAACTTGTAAACCCACTTCGTACCAATGGCCTTTTTGCCAGGAGGCAAAACACATAAAGTCCATGTGTCATTCTCTATAAGTGCATCATATTCTGATTTCATGGCAACAATCCAATTTTCTGAATTTTGTGCTTCATCAAAAGACAGAGGCTCCTCAACATCATGTAAACTAGACACAGCCAAAGCATAACAATCTGATGCATAAGATGCATGGCGAGAGCCTGAACGAGTACGACTAGATAAAGGTGCATCCAATTTACTGTCACGCAAAGTGTGCACCAGCCATTTTGGCATACCTCTAGCCTGCTCATTTTCAACCCTTTCCTCATCAAGTACATCATGTACATCTGCATCAGTAATAGGCTGTTCTAAAACATTTTCAGAAACCCCCATAGGCTGTACATTTGCCTCATTGGAACTTACATTCGTATTTCCACCACTGAAAAGAGGCAACAAAGTGTCATAAATGTCCTGTGAGCTTACATTACTGTCTCTAGTACATGACAGCAAGGGCTGAACAGAGTCTTCCACAAACACTACATCCCGTGAAACCAGAATACGTTTTGTTTGCGGATGATACAACCTGTAACCTTTGCTTTTAGCACTATAACCAACAAAAATACATTTGACAGCCTTATCATCCAATTTTCTGCGCTGCACTTGTGGCACCAAAGCATATGCCAAACAGCCAAAAACACGCATGTGCTCAATAGAAGGCTTTCTATCATGCCATGCTTCATATGGAGTAATAGACTGCAAAGCTTTCGTAGGACACCTGTTAAGTACATAAGTGGCACACATGATGGCCTCAAGCCAAAAAGAATGCGGCAAAGCTTGACTTTTGACCATACATCGTGCCATTTCCGTTAGTGACCTGTTTTTCCTCTCAGCAACACCATTTTGCTGAGGTGTATAAGGCACTGTACATTGGTGTTTTATCCCACGACTAGCCAGAAATGCATTAAATTCATGAGACATATACTCCCCCCCTCGATCGGAACGGAGGGTGCCCATAGTACATTTTGAGACATTTTCAGCCATAGCCAAAAATTGTTTGAAGCACATAAAAACTTCGGACTTCGCTTTAAGCGGAAATACCCATGCATGCCTGGAGTAATCATCAATGAAAGTCACGAAGTACAGGTAATTGCCCAAGGACAGAGTTTGCATGGGCCCACAAACATCACTATGCACAAGTTGCAACCTGCATGTGGCCCTAACTGAACCATCCTTTGGAAACTTAGAACGTTGCATTTTACCCAGAATACAGCCTTCACAAACATGTTTGACAGGTGCTTCAAGAGGCGGCAAAGAAGCAACCATATCAGATTTCTGCAAATGTAGCAAACTGGCAAAATTCAGATGACCAAAACGTGCATGCCAAAGTTTTGCATCTGAAATAGCCCTTGAATCTGCAACAGCATTTGCAAAATTTTGTCCACACTTGTCATACAAAGTGAGCTTATACAGCCCACGGCACAAAAGGCCAGATGCAACAATTTCATCACCAAAACTGAGATCATGAACTGTACATCTGTCATCCACAAATTTGACTACAAGTCCAACTCTAGCAAGTGCGGATACAGACAAGAGATTCTTCTTGATCCCAGGTACATAAAGTGCATCAACAAGTGTGAAGGAACTGCCATTAGCAGCAGTGAGCACAATCTTTCCAACTCCCTGAATTGGATAAGAGGCGTTGTTGGCACAAGTGACTGAATTCCCATGAGGGACAGACTCGAGAGAGGTAAACAATTCACGATGTGAGGTAATGTGCTTTGTAGCACCACTGTCGAAATACCACACATGTGAATCTGCAGCAACTGACAAGCATGCATCATGGACAGCAGGATTGTAAGTGCACTCTGCGCTAAAAGCCCATTCTGCATCAACATCAGCATCACAATCTCCTTTCACAGAAGACTCAACAATGGCTGCATTTGTAGTGGAACCAGCATTTGCAGTGGAACCACCCTCTTTCTTCTTAGCCTCTTTGGCCTTCAACTTAGGACACGACTTGATCAAGTGATCATTGGCTTTACAATAATGGCAACGCATCTTCTTTTTGCCCTTATCACCAGAATTGCCAGACGAAGTGCTGCCAGCAGAAGCATTAGGAATAGAATTTTTGCCACTCGTAGCAGAACCATAAGAAGTGGCTGCATTACTGTTACCACCCTTTCTTTGAGAAGCAATAAAAGCCTGTTCAACTGCACGCTGCCTAGTCCTGTTTTTTCTAGAAAGTGACTCTTGCAACAGCAATGTGCATAATGCATCAAACTTGACAACTTCAGGATTTCCCTGGGTCATCAGTCTCCAAGTACTAGCAAAAGTCTGGTAGGAATCTAGTAAGGCATCAAGAACAGTCTGCACAAGGGAACTGTCCGAAATGACTTCACCTGCAGAAATGAGTTGCTCATTGATATCCTTGACACTAGCAAGGAAAGTGTCCATATCATCTTCCTCATGCATAATCTTCGACTCTAGCTCTTTACGCAGCAAAGCAATTTTAGCCTCATTGCGGCTTGCATAAAGACCTGCTAGAATATCCCAAGCCTGTTTTGTAGATTTTGCTGAACGGATGTGAGGAATAATGGTGCGCTTCACAGAAAAGGCAATCAATGCATGAGCCTGCGCATCCTTAACATCCCAACGAGCTTGTTCTGCCGTAGGCAAAACAACTCTAACAGCTGCAATCCTTGCAGCAAGACCTGCAACATCCTCAACATCGCCTACATCTTCAGAATCAGGACGTACATCAATGCCCTGCACAATGTTCCAGACACCTTTTGACACAAGAACATGTTGCATCATATAAGCCCACATAGGGTAGTTGTCCCCATCCAACCTGTCCTCAGCAGCAAATATCTTGAACACATCTGTGTTGTTGTTGTCAGCCATGGTAAATGCTGCACCTGATGTGAAAACTGCCCGAAAATAGGAGAAATGGAGCGGGAACAACTTGTGCTATATAGCACAAACCGTAGAAGACTATAAGGCACCTGTTATGCAGAAAACGGCACTGACAGAAAATCTGCACAAAATGACGAAATAGCCTGTGCAGTACTGCCTGTAGTGGAAACGGAGGCCGAAATGAGCCCAAATCAAAATTCTGAGCAGACCTAGCTCTTCGAGCATTCCCAAAATATTTGTCGACCTGCGAACGCTCGCCAAAGCTCACTGAAATCGGAGAAACTGAGCAGGCGTGTGCTGGAGCAGCTGGCGACTAAGCCCGGGAGGACGTGACCTGCTCTGATACCAATTGTTGGAATTAGGGTTGCAGAGAAACACACACAGCTTGGAGAAGATGAAGGAAGCTCAAGGCACACAATAGAGAGTGTGTTACTTAGTGTGCAATGGAAAGATAGATAGCCCTAGAGTGATGGGCGTATATACAATGCACGGGGGAAAAAACCTCCTAAAGAGGGAAAAAATGCCTCGGCGGTCCTAGTGTGTTCACACACATCACTACCACATGTATATGGTAACAAAGCCCATGGAAAACAAAGAAAACAATGATGCAAAGGGAAAAACCAATGTTCAAAATTATTCCCAAGGCACTTCCAACAACAACAACAATAATCGGTCCAAGGAGAAGAAAGTTTACTAAGGTAGAAAAAAACTCTCTCTTAAAGAGCTTGAAGCTTTTCACAAGGACCATAAGTGTTTCAAGTGTGGTGAGCAAGGACATGGCTATTATTCTTGCCCCAAGAACAATGCTTGCACTATCGAAGGTCCAAAAGAGGATGCTCATTGCAAAGGATCATCACTTTCCTATGCTCGGGGAAAGGTAAGAGAGCATGATGCCTTCATCTTGTTTGTCCCTGGCTCTACTCACAACTTCATGTCAATGGAGTTGGCCACCAAGTTGGGCATTCAAGCTTTCAAGATGGGAGATATGGTAATTTGGTGACAGAGCTTTCAAGGGATAACAAGCCTCCGTTACTCCCTTGATTGGGAAGTTGAGGCTTCATGTCCAAAGCTATGTCGATAAAGAAGCATTTTTCATCTCTCCTCTCCACCAACATGAGGATGCTATCCTAGGGGCGCCATGGTTTGATTGCATGGCTACCAATATGAAGTTCCCTGAAAGGAGAATTTACTTCACCTACAGGGGAAAGAACATATATATAGATGCTAGTGAGCGTGGTCGCACTATTCCACTTGTAAATCCTCCCGGTTTTGATAAGTCAACGAAGAGCTCAGTTTCTCCCTTCATGATTTTTGTCAAAGAGTCTCTAAAAGATCCTAATGTTTCATCAAACGTAAATGGTACAAATTAGAACAGTTAGACTTGCCTAATTTTTTAAAAGAATTCCAAGATGTGTTCATCGATGATATCCCTATGGACTTACCTCCAAAACGAGGGGATGATGACCATCGAATTGAGCTCCTTCCAGGAAACTCATCGCCTAACAAGCCTCCTTATTGAGTCTCTCAAGCTCAACGAGAGGAGATCATGAGGCAAGTACAGGAATTGGTAGACAAAGGCATGGTGAGGCCTAGTTCCTCTCCCTTTTGTTCTCTACTCCTTTAGTGCAAAAGAAGAGATGGTACATACTGTATGTGTGTGGCCTATCGAGCACTAAACCTATCTCATTCTAAAAAACAGATTTCCCGTGCCTCAGGTAGAAGATATGTATGATAATCTACAAGGCTCTACCTACTTCAATAGGATTGACCTTAAAAGTGGCTATCATCAAATAAGGATAGTGGATGAAGATATCCTAAAGACCGCGTTTCGCACACCGTTTGGTCTTTATGAATATCTAGTCATGCCTTTTGGTTTGACTAATGCACCAGCTATGTTCAATCGTCTAATGGAGAAAATTTTTAGAGCTTATCACAAATTCATTGGAGTGTTCTTTGATGATATCATCATCTACTCCAAGTCTTTGGAGGAACATAAGAACATCTCCAAGTGATTTTTCAAGCATTGAGGGAGAACAAGCTTTTTCTCAACCAAAAGAAAAGCATGTTTTTCCTTCAAGAGATTCTATACCTAGGTCATATTATCTCTCAAGATGGTGTCCGTATGGATCCATCAAAGCTAGAGGTAATAAAAGCATGGCCTAATCCAAGGAATATACATGAGCTAAGAAGCTTTTATGGTATGTGCTCATACTATAGACGCTTCATAGCAAAATTCTCTCAAATAGCAGGACCACTACATGACTTAACTAAGAAGAAGGTTAAGTATGTATGGACTACTAAGGAGCAAAATTCTTTTGATAAGCTCAAGGAGAGGCCTTACCTCCCAATCAGTCCTCATGCTTCGGGGTTTCTCAAAGCCATTTGAGGTCCAATGTGATGCTTGTGGTGATTGCCTTGGAGCAATTTTTCTACAAACAGGGCATGCCATAGCATATGAGAACCGAAGGCTCAATACGGATGAACGAGTCGTGGGCATTTATGAGAAAGAGCTTTTAGCTATTCTACATGCCCTAGAAACATGGAAGCACTACCAATTGGGGACTCCATTTATCCTACGGACCAACCAACAAAGTCTCAAGTATTTCATGACGTAAACCAAGCTTTCCGACAAACAAATGAGGTGGGCAAATTTTCTTTCACAATTTAACTTCCATATTGCTCACATTGCTGGTAAGTCTCTTTGAAAATCTAGGAACAATATTGAATTTCTCTTCGGCCTATCACCCACTCATGGATGGCGAAAGTGAGATAGCCAATCTTACGATACTTGATCTACTCAAGACTTATGTTACCGAAGTAGATCAACGCTCACAATGGGAAAAGTACTTACCTCTTGTAGAGTATGCCTATAATAATATTGTACATACTTCTACGGAAAAAGCACCATTTGAGATCATTGAGGGAAGACCTTAAAGTCCCTTGCTACTCAAAGTACATGGGAAGATCTTCGCCGCCGATGAGTATAGCAGTGACCTACAAGAATCTTTCAAAAGATTAAGGAGGCTATATCCAAATCTCAACAAAGGCAAAAAGCTGTTGCTAACAAGCACAGAAGGGCCTTAACATTCAAAGAAGATGATTGGGTCTTGCTTAAGTTTCCTAAGGCTCGATTAAGGCAAACCACGAGCAGAAATCCTACGGGCCATCAAAAGTATTATGCTAAGCTAGCAAAAAGATACTATGGTCCTTTCCAGATTTTAAAACCTATCAATGAGACGGCCTACCAACTCATGCTGCCCAACCATTGGCTCATACACAATGCTTTTCATGTGAGCCTATTCAAGCCCTTTAAAGCAAAGCCACCAAGTGAACCAATTATTGAAGAACCCCCCGAAGTTGAAGACCAAGAAGAAGTGCTACAACCTGAAGCTATCCTTTGGCATGAAGACAAGGTACTACAACATGGTAAGATTATCGGACGGTATCTTATTAAGTTCAAAAATTATCATTTTGAAGATGCTAGATGGATGCAAGTAATACAGCTTAAGGATAGTATGAACATTGTGAATGCTTACAATGCTACATTAGAGTAGCAAATGTACAAATTTCTTTTAAATGACCAATGTTTTTCTCTTCTAAGACTAGTTCTCATTTTATTGGGAGAATGAAATGGACTAAAGAGCAGACATGCTTGCGACAGCCAAGCACCAAATGGATTAGTCATCCATCTTGGAAAGATGTCGTGGGGTAAAAAGGGATCCTCTACCCGCTAAGTAATATTGACTAATGATCAAGGCTTTATTTGTTCTACCTCATAGTCGAGGACGACTATGATTTCAAGAGAGATGTAATGTCATAAAATCTAATATCTAACCAACCCAAATGATTTTCTCATATTAAATTGATCACTTAATGTGGGAGAATAAACGAGAACAAGGGTTAAGATATGGACATGTGCTTATAGATCTATCTCAACACGGGGCCAATGGTAAAGGGGCCCAAATGAGAGATGGTCTATCAAAGAGCAACGCTAACAATGGATCTTAGAAGACCTTAGGGTTAGCTTCATTAAAGACCTCCAAAGGTTAGTGTTCAATGTCCTTTGACCTAAGTTAGGGTTGAGCTTGAGGTGGTGTTAGAAGCTGGACACACCCTATGGAAATTGACTACTAGACAGATTATCAGTTTTTGTAATTATTCATTTATTGAAAAAACTCGACATTTCACCTTGTAAATATTGGGGCTTACAGAAGTTTCCAGATTGTATCCCAGTTTTGATAGTTAGATTGAGTAGATGGTTGATTTGGAACTTTAGGTTTTGAGAATTGTAAGGTATTTATACCACTTTTTGACCTTAATGAAAAACCTTTTGTCATTTTTAAAAAGTTTTGAAGTCTGTGGTGAGCGTATTGTGTACGAGAGAGAGTGTGAGCTTCATCTTGACGCTACATGTGCATCGGTGGTCAGAATCGAGTGTGGAGAATTGTAGCGTGTTGCCCCAGACAAGAGCTACGTGCTGATACCTACATTGCGCGCGTACGGTCCGGTTTTGCGAGCTCTATCTACGAGCTTCATCTAGTGATTCGGTGAGCATACGTTGTCCGATTTTGCATTGCATGATTTTCACGCGTTCACAATGAGTAGAGCTACACATTAGGCACTTTAGATTTTGGAAATGAAGACCTGCAGATTTTGGCTAGACATCCTACGTGATTTTGCACCGGGTGTTTTGGGTTGGGGTTTTGGTTCATAGACCTTGGGGAGAGCGACCTATTGGTGTTAGTAGGGTCTCCTTCAAGTTCTGTGGTGTTTCGAGATTGTTTGATGGGTGTTCCGCTCTAGAAAGCGTTGTAGGAAGTTTCCTCTTATGCACTCTTGAACGCTGTGACTTAGACATTGGGTAGAGACCTCTGTAGGAATTAGTGGGGTCGGTCGAGTGTGGCTTGACACCTTATGCTTGCTTCCACGCGCCTGCGGGTCGAGCTTCGTCCTTAGCTGACAAATCTTGTTAGGTGAGTTCTCGCTGTGCTGACGTCCGTCGCGGCGTATCCGTCCAACATTGGCGCCGCTGCTGGGGACAAAAACCTTAGGTAGGTGACCGAGACTAGTCCTTGAGGATAGGGATTTTTGGCTTGCCAAGAGTCTCGTTTTTCATTTAGATAGGATCAGAGGGTGGAGGACTCTCTAGGTCTTAGAGGGAGTTTAGGAAGCGTGTGTGTGGCCTATATCCTTCGACTTAGGTAGATTGAGATAGTTTTAGATATTAGTTGAGTTCGAGAGTTGGAGTGGTAGAAGCGGTGAGAGGAGAGCTTGAGAGTCCGGGGAGGCCAGAAAGCCACCAAAACACCATTATCACCATTTCACATGATGAGTAGGAGTAGAGTAAGTAAGACATCATGATTCGGGATCTAGAGCACTTCATGCATGTATACTTGCTTGGTAAATTCATCACAAGGTTGTAAAAGAAGCAAAAAGACGCAAAAGTGTGTTTAAAAGCTGAAGTGAAGTCCAAAAGTTATTGTGAGTGTTTCTGATAGAGCTGCAGAGCATCAGGAGCATTTCTGTCAGGAAAAAAATTAATTTTAAGCAAGGAGACATCCTATGCGTAGGATGTCTCTAGGCTAATCTGGTGGGAATTTTGGAATTTTGAGTTGACCAGTGTGTTCAGAAGGTGGGATTTACCCTATGTTCAACTGGAAAGTGGAAATTTGACCATATCTTGACAGGATAAGGCCAGATAGACTGAAATTGCCAGACATCCTACCCAAATTGTGCCAAAGTGTTGACCTGCAAATCAACCGCATCCGAAATCCCATTTTACTTGTACTATTCACACTATGAGCTTAAATGTAATTAATTCTTCAGGCTGCAGATAATTTTCGGAACATATGTCATTGTAATTGCTATTCCACAACACCCCTGATAGGAAGTAGAATTCATTTTTGATGAGATGACACCTCCAAGGCTGAGGTATAAAAGCCAATCTTTTGTAAACCTAAGGGGGCTTTTTATCATTTTTTGGGCTTATCTGAACGTACAAAGACTGTGTACTGTGTGTGAGAGTGAGAGAGGTCTTCTTCCTTTCCCCTTGCATGCCGTGACTACCACATTGTGAAAGTGACTACGCCATCGTGTTAGCAACGGCGAGAGCTATGCTTCGACGCCAAGCTTGAGCGGTTTCAGTCTCTTTGCGAAGAGCTCTTTCGTGAGCTTCCGAGTGAGTTTTCTCTCTATCTGTGTGTCCGTTTTGTGATTGCTTTATGTCATTGCGTTCACGGTGAGTAGAACTACACTTTAGGACTAAACATTTCCAGATTTGACGACCTGTAAATTTCGGCCTGTCTTTATACGCGATTTCTGCACCATATGTTTACGGGTTGTGGATTAGGTTGGACACTTCAGGGAAGTGTCCTCTAGGTGTGTAGAGGAGGATCCTTGAGTTTTGTGGCGAATCGATAATGTTTGACCATGTTTCGGTGAACGGAAGTGTTGTAGGAAAGATTGCAGTTCAGTATGATTAGAGTGTTTTAGAATGATCTCCTTTGGTAGTGATTGTCTAGAGAAGGTCGAATAGTTGAGTGACAACCAACTATTTGTTTCCATGCGCCTGCGGATCAACTCCGTCCTAGGTTGACAACTTGTTGTTGGCTTGGTTCTCATTGTATTAGCGTCTGCGAGTAGTGTTTCTGGACGACAACATTGGCACCGTTGCCGGGGACGAGAGCCCTAAGTAGGTGACCTTTGACTAATCCTACGAGGTAAAAGCCCATTTGGTTCGCCAAATTTCCTTGTATCTTAGATAGGAACTAAGGATCAAAGAGAGGATCGAGGGAGTGTGTGTCTTGCCTGGGTCTTTCGTGATTGACAGTTAGTTAGTTTAGAATAGTTGTATCGGAGAGAAAAGGGCTTTCTAGTCTGTGTGTGGCAGTGAAGCGTTTTTCTACTGATTAATGCGAAACCCCACATGATGTGTAGGAGTAGCTTTAGGTAAGGGATCTGATTTTGATCTAGAGCTATTCAACGATTACTTATTTGCTAAAGTGTTTGTTTGCATTCACGATCTCTGAAAAGTTGATTTTGAGGCTAAAAATGCATTAAACAGATTCTTGTTGACATTTTTTTTCATGATTGATTGCTGCTGTGCATATAAGAGGGCATTTGCAAGAGTTCTGTGAAGAAAACTTGAAAATCTATGAACAGAGACTTTATACGTGTATAATGTCTCAAGGGGGATATGTAGATAGAATTTGACAAATCTGACTGAACCAGGGTGTTCAAAAAGAGGGTTTTTCCTCAAGTACACTTTGAGACTAGGGTTTTGACCAGCCCTTAGTACCCAAAAGGCCAAAAGACAAAGTGTCAAAAGCGGAAAAAAGAGAAAAACTTGTGATTCTAAGCATATTTTGCATAAAAATTGGTAAAAGTGCTTGAAACCCAGTGATTAAAGACTTGGGGATGCTTGTGTTCTAAATCTGACCAAAAACTCAGCTAGAGTCTTTATAGGCGTATAAAGACTTACTGAATAGATCTGGCTCAAATGGAGCAAATGAATATTCCCTAGTGTTCTAAGGCAAAAAAAAAAGTACCTAGCCAAAATTTGATTGCTTTTGAAGTTCATATGGGCTAGAAAGTGCAAAAAAGGCAAACCTGGACTAGATAACAACTTGAATTGTTCATAACTGACACCAAAAGGGGTGAAAACAAAAACTGAGAGTACTTGTCAGTTCCTTAGGGTGTAGGGAACATCCAAAACAAAATTAGGTCAAATCTGTGTCAGAAGTCTTTATACGCGTTGTTGGGAAACAAGCAAACTGAAACACCTCTATAGCGATGTCACCCAAGAGCGTTGAAAGAGAATTACAAGACACCAAAAGCTTTGAAAAATCCTTTTGAAACACCACAAGTCCAATAGGAGTAGTCCACTTGGGAATTTACTGGTTGTCGCCCACCCAAGAGACTATGTCACATAGGAGCAAAACCCTGTCAAAGTACGGATTTACAGCATATGCCGACCAATGCATATGAATACAAGAGGCTCTCCTTCCACAATCAAACAACACAAACCCACAACTTCAACATAAATTCCACAATTCATAGATACATGCCCTCCGAATCTGTCTACACACAATTTGCCACTAGGCTGCCATAGCCATAACCCTGCAGAGAACTAGTCGTAACCTGATGAGCACAACTCCAATTGGGGCACTTTAAAGCTTGAGAGAAAGATTGAAAAATGACTGGCGAGAAAGATGAAGATGACTAAAATTGATTCCATACGCCCCCATGAGCAAAATTGATGCGAACAAAGAGCTGTCCCAGCACGACTACACGTAGAGAAGGCTAGTCGGGGCAAAAAACTGCATCCAAGAGCATCAAGAAGCCACAACGAGCTAAAACCTGTAAATTTCTGAACTTTGGCTAAAAATTTTTTAGTTTGTACATGAGTTCAAGTTATATACAAGGCTCACTTCAAAAAACTCAACCACGGGCACTTACAGTAGCCCGACAGCTGTCACTATACTAGCGACTTGCAGTGCATGTACATGTGCTTGCTAAAGCAAGCTAAAAAACCCACAAAAAGAAAGCCCACACGCCCTTTTGACATCGGGCATCATGTCCATATGTACAAATTTACAAAAATCGGGGTGTCAGAAATGCGCCCAACAGCGTGTAAAGACTCATCTCCTAGGATAGACACCAGATTTTGGAACTAACATCATAGGGTTGTTCAGTATTGTAAAGTCAACTAAGGGACCAAGTTTGGTGTAATTTTGCCACAGTAGTCTTTATACGCGTATAAAGACTTGAGGCTAGATCTGGGCTCAAAAAGAGAAACTAATTGTTCCCTAGACATTCTGTCAACCTTGAAATCCCAAATATTTTGTCAAAACAAGATTTGGACTTAAACAACGAGTCCAATTGCCAGTATAGGTGTGAAAAGTTGGGACATACCCACCGAGTGCATAAACTTTGCATACAGTCATTGATTGAGGATTGATTGACTAGTTCTAATAGCTGTGGATGGCTAATGTGAATTGTCACATTTTGATGAATTTTCAGAGGCTAAATATTTTTTGAGAAAGCAGGAACTAGGGATTGCAACTATACAAGGGAGCAGGTCAAGGAAAAGACAGGAACACCAGAACTTCTCAGATAAGAGGTTTGGTTTTAAAAAGGCTGTTAGGAGTTAAGTTTGATGAATTTGAGATCAAGAAGACACATTCCAAGAGACCAAAAAGTAGCAGGAGACCAAGGTAGTTTAGTATCCACCGAGGAGAGTGTAAACCAGGCAAGGCTAGATCCACTAGCACTGATTATTGAGGAAGGTAGTGATACTGACACTTCGTCAGACAAATCTTTCTTCATGATGGGTAGTCAACAGCTAGGGGGGTTTCACCTATGACGGACCAATGCCAGGAGGAACCACCTCCCAAAATCCTTTGAATGATCCCAAACTCACGGTGATCTTCTTAGAAGGAACTAACTCTCGTGGAGCCCTAGTTTATTCTGATTATCTAGGGCGCAAGTGCATTTGTATCGAAGAGAGGCCGGCTCAGAGATTGGAGATAATTCGAGTCTACGATGATGGAGAGAGATTCCGAGACGAAAAGGGGAACCACTATCTGATAGTCAGTAACCCTGAAGATTACAACAGATATGGAGACAACGTGGCGAAAGGAAAAATGGTTTCAAAAGCTCAAGAACTGCCACCAAACATTGATCGGCCCGGAGCTATTTTTATGTATGATAAGAAAACAACCAGGTTTCCAACTTATAACGAGAACGTGGGAATCTACAAGCATGAGAGTGAGGGTACAGTCTCTTACTTTCATAGCAAAGAACCATACGTAAACGAATTAAGCAAAGACAAGGTTCTTTACTTATTCTCTTATGAAACTGCTATGGGGAAGGGTATAGTTTTTGTTGATAGATACGAGCGAGAATACTAGCGTATTCTCCCAGAGGAGATAGAAAGGGCAACAGATCCAGGAGCATCAGTATATGCCCCTAAGGAAGTGCCAAGAGTCACCTACACCCCAAGCAAGTCGACAAATCCCTTTTCTGATGAGTATGACGCTACCTCACATTCCACACAGCCGCAGACATTCAACAACCAAAACCAACCAAAAAATCAGCCAAATCATTGCAGGCATGGCTTCGACAGAGTGCAACAATGGAGCAAGACCAAAACCGAGATGGTTATCAAGTCGCACGAGGGCTAAGAGATTTGCAAGAACCACCACTCTATTCAAGGTATCAAGGAGAGAGTAAGCCAAGGACTCAAGGGTCAACAGAGCCTAGAGGGCCATGCATAAAACGAGTTCGAAGAGATGAACCATCTCTGGCGAGAACTGTTAGAAATTACGGCTTAGGAGCACCACTGGGAGAGGAACCAGCCTATTACAGAAGACCTGAGGAGGTATATCGATTAGGACGAGGAGATCCAATGATGAGGTTTGTAGACCATCGGAGAATTAGGCCTTCTCAAGTCCAAAAATGGATAAACAAGAAATACATAGGAAGCAGAGATCCAAGAGATCATGTAGCAGCCTTTGTGCGTGTAATTAGAGCTGAAGAGGTGTTAGATTTCCCTACCCAATTTGTAGGATTTAGACTAACCCTAGAGGATGATGCTGCTACTTGGTTTGACTCTGTAGAGCGTAGAGACTTTGAGTCTATGGAGGAAGTGTTTGATGAGTTTATTGAGGAATTCTCACAAAGAAGGATAGCTCATAATACCGTCTCACAAATCCATAAATTCAAATAGAAAGATGGGGAATCTGTACGAAAGGCAGCCTTAAGACTAAAAAGATATGTTAAGTTCTGTCATGTTGAAGAACTGCCAACTCAGTCCAGACTCATGCTGATATTCATCCAAGGAATAAAGAATGCGGATCTCCAAAAAGACTTACATATGAAGAGGAGCACAACGTTAAATGAATTGACCAAGGAGGCTCTTTACCTTGTGAACAATTGTGCGGTCTACAAAGAGGGGGAGTTCAAGGACCTTGACGACGATTCATCTTCACAACAGAGTGGAAGCAAGTCTTCTAAGACAGCACCGAAGGGAGAAATCGCTGCAAACCAAGAGCATCTTGTAGATGAAGTGCTAAAAAAGATTAACTTGTACGCCAAACCCCGAAACAGCCCAAGTGGTGTGCTATTGAACAAAAATGGACAAACCATGGGATAGAGGAATGTTATTATAACAAGGGGTATGTGAGAGAGAGACCTTACGCCCCGCAAGCTCTGGTAGCTTCTCCTCAAGTTCCACCGATGCCTAGGTATCAAGCAGGAAACCTACCAAGACCTGTAGGTGTAGAAAGACCGCAACCGGTGTTGGGACAACAACCACCCCTACCAGGTTTACGACCAGTCGGCATAAGGTACACACCAACAGTAGAAGAGTCAGAGAAGAAGGCTTTGGTGCCTATGCATGCATATTACGAGGAACCGAGTGGATATATAGCAAATCCTGTCTATTATCCACCTGAAGAACCTAAAATGCCAGAACCTTGGAGCATGATTGGAAGTACGGGACCACCAACAGCTGCACAGGCTGCAGGAGAGGGAAGATATAGTTTGGATGAACGAACACTGATGTTCATAGACAATGGGGGAATGGGCGAACAGAGACATGCTTACCAACAAAGAGGGGCACAAGGAGCACCTCAACAGCCCAAGGGACCCTGCTACAAGTGTGGCAACGACCATTGGCTGAGAGACTGTCCTCATGATGAAATCATCAGAGTCAACGCATATTGCACCGAATGTGGTGTTACTCATTTGATTCCAAATTGCCCTAAAAACCCGAACAAAGGAGCAAAAACCACCTTGAACTTGCTAGAAACAGTACCTTCCAGTGGGGGGTCAGAAAATGAAACGGTAATACACATTCAGGTAGTTACAAGGGCAGAAGCTCAGAAAAAGATAGACGAACCCATAGTTGAAGAGCCAAAAACCGATGCCCCTGGTTCAGAAACAAAAAATCAATGAAGCACTTGGAAAGCTAGAAAGGCTCGTATGAAAGCTAGGAAGAAACGAGAGCAAACCGCCCTAGCGGAGGAGCTGAAGCACACAAAGGAGAGGTTAGAGCGATTAGAGCGATTAGAGGATCTAACTAGTTTAAGCTCACACACTGCGGCAACCATAGAGCCGAAGGAATTAAAGGAACCACAAAGTGCAGGATCAGGAGGATCTGTATTGGCAGACAAGGTAAATGAGCAGTTGGATGCGCTTCTAAAAGCTTATGAAGCTAGACTCAAAATAAACCAAACCCAGGAGCAAAGGTGGATGACTTATCCATATGCTGAAATAGAAAAACAAAGGTTGGAAATGTGTAAAAGGATGATTGAAACAACTCAATCATTGATGGAAGACCTGCTAGGTAAACCTGCAAGGTGGCATGAAGTACCAGCTCCAAC
Source organism: Adiantum capillus-veneris (assembly GCF_014529385.1). Taxonomy (NCBI): domain Eukaryota; kingdom Viridiplantae; phylum Streptophyta; class Polypodiopsida; order Polypodiales; family Pteridaceae; genus Adiantum; species Adiantum capillus-veneris. Next base: position 5,347,154 of record NC_140938.1, read on the forward strand.
CACTATCCAACCAACTTTAGAAGAACATGTAGAAACAAGGGAAAGACTCACCAGAGCCTATGAGTCCAGAGAAGAGCCTATCATAGTGCCAAATACAACACATGAGGCAAGTGACGGGTTCCAGCCTAAAACATTGGCAAAAATGGGTAAGCATTGTAATGGTCTAAACGATCTGTGGAAGCAAATCCGTGAGGCTAACGAGGCTAACAAGATAAGTAACCACATGAACAACACGGAAAAAGTAAAGAATGTAATCTTACCTCCTATTGAAGAATTTGAGGCAAGGTCACAAATGAACTTTGAGATACATTCACAAGGGGGAGACCGAGGATCAATGAGCTCGGGACACAGCCAACTTGACTCGTTAAAAACTCTACCCTCCTACCTAGGGGAATATGAAGCTAAGTCAGAGGTGAGAGCAATCCATCTCAAAGACTTTCTTCCAATAGAGTGATGGATTCGCAAGGGTTGATTGAGTTATTGTCCACCCTTGTGACATGCACAATCACATTAGCTAAACTCCTAAGATTACGACCAAATATGTGGACTACTGTAGGAAAATGCCTAGAAAAATTTGGAGTGAAAGACCCCACATCGAAGCTTCAAGAAGGGATCAGAGAGTTGGACAGGCCTCAACCAAACACCAGGCCAATACCATTAAACAAGGTTGGAGAGTATTGCGAGGGAGAAGATGGAAACACCACGCTACCAGTAGAATTCCAAGGAGTAGTTTCCAAAGCTATTCTTGACAGTGGAGCGGGAGTTGCTATTGCCACCAAGGAAATCTGGAAAAAATGGGGAAAACCAGCTTTAAGAGCTACCAGAATGAAATTGCAATTGGCAGACGGGTTCATGGAGAAGCCTCTAGGACTCTTAGAAAAAGTGATTGTCACTTCGTGCGGGATCGAGTATGAGCATACATTTGCAATAGTTGATTTCGATAAAAAGAACAATTATGAGATCATATTGGGACGACCATTCATGCGACAATTGAAAATGGTACAAGATTGGGGTTATGACCATATATACCTCAGACATGGCGAGACAACAACTAAAATACACCTGAAAGACCATAGTTACAAGGATGTAAACCAAACACCTGTGGAAGAGTTTGATTCAGCTACAGTGGCAGGATCGGAACTCCCAGCATGGTTAGGGCAACAAAAGGAGCTATGGATGTGTGGAGCTTCACATTGTGGAATCTTAAGAAAGGAGGAATGCATCTTAGAAAGAGCGATTGAGGACAAGGAGTATATTCCAGAACCTTTCCTTGAAGATGCCTTGGAACCTCTAGAATGGGAACACATACGAGCAACATTGGAGGTCTGTACCATTACAGATAGTCCAACGACAAAATTTTGCGATAAGGATGGCTATGATGTGCTACCCTACTACATGGTAAATGTTAAACCAGGAGAAGATGAGATGATAGAACAACCCGGAGAAGAAGAGTTTTATAACTCCTCTGAGCATCTGGAAGTAAACAATGATACAGATAATGAATGTTCAGGAAACTCAAGCGAGCGTGGGGAGGAAACAGATAATATCAAGTTTTATGATTTTGCTAATCGGCACCCTAGACGCCAGGAACGCTATAGGACGAAACGAGAAGGAAATAAAGCAAGAGAAAACCTGATGCCCAGGATAAAAGGTAAAACTCACTATTTGATGCTTGTAAAAGTAGACGATTGTGTAAAAGATCAAATATCAGGAAGATTCTCAAAAGAACAAAGGGAAAGAACTCGAGAGGAATTAAAACAGGTACGAAAAGCTAAAATACAAACAAAATCACAAAAATCTCAAAAATAAAAAAAAGAAACAACAGAAGACCAAGAGTGGACCAAACTCGAGCGTAAACAGAAATACCAAGAACTGAAACGGTCTTTACGTGAGGAATGGACTAGTGAGGAAGATAGTGATGGAAAAGGGGAGTCAGAAAAGGGAAACATAAATGTACCATCACACTATTATAAATTTACCATCCAGGACAGAAAAATCATTATGACACCACCAGCCAGGGAAAGAACAAACCAAGAATCTTACGATGGGCCTGAAAATGCAAAAAGGATAGACCTCGCGGAAACAAGCGAAAAGCCTCAGCCGGTCTATATAGCAAACGATTTAGGGCCTGAAGAAGAGGAACGGCTAACACAACTTCTCAAGAAATATAAAGATGTGTTTGCATGGTCCTATAAAGACCTCAAAGGAGTTGATCCATCGATATGCCAACATACAATTCTTTTGAAATCGGATGCCAAACCTAGCAAACAATGTTCTTAGACATATAATGACACATTTGCTAAACGAATCAAAGAGGAGATTGACAAGCTGATGGAAGTTGAATTCATCTATGAGATCGAACATACAGATTGGGTGTCACCCATTGTGGTAGTCCCCAAAAAGAATGGAAAACTGTGAGTATGTGTAAACCTCAAAAAGGTAAATGCAACCACCATAAGTGATAATTATCCCTTGCCAATCACGGAGCATGTACTTGAGTGGGTGGCCGGGAAACGGTCTTATTCCTTCCTGGATGGGTTTTCAGGATACAACCAACTGGCAATTGCAGGGGAGGATCAACACAAAACAGCTTTTGCCACGGAATGGGAAATTTATGCGTATCGAGTTATGCCGTTTGGCTTAACTAATGCCCCAGCTACCTTCCAAAGGTTAATGACGCACGCATTCAAAGAATACCTGAGAATATTCTTAGAAATATACATGGATGATCTTTGTGTACACTCTCTTCTACGAGAGGAACATATTGACCATTTGCAAAAGGTCTTTGAAAAATGCAGGACATATCGAATCTGTCTTAACCCGGAAAAGTGAATATTCATGGTTAAACAAGGCCGCATCTTAGGACACATTGTCTCAAGAAATGGCATAACCACTAACTTAGACAAAGTCAAAGTCATTGTAGACCTACCAAGGCCTACTAATGCGAAACAAGTGCAATCCTTCATGGGACACTGCGGATATTATTGAAGATTCATATACATGTATGCAGTCATTGCACAACCTCTATATCGTTTGCTAGTCAATTTCGATTGGACCGAGGAGTGTGAAACTTCATTCCAAAAGCTGAAGGAAAACCTTATATCAGCACGTGTACTTAAGGAACCAGATTGGGAAAAGATTTTCCATGTTCACATTGATGCTTCTGCATATGCAATCGGGAGTATTCTGGCTCAACCAGGAGATGGAACAATGGATTTCCCAGTTTGTTATGCGAGCCGACAGCTAAATAGTGCAGAAAAGAACTATACGACCACTGAAAGAGAAGGATTAGGAATGATATATGCTGTAAAGAATTTTGGCATTATCTCCTTGCAAACAAATTTGTGTTCTTCACAGATCACCAGGCTCTTTTGTATCTGGTTAATAAACCATGCAATACGGGGAGAATATTATGATGGTTTATTATATTGCTGGAGTTTGATTTCACAGTAGTAGTAAGAAAGGGAAAACACATCTACGAGCGGATCATCTTTCAAGACTACAAAACGGAGAAGCTCCTGAAGGAGTTGATGATGACATACCTAACGCCTATCTTTTGAATATTGAAATGATACCTAAATGGTCTCAGGAAATTGTTAGCAGTCTTTCCTTTGGAGGTAGGTTTGATAATGCGAAATACAGATCCAAACAACAAACAATTCGACAAACAAAAAACTTCCAGTTGATTGCAGGACGGCTGTATCATCTAGGATCGGACCAAATCCTACGATTATGTATAAATCCGAAAGAATTAGAGTGCTACCTTGAAGAAGCACATGTCCAGGATTGTGCATTTCATTGTTCAACAATGAAAACACACCAGAGACTGAAACAGTTAGGGGTATATTAGCCAACTATGTATGCGGACACACGTTCTTATGTTACCAATTGTACTATATGTAGTGCCAAACGACCAGTAGATCACGCGACATTGTTTCAGGTAAACATTGCTCCTACATGGAGTCAATATATCATTGATTTCCTAACCACCAGGACGTTTCCTGAGAACATCACAACAGCACAAAAAAGGGCTATAGAGCTGGAAGCTCGTGACTTTCAATTGATTGAAAATTAGCTCTATAAACGAGGAAAAGACAATCAACTTAGAATCTGTGCAAGTGAAAGTGAATACCTGCTTATTCTAGAACACGCACATGGCGGGATATGTGGTGGCCATTTTTCAGGCGATAGGACGACAAAAATTGTCTTAACCTCCCGCAGGGATATGGTGGCCGACATTGCACATGGATGCGGAGGAATTTGTCAAGCGTTGTGACGCATGTCAGTACACTAAAGTGCCAATAAAAAGAGATGAGATGCCATTACTGCCAATGATGGGAGCACGGGCATTTGCAAAATGGGGAATTGACTTTGTAGGACCTATTTCACCTCCTGCTTATCGTACCCATACCCAATATATCATTGTCGCTACGGACTATCTCACAAAATGGGCTGAAGCAAAAGCTACACAAAAAGCTGATGCAAGGACTACTGCACAATTTTTGTACGAGAATGTCTTCGTAAGATACGGATTACCAAAAGAAATTGTCAGTGATCGTGGGACACATTTTCTTAATGAAGTCATTGAATATCTACTAGAGGAATTCATGGTCATACATAGGAAATCTGCTCCATACCATCCACAGGCAAATGGACAAGCTGAGGCTACAAATAAAACACTATGCACGGTTCTTACAAGAAAGAACGAAAGGCGGACAACTGCATTTGAAAAAGGGCAACCGACTTATGTGGATGCCAATCCGTAACAAAACAGTGGTAACAATGGAAGTAGCAAAACATATACAAAAACATGCAAAAACAAGCTACCAATGGAAAGCAAAGGAATTACGGTCCACGGCCATTCCCGTCAAGCCAATCCTTTCCATAGAAACAACTACGGCTATATCAACAGTAGCGGCAAAGCAATTGCTGGTGGCAAAACAGAAAATTAAACAGAGAGCACTACAGTTACAGCTGTTACTTGCAAAGAAAACAGGAAACCTCGACGGAAAATGCCAATAAGCATCTTGCTTATACCCTCCTCTAGCACTGCATTAATTTTCCCATGCATTGACTGAGTATGCATCAAGTAGGGCTACATTACACGGCCGAGCATTAGCACAAATTTTTTCACCCATGCACGACACATACTCCGAGGCGATACCTTGTCGTCCGGGAGGACTCCGATTAGGAAGGGGGGAGGCATTCTCAATGCGAACCCAATGAATGTGAAAAGAGCAAAAAAGGGCATGATTTTCGACTATTTTAAGGGTTGTTGTTTGATTGCAAAATTTTCTGGACCAACCCAAGTATATATGCCCTTATACAGCATGTATCGATAGGTATATGGGGCCAAACGCCAAATCAAGCCCTTAGGTGTGTGTATATAAGTAGAAATAGCCATTTTTCGGACAAAATATTGGTAAAACGGAGCAATCCGGCCATAAAAATCGCATGTGAGTGTACATAATTTTTTGCGGTGATGATTGTGATTTATTATGATTTTTGGGGATTTTCTGGGTTTAAGTTGCTATTTTTCTTTTAATTTTACTAATTTTCAGCAGAAAAACTTCAAAAATATAAAAAGTAGGTGAAAAACGGTCGAAATGAAAAACAAAAAAATACGGGGATGATCAGTAACTATAGGCCAACCTATGGTACGATGGAGGTGCAATTATGAAGATGTAGCCAGAAGCGTGTTTTGGCCTAATTTTGACCGAAATGTCAAATTTCTCGAAAACTGGGCAACCGGAGTCCAAATAAGGAACTTTTTGAGTCTAAACCGCATTTCGCGAGAAGATGGGAGCACATGTCAAATTTCATCAAAAGTGGTTCGGGGAACCCCAATATAAGAAAATTTCACTCCATTTTAAGCTCATTTCTACTATTCACAGTTGACAGAGACCTCCAGCCACCTAGAGCGCTCCGACCTTCGACGGCTTTGTACAACACGCACGGGATACTGGACAGCGCCAGATATGAGAGGTGAGCTCACTACCATGCACTCTTGGTGTTCATTGTTTACTTTGTCGCAAAAAACTTTTAGAAACAGCAGTAGGGCGATGCGAGAAGAGAGAGAAAAGTAGCCATAACTCGACAACCACTAACCTGGTAGCTACAAGACTTGTAAGGGGGTTAACCCTAGAGTAGAAGAACATGTCTATGACCCCAAATGCCAGATTAGGTCAGCTGGAAAAACCCTAATTTCTCAGGCCTCCCATAACCCGATCCGGGAAAAAGTTGTCAAAACGGAGTGAAATCTCACAAGGAGATACCTTTTAGTATAGCCTAAGGGCTGTGAAGTTTCTCCGAATTCCGATCACAAAAAAAAAATGGCCTTAATACAAGAAAAGTCTTCGAGCTTGCAAAGTGTCATTTGGTTCATACGGGCAAACGAAGCGACCGAATGCCCCGAAACTTCACGAGCAGCATCGGCATACCACCAACCATCTGTGCTTAAAGCCAAAAGTGCAAAAAAGCGGCTATCTATCATCGCCAATCAAAAAGACGCTTTAAGAGTGACAAATTGCGAAAAGGGGTGTTGGAGAACCCAAACGCGGCAACAACCACACGAAAAGGTTCTTACTCACTTCCCCAAGCTAGGAAATTGATATTTAGCAGGAATAATGGTGGGAAGATGGCTCAAGGACCAAGCAACAACTTCAACGACTGAAAAGGCAAAGGGAAGTTTCTATGCTCAAGTAATGAATTTTAAAGTTGAAATCAAGTATTTAGGGCTTAGGGCACAATCACCAGGCAAGTCAGGATTCAAAAAATCACATTTTTGCAACAGTAGTCATTATACGCGTATAAAGACTCACTGCCAATTTCACAAAGAGTTCACCACAAACTGATTCATATTACCATACTACATACTCTAAGCATAGGACCTACCAAGTTTGACTGGGTTTGGAGCTAGTTGGAGCATCTAATGCCAAAAAAAAACGCAAGGTTTAGGCCTAAACTCAAACTATAGCCGAAACACTAAAAAACTTGCTCCAAATCCAACCAAACTTGATCCAGGCACTATACAAAGCATCAACAGCAAAATACATTGAAAACAGAGAAAAAATCCAGATGTAGACATTATACGCATATAATGACTTCATCTTTTTCTGGAGGTCAAACTCATCATTTTTTGTTTTCATCTTATCCAATATCAAATACATGCCTAATATCCAATTTGGACTAATTTGAACAAGTTTATGACTAGTGGGATAAAAAAGAGTAAAAAGGAAAAAAAGAAAAAAAGAAAAAAAAGAAGAAGAATGCCAAAACCACAGATTGAACCCCAGCCTCAATGTCAAACCTCAAAAGTCAAATTTGGAATGATCAAAGTGCTAACCATGTCATGGGGACCTCACAGATCAAGTTCAGCTTCATTTTGACCATCTAGACATTATACGCGTATAAAGACTACAGAGGCAAAATTGAAGTTGTTGTCAACATTTTTCACATTCAGGGTTGTAACACAACTGTTTTAGCTCAGAACCCAAGTTCTACCACATTCAAAAGCCTCATGACCTCTCAAACCCCAATCACAAAGATCAAAACACTAGATCTCAAATTCATGGTTTAAAGCAGCTGATGTCTCACCCAAATTAGGTTTTGGTGCAAAGGGAGTGTAAGCCTAGCTAAAGTCAATCCATGGTATCAAATTAGATGAAATTTGATCGCATAGACTTTATACACGTATAATGTCTCTCAAGACAAATTTGACATCCAATCTCAAGCTTCACTTAACCAAAGCCTTTGCTCCTATCTCAGAGGAATTCCCACCAAGTTTCATCATAAAAAATCCTCTTAATGATTGTCATTCAACAGAAAGCCCACAAAAAGCCTGAAATCAGAAAAAAGGGTCAAAACTTGTTCAAATGACATCCAAATTGGAATCCAGGCCTATACATGTGACCTACCAGCCAAGGGCTATGCACACATTCAAAATCACCACCATCTGTTCACATAGACTTTATACGCGTATAAATTCTCATTGCATTTTTCTAAGCATGATTTGCACTTTTTACAACATGCATAGCACCCCTAGGCCCTAAATAGCTTGTATTTCAATTTTGAAGTTATATGGTTGCAAGAAGCTGATATTATGCCAGATTTTAACAGGCTCACTAACTTTGACATTTTGAGTATACCAGGATCAATGGAGTCAAGCCGATCACCGGCAAAAAAGAAAATGATGTCCCTGAAGGACATCATTGCAAAGGCCGAGCCATACACCATACCTCGGGAATCACTAAAGCCTACAAAAGCATGGATAGATGACGGAACACTTGAGGATGAAGGGATCTCAATATACCAAGGCACTTTCAGAGATCCTCAAGGGAACACGGTGGACATCCCTATGAATCCAAGAGAAATCATTGATTATGCAAACAAAGAAGCTCTGCTAACTCAGCTGGAAAGGGAAAACTTGCACAATTTCTTCACTGCGGAGCCAGTAGGTGTGGATCCACAAAGATTTTATGAGCTCACAAGCACAATTTAGAAGGATGCAAAGGTTGTGATCACCGACTTGGACAACCAAAAAGTCAAGGTGATGATTACACCATAGGTGATAGCAGATGCCCTAAGTATGAGCAATGAAGGGAATTCTGTCAGGGAAAGAAGAGAAACTTTAGAAGTTTATCACCAAAAGAAGAAGCCAAATCAGACCTGGGAAGACATGGTGGACCCAAGAGTAGCCAGAATCTGCAAGCTGTACAATCAGTATTTCCATTTATGTAGAAAAAGACCTCAGAAATATACGGCACCACCACATGCCATTGCCACGACAGTGACATGGGCCATCCGAAGCAATGTGCCTAAAGCGGTAAACTATGCAGTATTTGCATGAACAAATAGTTCAAATGGGGACAGAGAAGCCAAGATACATCAGCGGGGGAGAGGTCTTAACCAAGATAGCATACGAAGCCATTGGAGCTAGAGGAAAATGGCATGCACCCCCATCCCAGAATGAGTGGCTGAGAGAGGAGGAAGATGTAGAGGAAGAACCACCTGTAGCACCACCCATTCAGATTGCGACCAGATTCTGAAGGAGATTAGAAACAGTATATGAGGAGGAAGCGGAACAACCTCCACGAAAGAAAGGCAAGGCAATTATGACCAAGGAGCAAAAGCCCAAGGAGACCAATAGCCAGAAAGCGGCAAGAATAGAACGGCTAATTGACCAATTTAGAGCCGAAAGAGCCTTGAAGGGAGATTTCAAAGAATACTGGGTGCCAGATCCAGCAAGAGTCGGGGGCAGCTCATCTCGACCACTCGAAGATCAATTTGATCATTTTAAAGCATATGAAGAGTTGGAAAGAGTGATAGAGCAACAATCTCTAGAGCCTTTCACTTCAGATGAAGTGGAGGACATAAAGAAGAAATTGAAAGAAATACCTGCTGAAGCAAAAGATGCCCAAGAAGAAAATAAGGAAAGTTGGAAAGCACCCTCTCCAAGGCCACTCTCTCCTTTACCCAGCCCTCAAACTTCAATCACCCCTCCAAAGAGATCACCAGAAGAGAAGGGAGAGGTGCAGACACCACCAAAGGATAAGGAGGAAGAAGACAAATGCACTTTTCAAGACCTACTCAATGTAGGCTATTCAGAAGAAGAAGCGGCCAAGGTAGTGTACAGATTGCCACACCCACCATGGAAGGAAAATACTGAAGAAAAGCCATCAGCGCAAGCTGCGGAAAGAGCACATGGGGATAGAAAAGCAAGAGAAGAATCTCAAGAGCAACCTGAAGTGCCGGGATTGGAACAAATTCCCCAACACTACATTTCAAAACCCTTGGAGCGCCCGTATAGACCACCTCCATTAGGGGTGATGCTGAGCACAGGGTACCAAGTTCCCTTTTTCGGGCCAATTGATCGTCCTACTAGCCAGAACATAGTGCAAGATAATAAGAAAGATGTAAGAGACGCGCACCAACTTCTGGACAGAATTAGGACGCGGTCTCTTATACTAGCTGAGGAAAATAGTATGCTCAGACCAAGAGAAGCGAACATGAAAGATGAATATGATCATCTCTTTAAAGGCCTTCAAGATGTAAAACTAAGAGCAGATGATGCAGAGCATGATCTTGAAGAGGTATCTAGAATTTTGAAAGAAGCTGAAGCGGAGCGAGATGGACTAACACTCCAAATGGCAGAGGCCTCCAATGAGTTCCGAAGTGTCATATTTGAAAAAGAAAAGGTGGACGATGAGTTAGAAGCCGCCAGAGATGAGATCATGGAGCTGAAAGCCAGATTGGAACTACAAGACACAACAATCCAAAGGCTACGATCAACTCCAAGGGTAGCGAGAGGCCGACAGGAAGACAACAGTAGAGAAGTGCAGGCCCTTGAAGAGCAAATCAAAGGACTACAGCATTCTCTTAAGTCTGAGCAACGACAAAGGACTCTGTTAGTAGCTGAAGATTTTGTAAGAGAAGAAGAGAAGCTAAAAGCCAACAACGAGCAGTTAAGCCAACAACTTGCGGAGCTTCAAGAATTGCTGGTCGACAATGCAGCTAAAGCTACTCAAAGGGAATTAGATGTACAAAGACAGCTACAAGAGCTCCAAGCAGGACCGAGCACGGGGAGACAGAGGTGAGTGCTCAGACGGAGCACATGCAAATACCAGAAGGGGCTGAAGACCCTAAGCCTATTGAGGAAGAGATGCAGCAGAAAGAGGAACATGAACAGGCTCTAACGGTTGAAGAAGAAGCCCGATTGCAGCATCTGATAGAACAAACTACATCGGAAGATCACAAGGCCACCATAGAATGGGAAAAAAGAATTATCCACTCATTGGGTGCTCAAGGGATCGCCACATCAGTTTTAAGAGAAGAGTGGATGCATCCAACACTTCCATATCCTCTTTTAAAATACGAAGTCGAAGCAACCAAAAAGAGAATTCAAGCTGAAGGAACAGTAGCAATATACGAAGGAGATCTACAAAGCAATGAAGATGTAAAGAGAATTGTAGATTCTCAACCCAAATGGAGAAAAGCCTGGCTCATCAAATATCCGACATATTTGAAGAATTTGGTGGAAGCACCTAAGGCTATAAGGGATGATTGTGCCTACTGCCCAGTGCCACGTGTCAGATCGTGGGCCAATCATCTCAGATTATTGAGAACACATGCAACATGGCTAAATTACCCATCATTGCCACCACCTAGTGCAGGAGAGAGAATAAGTGGAGCCTATATGGTGAAAACCCTAAAGGGCGCCATTAGGATATTCACTGGCTCTCTTGACCTAGCGTGCATCATGCTAAGAAAAATATGCAAAACCTTACTAGCCTGTCTTGAAGTGTTCGCCCCTCCAAAGCTACTGACTCAAGTCTACTATCAACGGGCGACACCTTTGCCAAGATGGTCTACGATCTCTCGAAGCAGCCATCACCTGAAGTGTTGCATCTAATCTATCAGAGAGTTATGTTTTTGCCGAGCTATCATATGCAAGCATTCGAAGAGGCATTTTATACAGGATTTTTCAATTACGACAGCAAGATCTTCGGCCCTACTATCACTTTAGGGAATGTAAGATATGAATCCTATCTCAAATTGATAAAGCCACCAGGCTTCCATTAGCAGCGAGCATAAGAAGAAGGCCCAGGTGGCAAGTCAAGCAGACAAAGATCATGTCGGGGACGACCTAAACGCGGAAGGGGGGAGTGTTGACCTACAAATCAACCGCATCCGAAATCCCATTTTTCTTGTACTATTCACACTATGAGCTTAAATGTAATTAATTCTTCAGGCTGCAAATAATTTTCGAAACATATGTCATTGTAATTGCTATTCCACAACACCCCTGATAGGAAGTAGAATTCATTTTTGATGAGATGACACCTCCAAGGCTGAGGTATAAAAGCCAATCTTTTGTAAACCTAAGGGGGCTTTTTATCATTTTTTGGGCTTATCTAAAAGTACAAAGACTGCGTACTGTGTGTGAGAGTGAGAGAGGTCTTCTTCCTTTCCCTTTGCATGCTGTGACTACTACATTGTGAAAGTGACTGCGCCATCGCGTTAGCAACGGCGAGAGCTACGCTTCGATGCCAAGCTTGAGCGGTTTCAGTCTCTTTGAGAAGAGCTCTTCCGTGAGCTTTCGAGTGAGTTTTCTCTCTATCTGTGTGTCCGTTTTGTGATTGCTTTATGTCATTGCGTTCACGGTGAGTAGAACTACTCTTTAGGACTAAACATTTCCAGATTTGACGACCTCTAAATTTCAACCTGTCTTTATACGCGATTTCTGCACCATATGTTTACAGGTTGTGGATTAGGTTGGACACTTCAGGGAAGTGTCCTCTAGGTGTGTAGAGGAGGATCCTTGAGTTTTGTGGCGAATCGATAATGTTTGACCATGTTTCGGTGAATGGAAGTGTTGTAGGAAAGATTGCAGTTCAGTATGATTAGAGTGTTTTAGAATGATCTCCTTTGGTAGTGATTGTCTAGAGAAGGTCGAATAGTTGAGTGACAACCAACTATTTGTTTCCATGCGCCTGCGGATCAAATCCGTCCTAGGTTGACAACTTTTTGTTGGCTTGGTTCTCATTAGTGTCTGCGAGCAGTGTTTCTGCACGACAACACAAAGCATTACACTAAGACCAAAACCATAGGATGGCTGCATGAGCATGATCTGCATGATATATTGAGTGAAAGAGAGGGGTTTCATCTCATTTGGGTGAGAAAATTGGGTTCAAAGCAGACTTTAGCACTTTTGACTGAAAAAAGGCAAGAACATCTAAAATTGGACACTTTTGAAATCCAAACCAAAATCTAAGTATACCACTGGGTTGCTGACATCAAGGGGAAGCTGTGGGTCAAGTATGGGGTCAAATAGGCCAAAAAGACATCCTATGCGTAGGATGTCTTATGTGTGATTTTGCACTCCAAACCTAATTTTGAGCATACCAAAGTGATAAGCAACTCAAGGGGAGCCTGTGTTTTGAATTTGAAGCCATTCTGATGAAAAAGACATCCTACACGTAGGATGTCTAAAGCAAGAAATTGAAGCCAAATACTGACTCTGGGCATAGCAAGGTGTTGTATAGCCTTAGATAAGCCTCCTAGGCAAATTTGGTCCAATTTGGAGTTGATCTGACTTGGGAATTCATCATAACAGACATTAGGCTTCTGGAACAGATTCTTGATCATTTGACCAGCCTACAAGTGTCAGAATCAAAAAGTAAAAATAGCGGTGGACTCAGTACATCAAGGGGAACACATAGTGCAAAAATCCAGGCAAGACAGAGTAGGAGACATCCTACGTGTAGGATGTCTACTGGGGCCTACTGAAGAGAAAATTTGAATGGGCTTAGACAGTGAGATTCCATTTGGCTTAAGGGTTCCAGAACTTCTTCCAGAAGTGAATTTGGACCTTGTTTTTCCATTTGAAGGAGCAAAGACTGAATTCAGATTTTTTCACGTAAATTGACCAACATCCGAGGAAAGTACAGTTCCAAATTAGCAGACCTAATCTAGAGCATCAATAGTGTATAAAATACAGTAGTGGTTGAGATTAACTCTCCAGTTATACCAATCATTACTAAGATAACCTCTAGCAGTTAAATGCTTTGATTCAATTGCCGAAATTAAACGCTTGTGTATAGGTATATTCAGTAGCAAAGCAAGAAGTTGTGCGGAGACTGATCCTTTGCCAGGTGAGTGGTTGGATGTGATAAATTGCATTGATAATTTTGATGATTTTAAGGTCAGGAAGATATATTTTTAGGGACCAAAAGGTGGCAGGTGACCAAGGTAGCTTAGTGTCCACCGAGGAGAGTGTAACTCAGGCAAGACTAGATCCACTAGCACCGATTATTGAGGAAGGTAGCAATATTGACACTTTGTCAGACAAATCTTTCTTCATGATGGGTAGTCAACAGCCAGGAGGTTTCACCTATGACGGACCAATGCCAGGAGGAAGCACCTCCCTAAATCCTTTGAATGATTCCAAGCTCACTGTGATCTTCTTAGAGGGAACAAACTCGAGGGGAGCCCTAGTCTATTCTGTCTATCGAGGACGCAAGTGCATTTGTATTGAAGAAAGGCCGGCTCAGAGATTGGAGATAATTTGAGTGTATGATGATGGAGATAGATTCCGATACAAAAAGGGGAACCACTATCTGATAGTCAGTAACCCTGAAGATTACAACAGATATGGAGATAACGTAGCGAAAGGGAAAATGGTTTCAGAAGCTCAAGAACCACCACCAAACATTGATCGGCCTGGAGCAATTTTTATGTATGATAAGAAAACAACCAAGGTTTCAACTTTTAATGAGAACGTGGGAATCTACAAGCATGAGAGTGAGGGAATAGTCAATTACTTTCACTGCAAAGAACCATACTTAAACGAATTAAGCAAAGACAAGGTTCTTTACTTATTCTCTTATGAAACTGCTATGGGGAAGGATATAGTTTTTGTTGATAGGTACGCGCGAGAATACAACGTATTCTCCCAGAGGAGTAGAAAAGTCAACACTTCCAGGAGCATCAACATATGCCCCAGACGAAGTGCCAAGAGCCACCTACACCCCTAGCAAGTCGACGAATCCCTTTTCAGAAGATTATGACGCTACCTCACATTCTACCCGACCCCGCAGACATTCAACAATAAAAACCAACCAGCAACTCAGCCATCATTGCAAGCATGTCTTCGACAGAGTGCAACATTGGAACAAGACCGAAATCGAGATGGTTATCACGCCGCACGAGGACTAAGGGACTTGCAAGAACCACCACTCTATTCAAGGTATCAAGGAGAGAGTAAGCCAAAGACTCAAGGGTCAACAGAGCCTGGAACCACCCATAGAACGAGTTCGAAGAGATGAACCATTTCTGGCAAGAACTATTAGAAATTATGGCTGAGGAGCACCACTGGGAGAGGAACCAGCCTACTACAGAAGACCAGAGGAGGTATATCGATTAGGACGTGGAGATCCAATGATGAGGTTTGTAGACCATCGTAGAATTAGACCTTATCAAGTGCAAAAATGGGTAAACAAAAAATACACAGGAAACAGAGATCCAAGAGATCATGTAGCAGCCTTTGTGCGTGTAATTAGAGCTGAAGAGGTGTTAGACTTCCCTACCCAATTTGTAGGGTTTGGACTACCCCTAGAGGATGACGCTGCTACTTGGTTTGACTCTGTAGAGCGTAGAGACTTTGAGTCTATGGAGAAAGTGTTCGATGAGTTTATCGAGGAATTCTCACAAAGGGGGATAGCTCATAATACCGTCTCACAAATCCATAAATTCAAACAGAAAGATGGGGAATCTGTACCAAAGGGAGCCCTAAGACTGAAAAGATATGTTAAGTTCTGTCCTGTGGAAGAACTGCCAACTCAGTCCAGACTTATGCTTATATTCATCCAAGGACTAAGGAATTCAGATCTTCAGAAGGACTTACATATGGAGAGGAGCACGACGTTGAATCAGTTGACCAAGGAGGCTCTTTACCTTGTGAACAATTGTGCGGTCTACAAAGAGGGGGAGTTCAAGGACCTTGACGACAATTCATCTTCACAACAAAGTGGAAGGAAGTCTTCTAAGACAACACCAAAAGGAGAAGTAGCTGTAAACCAAGAGCATCTTGTAGAGGAAGTGCTAAAAAATATTAACTTGTACGCCAAACCCCAGGCTAAACAACCCAAGTGGTGTGCTATTGAACAAAAATGGACAAACCATGGGACAGAGGAATGTTATTATAACAAGGGATATGTGAGAGAGAGACCTTACACTCCCCAAGCTCAGGTAGCTTCTCCTCAAGTTCCACCGATGCCTAAGTATCAAGCAGGCAACCTACCAGGACTTGTAGGTGTAGAAAGACCACAACCAGTGTTGGGGCAACATCCACCCTTACCAGGATTATGACCAGTCGGTATAAGATACACACCAACCGTAACCGAATCAGAGGAGAAAGCTTTGGTGCCTATGCATGCATATTATGAAGATCCCAATGGATATGCGGCAGACTCTGTCTATTATCCACTGGAAGAACCCTCGACACCAGAACCATGGAGCATGATAGGAAGTACATGACCACCAATAGCTGCACAGGCAGCAGGAGAAGGAAGATATAGCTTAGATGAACGATCATTGTTGTTCATAGCCAACGGAGGCATGGGCGGACAGAGACATGCATACCAACAAAGGGGAGCTCAAGGAGCACCTCAACAACCCAAGGGACCCTGCTACAAGTGTGGTGGAGACCATTGGCTAAGAGACTGTCGTCATGATGAAATCATTAGAGTCAACGCATATTGCACCGAGTGTGGAGTTACTCATTTGATTCCCAATTGCCCTAAAAACCCAAACAAAGGAGCAAAAACCACCTTGAACATTCTAGAAACAGTACCTTCCAGTGGAGGGTCAGAAAATGAAACAATCATACCTATTCAGGCGGTGACACGAGCCCAAGCTCAAAGAATGACGAACGAACCCATAATTGAAGAGCCAAAAATCGATGCCCCAAGTTTAGAAATGAAAAATCAGAGAAGCACTTGGAAGCTAGAAAGGCGCGTATGAAAGCCAAGAAAGAACGAGAGCAAACAACTCTATCCGAGAAGTTAAAACATACAAAGGATAGATTAGAGCGGTTAGAGGATCTAGCTAGTTTAAGCTCACACACCACGGCAACCATAGCACCCAAGGAAATAGTCGAGCCCAAAAGTGGAGGATTAAGAGGATCAGTACTGGCAGACAAGGTAAATGAGCAGTTGGATGCACTTCTAAAAGCTTATGAAGCCAGACTCAAAAAGAACCAAACCCAGGAGCAAAGATGGATGACTTATCCATATGCTGAAATAGGAAAACAAAGGTTGAAAATGTGTAGAAAGATGATTGAAACAACTCAATCATTGATAGAAAACCTGCTTGGTAAACCTGCAAATTGGCATGAAGTATCAACTCCAACCCCTATCCAACCAATTTTAGAGGAACAAGTAGAAAAGAAGGAAAGACTCACGAATGCCTATGAGTCCAGAGGAGAGCCTATGATAGTGCCAAATACAACATATGAGGCAAGTGACGGGTTTCAACCTAAAACATTGACAGAAATGGGTAAGGACTGTAACGGTCTAGATGATCTGTGGAAGAAAATCTGTGAGGCCAACGAGGCTATCAGGGTGAGTAACCACATGAATAGTACGAGAAAAGAGAAGAATGAGATCTTACCTCCTATTGAAGAATTGAGGCAAGGTCACAAATGAACTTTGATATACATTCACAAGGGTGAGGACTAGGGATCAATTAGTTTGGGGCACAGCCAACTAGACTCGCTAAAAACTTTACCCTCTTACCTAGGAGAGTATGAAGCCAAGTCTGAAGTGAGAGCAATCCCATCTCAAAGACTCTCTTCTAACAAAGTGATCGATTCACAAGGATTGATTGAGTTATTGTCCACCCCGGTGGCATGCACAATCACATTAGCCGAACTCCTAAGGTTACGACTAAACATGTGGACCACAATAGGTAAATGCCTAGAAAAATTTGGAGTGAAAGACCCCACCTCGAAGCTTCAGGAAGGGATTAGAGAATTGGGACAGGCCTGAACTAAACACTAGGCCAGTACCATTAAACAAGGCTGGAGAGTATTGCGAGGGAGAAGATGGAAACACCACGCTACCAGTAGAATTCCAAGGAGTAGTTTCCAAAGCTATTCTTGATAGTGGAGCGGGAGTTGCTATCGCCACCAAGGAAATCTGGAAAAAATGGAGAAAACCAGCTTTAAGAGCTACCAGAATGAAATTGCAATTGGCAGATGGGTTCATGGAGAAGCCTCTAGGACTCTTAGAAAAAGTGATTGTCACTTTGTGCAGAATCGAGTATGAGCATACATTTGCAATAGTCGATTTCGACAAAAAGAACAATTATGAGATCATCTTGGGAAGACCATTCATGCGACAATTGAAGATGGTCCAAGATTAGGGTTACGAACACATACACCTCAGACATGGCGAGACGACAACTAAAATACACTTGAAAGACCATAGTTACAAGGATGTGAACCAAACACCTATGGAAGAGTTTGATTCAGCTACATTAGCAGGATCGGAACTCCCAGCATGGTTAGGGCAACAAAAAGATCTATGGATGTGTGGAGATTCACATTGTGGAAGCTTAAGAAGAGAGGAACGCGTCTTAGAAAGAGCGATTGAGGACAAGGAGTATGTTCCGGAACCTTTCCCCGAAGATGCCTTGGAACCTCTAGAATGGGAACACATACTAGCAACATTGGATGTCTGCACCGTTATAGATAGTCCAACAACAAAATTTTACGATAAGGATGGCTATGATGTGCTACCCTACTACATGGTAAGCATTATACCAGGAGGAGATGAGACAATAGAACCACCAGAAAGGGAAGAGTTTTATAACTCCTCTGAACATCTGGAAGTAAATAATGATGCAGATAATGAGTGTTCAGACAACTCAAGTGAGCGTGGGGGGAAACCAGAGAATATCAAGTTTTATGATTTTGCTAATCAGCACCCTAGACGCCAGGAACGCTATAGGAGGAAACGAGCAAGAAAGAAAGCGAGAGAGAACCTGATGCCCAGGATAAAAGGTAAAACTCACTATTTGATGCTTGTAAAAGCAGAGGATTGTGTAAAAGATCAAATATTAGGAAGATTCTCAAAAGAGTTAATTGGGAACCAACTCTATAAGCGAGGAAAGGACAATCAACTTAGAATCTGTGCAAGTGAAAGTGAATACCCGCTGATTCTAGAACATGCACATAGCGGAATAAGTGGAGGCCATTTTTCGGGAAATAAGATGAAAAAAATTGTCTTAACCGCAGGAATATGGTGGCATACATTGCATATGGATGCTGAAGAGTTTGTAAAGCGTCGTGACGCATGTCAGCGCACCAAGGTGCTGATAAAGAGAGATGAGATGCCACTACGGCCAATGATGGGAGCAAGGGCATTTGCAAAACGGGGCATTGATTTTGTGGGACCTATTTCACCCCCTGCATATCGCACCCATACCCAATATATCATTGTGGCTACAGACTATCTCACAAAATGGATGGAAGCCAAGGCAACGCAAAAAGCAGATGCAAGGACCACTGCACAATTTTTGTATGAGAATGTTTTTGTACGATACGGTTTACCAATAGAAATTGTCAGTGATCGTGGAACACATTTTCTTAATGAAGTCATTGAATATCTGTTAGAGGAATTCATGGTCATACATAGGAAATCTGCTCCATACCATCCACAGGCAAATGGACAAGCTGAGGCCACAAATAAAACACTATGCACGGTTCTCACTAAAATTCTGTCAGAGTCAAGAACAGATTGGGATCAGCAGCTACACTCAACACTATGGGCATACAGGGTAGCTTACAAAACATCGATAGGAACGACACCGCACAACATAGTGTTTGGCCTAAATGCTATACTACCCGTAGAGTTTTTAATTCCAACTCTACGAGTAGCGAAACGCCTAGAATGGACAGGGCATGAGCTCTCTTCAAGAATAGATGATCTTGAAAAGCTAGATGAACTCTGCTTGAGAGCTGTAGCTTCGATCCATGCTAAAAAGAGAAGACAAAAAGAGTTTTTTGACAAGCATGTGCACACGAAAGGGTTCAAAATAGGTGATTATGTACTTGTTTATACTTTGAAGCAACATGCCAAGAAACTTAAAAAGCGAGGGATGGGACCCTTTGTGATTAGTGATCCATCACAAAGCGGAGCTGTCAAGCTTGCTACATTAGCAGGTGAAGAAATGCCCAATTGGATTAGTGGATGTCGATTGAAGAAATATCATTTACCACTAACACAGGATATGCTTCAACAAATCCATCAAGGAAAACAACGAATGAAGGAGAAACAGAGAGTACGAGAAGAGCTCAAGCGGAAGCAACAGAATGCATTGAAAAATGAAGACTTCTATGACAACAACAACAAGGTGAAGCACCATTGCGAATCAATGCCATTCGACTGACGAAGTTGGATGAAGACACAGTGGAGCCAATAATTGCAGTGAAAGTGGGGAGCAATCAAGTTGAATCGACGACATTGCTTGATTCTGGAGCTCAAGCAAATTTGATCTCTTACGGATTATACCAACAGCTCAAGTCCACAGGTCAACTTCATCCTACTCCTCAAGTGCTGGAAAGTACTACATCACACTCGTTGAAAACATTGGGCTGGACTATATTGCATGTACAAGTACATCAATATATTTACCCACACAAATTTTATGTAGTCGAGGATGAAAGCACAAAACACCCAATGTTGTTGGGACAACCTTGGCAAAAAGAGTACAATGTGCAGATAGATTGGAATGCGAATGCAGTCAAAATTCAGCATGCACAAGAACAACAGGTAATAGCCTTTGCTCAGCAATACCGGAATAATCAGCTGCCAGCAATGCAATCACTAGAAAAAGAGCCAAAAGCAAGAGTGCCACCAAAGAACAACATGATACCCAAGGCTAACAAACAGGTAAAAGCCAACCATGCTAACTACATACATACGAAGTCACCAACCACAATGTAAAGATCTAGGTTACCAAAACAAGGGAAACAAGTATGGATGCGGAAGGATAGAAATGACATGGCAGACCGAAAACAATGCAACGAAAGAATTCAACCGAAGCAGATAGTCCAACCAAAAAGGCATAAAACAGATATGGATCCCAAAGAAAATGCTCAGCAATAACCCAAATGTTACTCGCATTTGGATACCGAAACAAAAGCAAAAGGAACACCCTTCAGTACAAGCAACATCGAAAGGCAGACAACTGCATTTGCAAAAGGACAACCGACTTATGTGGATGCCAATCCGCAAAAAAACAGTGGAAACAAAGGAAGTAGCAAAACACCTATAAAAACCGGTAAAAACAAGCTACCAATGGAAAGCAAAAGAAATACGGTCCATGGCCATTCCGGCCAAGCCAATCCTCTCCACAGAAACAACTATGGCTATATCAACAGTAGCGGCAAAGCGACTGCCTTTTGAAGGAAAGACAATTAAACAGAGAGCAGTAGAGTTACAACTGTTACTTGCAAAGAAAACAGGAAACCTCGACGGCAAATGCAAGAGAAATGCCAAATTTCTGGTAAACAGGGCAAATGGAGTCCAAATCAAGAAATTTTTGAGCCTAAACCGCATCTTGCAAGAAGTTGGGAGCACATGTCAAATTTCATGAAAAGTGGTTCGGGGACTTCCATTATAAGAAATTTTCACCTCATTTTTAGCTCATTTTCACTATTGACATTTGAGAGAGAGCTTCTGCCACCTAGAGCAAGCGGAACTTCCAGCAGCTTCTACGACGTGCACGACTACTCGACGGGCTTCAGACATGAGAGGTAGGCTCACCACCTTGAGCTTTTCGCGCATGTTTGTCGTTTTGTCGCGAAAACTAGCGTAGGGTTCACACACAAAGCGGGCAATAGAGACCTACAAGTAGAAGTGGCCACCTAACGGCTAACCCAAAAGCAACGAGACTTCATCGGCAACTTACCCTAGCATAGGAGACCAGTCTTGGATGTCCAAAGGCAGTAGAAAACCATCGGGAAAAACCCTAATTCCTAGAATCCCGCAAGAGGCCACCAAATGGAAAATCGGCGAAAAGGTGCCTAAATGATACCAAAATTCATGGGTAGGAGCATCTTGACATGCTCAACAAGTCTATGTAGCCCACATGACCAAAAGGTAACCCGAAGCGGCACTAAACTTCAGAAACGGCATTAGACACACAAAGCATCAAATACCTCTCGTAGCCAAACTGCATGTCCGTTTGCCACCAAACTTCACGAGCGGCTTTCCTAGACCATCAGCAACCAAGTCCTATGGTGGTAGACCACCACAAATCATCGAAGACATGTAAACGCAACCACAGGTGCTTCTAGAGCGACAAATTGCCAAATGAAGCTCCGGTGAAGCCAAAGTCGACAAAAACCATACAGCAAAGATCCCCAAGGGATCGGGAAGCTATGGAGACCAACATCAAGAAATTTCATCGCCAAAAAGCACTCCAAAAGTCAGAAAACGGCTCGGAGGCTCTGAAATCCACACAGGGAGTTACTCTCTATCCATTTGACTTTTTTGTTGAAATTAGGCTTAAAAGGGACTCAGGGGGACTAAGGGCAGAGACTAAGGGCAGGCACTAGTGACAAATTCCATGAAAAAATCATCAGGAGACATCCTACGCGTAGGATGTCTCAAGGGCATTTCTGGGCACAGATCCCAACATTTCTCATCACACACATTTTCTGAATGACCTTTACATGCTAGCCACCAAGTTTCATCACATTGGACCAAAATTGACCTCATATGCATGAAAAATGCAAAGTTAGGGTAGAGAGGCAATAATGGGCCATAGACCTACCAAAACTTGTCCAAATCACATGAAACTTGCACAACACATTCACAAGCACATAGCCAACCAATCTGTGTGGTCACCTGCAAAAATTGATGAAGTAGACATCCTACGCGTAGGATGTCTATTTGACATTTTTGGCATACAGAGGGTGTTTGTCCATTCCAAATCTAATCACATCACCTTCAAGAGCTCATATACCAAGTTTGAAGCCATTCTAATCATTTTTGACCCCCAACACCTTCAAGATACACTTTTTGAGCCCAAAAATACTACATAGGCTCTTACAAGCATCAATTCTTGTCCAAATCACAATCCAAGGGCATGACCATGTTCCACATGTCAAGGACTACCCACAGGACAAATCCCAAGCCATTTTGATGAAATAGACATCCTACGCATAGGATGTCTCCAGCATATTTTTGACCCTCTGTGCAAAGAGTGACATCATGGGAGCCAATACCATGGTGCAATGAGCCCATATATCAATTTTTAACTCATTTGGACATCACTTGCTACCTGTTGTGGACTTTCTACCCAATTTGTGACCTACCGGAATTAGCCCAAAAATCCACTTTTTGATGTCCAAATCCAAATCCAAGCACATGGCCATGTTCCACATGCCAAGGACTACCAGCATGTCAAGTATCACCCAAATCTGATGAAAAACACTAAATGAAAATTTTTGGCCAGAATTGCACTGGGAGCACACGCACAGTTTCACAAGTTCCTTTTAAGCTTTATTTTCAAATTTCAAGTCATTTGGATAGTGAAAACTCAGTTTCTCAGCTAATATGGGAAAAACGCTAACTTCGGACTACTGAGTGCAACAGGATCTATGGCAGCTGCAAAGTCACCGGCAAAGAAGAAAAGGATGACCATAAAAGATTATCGAGAAGAGGTAGAACCCTTCGTCATACCAGAAGGAACTCTAAAACCAACAAGCACATGGATCCAAGATGATCTGCTGGAGTCCAATGATCTAAAGATTTACCAAGGCATGTTCAAAGACACCGAAGGAAACGTGATAGAGCTACCAATGTTACCGTGGGAACTCAATGAGTTCGTCAGAAGCAAGATGGCAGAGTATCTGGAGAAGATTGATCTCCACAATTACTTTGAAGTGGTGCCGGTAGGTATTGACATAAAAAGAGTATGGGAATTTGTGACAACAATAAAAGAAGATGGAGTGGCCTGAGTTACAGATCTGCAAGGCAAGCCAAGCACTGAGATTCTAATCACAGAAAGAGTGGTGGCAGCTGCACTAGACCTCTCCAACAAGGGGGAAAGTGTAACCAAAAGAAGAGAAGAAGTAAAGGTGTACACTGAAAAGAAAGCCAACTATACCTTTGAAGATATTGCCAACCCCAAAGTGGCAATCATGAGCCAGCTGTACAATCAATATTTCCATATGTGTACAAAGCGGCCACAAAAGTACAGGATGCCGCCTGCAGCAATTTCCATAACATTCACATGGGCAATGCAGAAAAGCAAGCCGAAGATCATCAATTATGCAGCTTATGTACATGATAATTTGGTGAAGATGGGCAACAAGAACCCCACATACATCGTGCCGGGTGAGCTAATCACGAAGGTGATTTATGGGGCATTGCACGCCAAGGGAAGATGGCCTGACCCTCCATCACGAAACGACTAGCTGAGGCTCAAAGAAGATAAGGAAGACGAGCAGCCAAAAGCACCAAGGGTGGCGACCCGTTTGAAACGCCGGTTAGAAACCGTGCAAGAAGAGCAGCCAGAGCAGAAGAAAGAAAAGAAAGAATCTGCCCAAGTGCCAGCAAAAGAGACGAAATCACAGAAAGCGTCACGTCTAGAGAGGCTGATGGAAAGCTTCAAGGTAGAAAGGGCCCTCGAAGGATATTTAGACGAGCTATGGAAGCCGTCTCTAGAAGCAATGTCGGGATCATCCCGAAGGGTGCATAGAGACAGATTCGATGATTACATTAAATTTTGAGATTCTTGATGCCACAACAGAGAATATCTCACATGTGCCCTTTACAGAAGAGGAAGTGGAGCAAGTCCGACAGAAACTGCTAGAAGAGCAGGAGAGCCAAGAGAGAGATAGGAAGACCAAGGCAGACAGAGATTTCAAGAAAAAGCCGACAACTCCACCGGCCAGCCCTGAGTCTAGCCCACCGCCTTCACCACCTCCTCGTAGCCCTCCACAAGAAGACAAAGAGGAGCAAGACAAACCAAAAGAACAAGAAGAGTCCAAGGAAGAGCAAAGCCAGGAGCAGGAACCAAAGGAAAAGGCTAAGCCTAAAAGTGGGCAACCAGAGCCAAAGGAGTCATACAACACATTTCTAGACCTGCTAGCTGCCACATACACAAAAGAAGAGGCGGCCACAGTCGCATTCGACTTGGCAAGCATGGGGAACAAAGAGAAAATGCAAAGCTTACGGTTAGTAGAGCTAAAGGAGATGGCCACTGATACAGTGGTCCTGCACCCGCCCACCAATGATTGGGATGTGGTGATGACAAAGCTAACCTAGATAAGAGCCCAGTCAATGGCCTCAGAAAGTGAAATGTAAACTCTCAAAGCCACTGAAGTGCAGATAAAGCTGGAAGTTGACACTTTACAAAAGCAAAGCCAAAGGTAGATAGAGAGAGAAGCCGAGCTGCAAGCCAGTCTGAAAAAGGCATTGCAAAGATGCCAGGAAATGGAAAGAGAAAATCAGGCAGCAGCCCAAAGACTACAAGGAGCCGAAGAGGAGTATAGACAACTCAGCAAGTCATTGACAGATGCAGAGAGGGAAAGGGATAATCTAACCCTACAACTTGCTGAGGAGTCCAAGGAAGTTGAGGCCATGAGAAATGATAAAGAAAAGGCAGAAATAGACTAGGAGGCTAGCCAAGATGAGGTCCTTGAGCTCAAGGACCAGCTTAAAGTTAAAGATCAAACCATCCAGCGGCTACAGGCATCTCCTGCCAGAGTCAAAGCTACTAGCTCGACTCACACCACTACAGAAAGCCAGATCTATGAAGAACAGATGAAAGAGCTTCAGAAAGAGTTGACCTTAGAGAAAAAGCAAAGGTTGATGATGGCGGAAGGGTCCGTGGTTATGCAAACATGCATGGAAGAAGAGCAGAAAGCAATGCAAGATGAGCTAGAAATTATCAAGAGAAAGCTCGAGGAGGCGGAGAAGGTAAACGCCAAATTGAATGATAGAAGAGCTGAGAGGACAGCAGGCAGAAGAGCAGGTAGGCACATGCCGACAGCCATGGAAGGCCTAGACCTAGGAATGTGGCAGATCCTGTGGACACACCCATGCAAGAGGAAATCCTAGTAGGACCCTCTCAAGAGCCACAAGATCTCACGCAAGAAGAGGAAGAGAAGCTGCGAAAGGCCATAGAGGCAGAAATCAGAGAAACGGCCAAGGAAGCCTTGGAATGGGAGCAGAGGGTTTTTAAATCCATGACCATCCAGAAGATCGACGTCAGCAACCTCCGGCGTGAATGGCTACAGACCTCTCTCCCATATCCTTTGCTAAAATATGAAGCTGTCACCATCAACAAGAGGATTAGAGAAGAGCCAACAATGCCACTCTACACAACAGAAATCTCCTAGCCTGAAGGGGCCAAGTTAATAGTCGACTCCCAACCCAGGTGGAGAAAAGCATGGTTGACGAAGTACCCACAATACCTAATCCATCTGGTAGAGGCACCCAAACTCATCAGAGATAATCTAAGCTTGTGCCCTCTACCAAGGATACGGACGTGGAAGGCTCAAGAGATACTACAAAGAAGCTAACCCACTTGGCTGAACTATCCGAAGCTGCCAGGCTTGAAGGCAGGCGAGAGAATAAGTGTTCAATACATGGTGAAAACCCTAACGAGCGCCATCAAATTGTTCACTGGCTCGCCTGACCTTTCTTGCATAATGATGAGGAAGATCTGCAAAACCCTTTTGGTAGTCTTCGAGACGTTCAAACCGGGCCAGGTGACAAACATTATCTTCTTCTTTCAAGATACTTACAGATGTGCATATGATCTGTCTGGTCAACCTTCCAAGGAGGTGATACATGCATTGTATCAAAGGATAATTTTTCTGCCATCCTATCACCTCCAGGCCTTTGAAGAAGCGTTCTACACTGGCTTCTTCACCATCAACATTGATATATTCGGCCCAACACTGCTGGATTTACATGCAAGACATGAGTCGTTGCTCAAGATGCGCGAAACCATAAGATGAAGAAGCAGCTCAACAGCCATGTCGGGGATGACATGAGAAACGAGGGGGGGAGTGTTAGAAGTTGGACACACCCTACGAAAATTGACTACTCGGCAGATTATCATTTTTTGTAATTATATATTTATTGAGAAAACTCGACATTTCACCTTGTAAATATTGGGGCTTACAGAAGTTTCCAGATTGTATCCCAGTTTTGATAGTTAGATTGAGTAGATGGTTGATTTGGAACTTTAGGGTTTGAGAATTGTAAGGTATTTATACCACTTTTTGACCTTAATGAAAAACCTTTTGTCATTTTTAAAAAGTTTTGAAGTCTGTGAGCGTACTGTGTAGAGAGAGAGTGTGAGCTTCATCTTGACGCTACGTGTGCATCGGTGGTCAGAATCGAGTGTGTAGAAGTGCAGCGTGTTGCCCCCGACAAGAGCTACGTGCTGATACCTACATTGCGTGCGTACGGTTCGATTTTGTGAGCTCTATCTACGAGCTTCATCTGGTGATTCGGTGAGCATACGTTGTTCGATTTTGCATTGCAGCATATCCACGCGTTCAAAATGAGTAGAGCTACACATTAGGAACTTTAGATTTTGGAAATGAAGACCTGGAAATTTTGGCCAGACATCTTACGTGCTTTTGCATCGGGTGTTTTGGGTTGGGGTTTTGGTTCATAGACCTTAGGGAGAGCGACCTATTGGTGTTTGTAGGGTCTCCTTCAAGTTCTGTGGTGTTTCGAGATTGTTTGATGGGTGTTCGGCTCTAGAAAGCGTTGTAGGAAGTTTCCTCTTATGCACTCTTGAAGGTTTTGACTTAGACATTGGGTAGAGACCTTTGTAGGAATTAGTTAGGAGTCGGTCGAGTGTAGGTTGACACCTTATGCTTGCTTTCATGCGCCTGCGGGTCGAGCTTCGTCGTTAGCTGACAAATCTTGTTAGGTGAGTTCTCGCTGTGCTGACGTCCGTCGCGGCGTATCCGTCCAGCAGGTGGGAACCTGACCCAAGCTCGAGGTGCTTGTCATGCTTGAGGTGCTTGTCATGCTTGAGGTACTTGTCGTGATTGAGGTGCTTGTCGTGCTGGATGATTAAGGTGCTTGAGGTGCTTTGTTGTGCTTGCTTGAGATGCTTGTGGGAACACCCCCAAGCTAGAAGTGCTTTGTCATGCTTGATGAGTAAGGTGCTTGAGCACCAAAAGTCAAAGTGATCCCTACATAAGAGGGGGCGAGCCCATATTGTAGGGGCTAGTGAGAGAATACACACACACACACACACACACACACTCATTCACTCAAGGTAACCCCAAGTCTTAAGAGGCAGCAAGGACACATGTCATGCTCCTACCCATGTTACCTTCATGAGGTGCTTGAATCCTATTGGCCAGGCTTAAAAGGGGTCCAATGATAAACTACTTGAATTAACTAATTGTTTTTGCATCGATCAAGTCCCCTCTCTCAAAGGGGAAAGGGGGACACTTGTCCCAAGACTACCCCTATTGCTAGAAATGGCCCAAGCTTGTGATTGGCTAGGTTTGGCATGAGCCAATGAGCTTCAAGCAATGACTATCATTATTTCCGCTACTCTCAAGTTAAAAGGCCAATTCCATTACACAAGAGATGCTTAAATCTTGATTCTTGTTAACCTTCACGCACATTCCTATCACCTACGACGGACGCTGTATTATTTATTTGGTAGAGTCAGGTACCGGGCTTGTCGATCCAATAGGAAAAGGGTAAGAGTGATCGCCGATGAGAGGCACACTCTAACTGGAACATTCAAGGGATTAGTTGGCTAAGCACGGGTGCCCAAGTGTGAATGGGGCGAGCTCATATAAAAGTCAACTAAACCTAAAATTCACTCATTCTCTCATTTGTGCAATTGAAGAGTTCTCTTGCTCCATCTCCATCTTCTTCTTCTTCATCTCCTTGTGTGTGTGTGTGTGTATGAGAGAGAGAGAGAGAGAGAGAGAGAGAGAGAGAGAGAGAGAGAGAGAGAGAGAGAGAGAGAGAGAGCAATCGAGCATTGCGGCAGCACGACGGCGGCGAGGCGGTTGCGTGCGGCGTAGCGGCATCTCCCTCTTCTTCGCGGCGAGGAATCCTCCACGACAACAAGCGTAGAGCGGTAAGTGACACACCATCGTCTTCTTTGAGCTTACTACTTTAGGCTAGTTGCGTGCTTGGAGACATTTGTGGATCGCACACAGTGTATCGGCAAATTCCTTGCATTGACACGTGCGACATATGTGTACATTTTTGGCGCCGCTGCCAGGGAATGCCATACACTAAGCTTGAATGGCACTCTGTGCTTCTTTTGTGGTGCAATTTCAATTGTAGGAAAGGTAGGAAAGGAAGGTGTGTGTGTTGAGAAGAAGGATTTTGTGTTGCTACTGTGTATTTCTTTGTTAATGAAGTTTTGAAATGTTACTGTGTTTTCTCTGTACTAAGGTATTAGTATTAAGGTTGTTAGTTCTGTGTAATGTAAAGTACAGTAAGTAGGAAGTAGATCTGTGAGAGCTAATGAAGTGTGTTAGTGTGTAACACTAGGTGTATTAGCTGTAAGTAGGTAGGTAGAGTGTATGTGTGCTCACGCGCAGGCCGCAGCGACCTTATCCCAAAAAATAAAAATAATAAATAAATAAATAAATAAATAAATAAATAAATAAATTTTAAAAAAATTTAAAGGTAGGACCGGGATCGGGAATATCTCCCAGACCTAAGCCCAAACTCACGCTCAGGCTCAGGCCTCAGTCGCCCTTTGAAATTACGTATTTTAGCCTCGCACGTAGCTAAAAATCGATTTTTTGAGGACAAACGGAGCTTCAAGTGACCGAACGTTGTGCTGTAAAGCAAACCGTGACCCTCTGTGTGACACGCTCATTTTGAACTATCACACACTTTAAATAAAAAATCGATCATTCAAAAATATTAGAAAACATAAAAAAACAAGTGAAAACGGACGTCTAAAAAAGTAAGCGGTTAACCTTCGAGGTTATTCGCCGACGCTTGTAGGTTGTCAAAGGCACATGCATCTGCGCTCTAGTTGTGTGCTA
Organism: Adiantum capillus-veneris; assembly: GCF_014529385.1. Classification (NCBI taxonomy): domain Eukaryota; kingdom Viridiplantae; phylum Streptophyta; class Polypodiopsida; order Polypodiales; family Pteridaceae; genus Adiantum; species Adiantum capillus-veneris. Next base: position 5,376,732 of record NC_140938.1, read on the forward strand.
GAGATGGAGCAACTAGAGAGAATTTTGACTTACGCGAGTTCTCAATATCCACCTACCTTAGGTTTCGGGCCCTTGGCGGGGACCCAAGGTAGTACAAACCAAGACCCGAACATAGCGGCTAGTGACTCTTCCTCTGACTATGACATCATGGAGGGTTTCCCAATGCCTAATCCCGATAGCTCAAGCCAAGACATGCATGCCATGGTTCCACGGTCCGGGCCGAGCATGCTTAGCCGCTTGAAAGAAACCTTTAGTAGAGCCACGCGCTCCGAACATGGAGCTAATGATGTAAATGAGGGGGGTGGGGAAGTAAATTCTCCATTCATGACCAACATAGACCCTATGCCCTTAGAGAATGTGCACATGAATACTTCATTCACTGCACCCCCTGAATCTTCAACGTTATTTCCTTCCGAGGTTATATTACCTGATGGTTGAAGCGTTGCCGAAGTGCAAGAGGTTGAGCGGTATATCCTTGCAGCAAGGGAAAAGGAAATCGAGAGCTTACCCAAGGCGGAGCAATGAAAAGAGTTAAAATCAAAATCTCCCATGTCAATATCCTTGCTAGTAGAGCAATCGAGTGCTCCTGACTTAGCAACCGCTAAGGGCCAACCCCTAGAAAGCAACCTAGCATCTAGCTCAAAGGACACCCCTAGCACCTCAATCCTAGATGGAGCGTTCTTAAATGAGAACTGGGAGTACGAACTACAAACATAAATTCTAACCGACCTATACACAGGTCACACCTATCATGTGGGTTGGTTAGATGTCCTACAATCCACAATGGGTGCTACTAGTGTGGAGGATCAACAACAAAGAGTTTGTGAGGTCATCCATAGGGTCACAGATTTAGAGAGACAGAACAAGGGGATCAACATGCCTTCAACGGGTCTCATGAGATTCTTGGATACAGGAAAGGCTAAACAACGGACCTTATCGCAAATGGAGACTCCCTCGGTAAGTTCGATGGATCCCCCATATGTTGTTTCGCCAGGGGTCTCGGTGCAATCTGAGCCCACAAGTGATAGCTTTACCTTTCCAAGTCTAGCTCATCTTTCCCTTGATGACACCACGGCTACCATGTCTACCCCAATGATGGGCATGCCAAGAAACACGCCATGGACCTCATTTGTTAGTAAAGCACCACTACATGGTAGCTCAATGCCTGCAGTAGTACCTACAAATGTGTACACCCATGGGTCCTCGTACTCATGTAGTCCCTACTCCTCCCATTGTTTCAACTACCTATGCTCCACAACCACAACACCCAAGCTCTTATTTCCATGGGACCATACCGGCTAGCATTAGCATGTCACATCCGACATCTGCTATGCCTAGGGCCACACATATGAACTTTGGGCCACCACATGGCACCACATTGTACCCAACGTGGAACCCAAGGGATTCCTATGTGCCAAGCGCAATGCCAATACCTACTCCACATGTAGTCTCTGGAGCACCTTCACCCACGGTTCCTGCTCACTTAGGTGACTTGGCAACATTTGCTCAAGCTATTGGTCGATCTATTGCTGAGAATATGTGTAACACACCTGATAGAGAGCCTAGAAGTAAGGCAGTACAAATAGCCAAGCTCACACAAAAATTTAGTGGAGACGGGGATGTGAGAAAGCATATCAAAGTGTTTGAACAAATATGCGATTCTCTAGGAGAACACAATGACCTGCACAAGAGTAATGCTTTAAGCCTAACCCTAAGTGGGAAGGTAGGGGATTGGTATAGAACCCTAAGGGTGGAAGAAAAAACGATTTACCCTACTCTTAGGAGACTGTTCTTGAAAGAATACATACGAGCGGGAGTGCTCTCGGGTGTAGCCTCTCAACTCCAGAAAGCCCAACGAGAGGAAGGAGAGTCGATGAGAGACTTTACTAGTCGCTTGAAGCACATTTGAATTCTCATTGTAATCCAAATGAGCGCTTCAATAATAATCAATTGCTTGATAGATTCATTAGGGGATTACGACATGAGGATATCTACAATGGCCTAGTCATTAGAGGTATCACCACTTGGGAAGCAGTCACCACCAATGCGATCCAATTGGAGGATAATTTAATGATTCAAGGAGAAAGAGTGTCGGTTGAGCCTAAATCTATTAGCTCGCAAGCATTAGGGCATCAACCAATGACCCTAAAGCCTATTGCTAAGGAGCCAAAGATATCTGAGATGACTTTAGCAGATCTCACCAAGGCCATTCAAGAGAGTCTTAGAGACAATCGTGCTCTGCAAAACAATCATACATATCCAAGAAGGGAGTAACAATGGTGCTCAGTATGCTATGGACCGCATAGTACCACTGAATGCCCTACTTTTAGAGTAAAATTCAATGGGAATTGCAATGCCTGTGGAAGGTATGGTCATCAAGCTAAGGATTGCATAGTATTTAAACGCACGATGGCCAATAGACCAACCTTAGCATGGGTAGACACACCTCAAGTGCCTGCATTGATGCCGGCCCCACCTCTTGAACAAACAGCACAACACATGGTCCCTAGGGCCCAAAATGTTGTTCAAACAACACCCTTGCCACCTCTAGTGCTAGGACCACAACCACCACATCCGAGAATCACTTCTATGAATCAAGTGGGTTGTGAGTAATTTATTGCTTGTCTGGAAGGTTGTGAGGAAGATACGGACCCTAATATTGCCTATGGGATGGATGTGCTTGAAGAAAGTCCACAATACTACATGGAGGACTATTGGGGACAAGTCAATTGGGGACAAGTCAAGCCTGTCTATCAAGTAGCTGCTCTTGCTGCAAGAGGCCAAAATATCAATTACACTACTAAGAGACCACCTCTTCAATGCTATGAGTGTGGAGGTCCACATTGTGTAGCCGAGTGTCCTATTAGGCTACAAAAGAACGCCATAGTAATGCAAACCAATCAAGCGAGCACGTCTACAATGCCGATACTCATGTGTAATCGATGTGGCATAGATAATTTGATTGCCCAATGTCCAAATAATCCAAATGCACCGAAGATCACGCCACTGAACTTGATTGAAGTTACCGAGGAGCCATCACAAAGTACACCCGTGGTACCAGTAAACGTACTCACACGATCGATGCTCCAAAAACAATTATATTCTTGAGGAAAGAGACACAGCATCAATTGCCCAATCTTAGAAAAAGAAGAAAATACGAAGGAAGAGATCGCAAAAAGTAGCAAAGTCAGACCCCAGTTCAAAGACCAACATAGGGACTGGTGACGACTGCGTATATATGAACGACGCTGAAGAGGACTCTGATTCAGGTGAAACCATGGAAACCAAAACAACCACTAAGATAGAAACCAAGAAGGAAGATCTTCATGAGCCACAATGGCCAGGATCCAAGAAGAAGATAGGAACTTATCCAAACCCTATGGAGGAAATTGAGCGAGTCAAGTAATTAAGGAGTTTGGTAGAAGATACCCAAAGGGATCTAGAAACAGCACCTAGGCAGATCCAGATTACAGACACCGTGTTCCCTATGCAACAACAACCTCACCAAGTCCATAGACCCTTAGCCATACCTAGTGTCATCCAAGAAGAAAGTGACTTAAAGCATGGGAAAGTGAACATACTCACTTCTTGATGGAAAGAATGTTTACAGAGGGACTACCTAATCCTATCAAAGAGATGGAGATCCCATCTTCCCCACGTCAAGGGACTGAAGTCCAAAAAGTGCCGTTAAACATTGCCAAATTGATGGATTTCATGTCTTCAGAAGTTAGAACCACCATCATGTCCGAACTATATAAAGACCCCGAGCTAGTCTCAACTCTTCGAGCCTTCCTCAATGGAAAACTAAAGTTTGGGCTACCACAATTTGCACAGATGGATGGAGCTGGGGAGATGCCAATAGAGGAGGAACACTTAGATCCACAACCCAACCTAGATGAGAACCTTGTTATAGAAATACCTGTTAACAAGTTGGGAAAATACTTTGAGGGTGATGAATCCAATGCGACCATTCCAATCACTACTAAGGATTAACTGTGAAGGGAATCCTTGATGGTGGCACTAGGGTTAGCATTGTGACTAAAAATTGCTGGGAAACTATGGGAAGACCTCACCTTGCGACCACAACCATAGTAGTAAAGATGGATAGTGGGTCTACTCTTAAACCTATTGGGATGCTAGAAGATCTCAAGATCAAGGTCTTTGGACATAAAATAAGAGTTACCTTCATTGTTATGGATTTCTCCAAGCACACTATGGCATCGAAGACGATCTTAGGACGTCCTTTCATGAGGGAAGTAAAAATGATGCATGACTGGTCTAAAAACCATGTCTACTTGCAGTTCCAAGATTCTGTCATTCGAGTGGATCTTGTGATGGGTCGAGCACATCCTCTAGGAAACAGATTTATAATGGATCATAGATTTGACACCACAGTTCACTCGGCTCCATTGCAGTATTGTTACACGTGTAAAGCGGACACTGATGTTGGTGAAGATTCTCCTTATATCGATGTACTACCTGGGATGACTGAGTTGGACAATGTGGATTGGGTCCACCTAGCAGCAACCATAGACACTTGGGAAAATAGGGGGACGACCTGGGTAACACATGAGGGGGATGAAATGCCCGTACCCTTAAATATGCTACAAGCAATGCATATAGCTTCTAGCAAGACTCATCCTAATATAACAAAGAAAACATACAAGTGGGTCCCTCAATCTTCTTTAGCGACCATAGCCAATGCTAAAAGACAAGAGCCTGGTAAGAGACGTCCCATTCACCCCAAGAAATGTAAGGAAACGTGGCATTGGAAGCCCAAGGCTACTATCAAGGAAATGATCAAATCTGGGTGCCAAAACGTAGATTGTGTTCTTACCTGTCATTTGACCCATGTGAGCCCAATCCTGTAGCTCCAAAACAAATCAACGATCGCGGAAAGAAAAAAATCATAGAATGGTACACACCCACTCCAGAGCTAGTTTGGGTACCGAAGAAAGAACAATTCGTTCCACCTAGCTCAGGAAGGGGGGAGACCCATGAAGCTTCTAGCTCCTCATGTAATGCATCCATAGAGGTAAAAGTTTCTCCACGGCCTCCACCTACAATAGTGGACCTCCATAAAGCTACAAAGGAATCTACACCTCCGAGTGTTCAAGAATCACCTGAAGAACCACTTCAAGTTCGATCTTGGGAGAGTACCTTACCACCCTTGCAACTCGACGAAACACCTAAGGTAATAGAAAACTATTGGAAAAAATCCTCACCTATTACCAACTGGAACAATTGGTTTCAAAGGGTGATGAACACATTTCAAACGGTATGATCTACCCAAGGAAGGGGGGTTGTTTGCTGACTGTCATCATTCACTCACTCTCCTCTCAACCTTCCTCCCTGACCTCTCAATCTCCCAATCTTAGGGAATGTATATATAAAGCCTTATACTCACAAAAAATAAAAATAATAAAGAGCAAGAGCAATTAGCAAACGAGTGTGCACAATAAAAGTCACATTGACCAGACCTACACATTCACATCCAATACATTGAAACAGAAACCTATGTCATCAAACACCTTTGATCCTCATCACTCGAGTGATGGAGGGTCAGTAGGATTAGTACGATAGATGTGTTTCTATTTTAGAGTTTAGTGATTAGCAAAGTTCTTTCTTCCCACTGATGTGCCTCCAAGAGGTATTCTTTGTGTTTCCTCGTGAGTACAGGAACGCGTTGCTGTTGTTAGGATTTGGACCTTCATGGGATCTTTCTGTCGTTCGCTCTTCAAATCAAGCTCGATTATCAACACAAACAGGTGTTTCTTGTCCATTTACCATTGCCCCTTATCTTTTTTGCATCCATGTTGTCTGCTTTGATTGTGATTGGTAGCATAATATTCAATGCATTTGCTTAGTATCAAACATTAAATTTAATGTAATTTTGTCATAATCACTTGTCTAGGTTTAAAAATCAAGCAGTCCGACTAAGCCAGTTTGACCAAGCTAGGTGTTAAAGATCTTCTCTTAATACCATGGGGAATGCCTTCCTAATAATCAATGGTTACTTAGGTTCTTAATCCGATTTAGGCAGCATTGTGTGAAATGTACTAGGGCTTGCTAGTGGGCTTGACCCTATTGACCTTGAGCTTAAGTATTATAAAGGGAGTTTACTAGTGTGATGAGCCTGGGGAGGTGTAACAGTGTTATATGACCCCCCAAAGTTACAAAATTAAAATGTTGAAAACGAACAAACAAAAACAAATCAAAGTGCCACGATGTAAAATCTTAAGTTGGAAGAGAAATCTCAGCTTGATTTGGTACTTCACTCACATGTATCGCCTATGGTACTAGAGCCCTAGAGGTTCCCAGTGTGGGCGCTTTTCCTTGAAAAGCAAAAAACCCAAGGCATACAAAATAAGCACACACACCAAAATTGAATCACTGTGAAAAGACTTTGGGGGTCAAAGAAAAGGTAATTAGTCAGGCGATGATTTCATGAGAAATTCCTTTTATCGTAGCTTAACTACAAGGTTTTCTACGTATAGCCTCTAGTCAGCTCTCAGACATGAAATACGTGGCTCTCGCGATTAAACAACTTAATTGACCAGAGAAAATTGGAAGCTTACCCATGGTATTAATAGTCGATCTTTAATGCCTTTCGATCGTTAAATTAGCGACCCCAAACTTGTTTAGTTTTTTACCTTCCCAAGTCTTTATGTGTTTGATTATATTGCAATTTAATGTTTATTGCTGACAAATGGTTTAGAATCATGCTACCAATCAATTTGTCTGCCTAAAACTACATATGCCTTTTAATTGTATATGAGAATGCAATTACTGTGCCAATGTTGTTTGATTTTGCAGTGACTGAAGAAGACTAAGGACATTCATCTCAAATGCTCTTCCACCTCGACGAACGAGCTTCAACTCAATAGCTTCCGAGGACGGAATCTACATCAGGAAGGGGGGCATGTTAACCCTCACGCACATTACTATCACCTACGACGAATGCTGTATTATTTATTGGGTAGAGTCAGGTACCGGGCTTGTCGGTCCAATAGGAAAAGGGTAAGAGTGATCGCCGATGAGAGGCGCACTTCTAACTGGAACATTCAAGGGATTAGTTGGCTAAGCATGGGCGCCTAAGTGTGAATGGGGAGAGCTCATATAAAAGTCAACTAAACCTAAAATTCACTCATTCTCTCATTTGTGCAATTGAAGAGTGCTCTTGCTCCATCTCCATCTTCTTCTTCTTCATCTCCTTGTGTGTGTGTGTGTATGCGTGAGAGAGAGAGAGAGAGAGAGAGAGAGAGAGAGAGAGAGAGAGACAGAGAGTGCGATCGAGCATTGTGGCAGCACGATGACGGCGAGGCGGTTGAGCGCGGCGTAGCGGCGTCTCCCTCTTCTTCGCGGCGAGGAATCCTTCACGACAGCAAGCGTAGAGCGGTGAGTGACACACCATCGTCTTCTTTGAGCTTACTAGTTTAGGCTAGTTGCGTGCTTGGAGCCATTTGTGGCTCGCACACACTGTATTGGCAAGTTCCTTGCATTGACACATGAGACATATGCGCACAATTGTAGTGTAGAAGGGGGCCAAGAGGGACCTCTCCACTTGATGTGCATGTACAAATGATTGAGAGCACTAAAAATTGAGCTTCTTTTGAAGGGTTTTGTGTAAACATGAGCTTTCAATGATCCAAGGCTGGGTGTCGGCATTGTAGTATATTGTAAAATTTGGCTATTTAGAGCCATTCCAATTCTTTTGACTAAAAGTTGCAGTCATCTCTAGCTCATAGAGTGCTCTAAAGTTGTAAAATTTCATGTTAGCTAGTTGTTAAGCCAAGTTTTTGAGAGATTTAAATTGTAAAATTGAGCTTTCAAGAGCCACTTTATTGAACTCTTAAAAATTGCATTATTTTTAGCTCTTTTGTTCCATATTTCAACTGAGCTAGCACTTAATCAACTTTTGCATCATGCACGAGATGTTTTAACATTGCAAAATGTGCTTATGAAGAAGCATTTTTTTCTCTCATTTTGTTGTGTATGCATAAATTTTCTACTAAAGAGCACAATGTGCATAACCAAATGTACTTTTTTCCCTAAGGTTTTTTTCCTTTGGTGAATTTGGGTATTTATGACCCTAGCATTAGGAATTCATTAATGTTTTTTTTGGCATGAATAGGTAAAATCCTTCTATGATATTGCTCTTTTGTTTATCACTCCATTCTCCATGCTTGGATTAAGTGAAAACTAAACGCATTAAAAATTTGGTTTTATGTGTGCTAATCATAGGTAATTCTCCTTGACCTTACGTTAATGTAGGATCATTGCTCATTAGTTCTAGACTCTATCACTTACTCTTAGTGATAGTCTTAATACTCCATCATTTTTAAGATGACCTAGAGCTATGATTAGGCTTTAGTCACTTAGTCCATTCGCCATTAGCATCTCATGATGGAAGTAATAAAAAGGACTAAAAAATGAAACAATAAAGCAAAAAAGTGTCAATAAAAAGTAGCAAAAATGCTACTAGACACATGAAAAGAAAATTTCTATGTTATTTTGTGTCTTTGTAAGGCCTAGTGCCTTATTGGCACTTGGCAGGCAAGGGGAATCACCTTGGCTCGCTTGGTCAAGGCCTTAAACCAAAGCCCTGAGCTGATAGGGGTTAGCCGTCGCCTTGGTAGGCTAGAAGATTCTTGGAATACCTTCTTGAGGGTTCAAGAAGCCGAGAGTTGTAGCTAGATTTACCTTGGGGTGGTAGTTTGTATATAAAATGACAAAAACAAATCTTCCATGAGCTTTGAAAAGCTGTGGAAATGTACTAATAGATTAGGAGTTTTTTTATAGCCCGTAGACATGATAGACTTGGATGCCTTAGTAAGATTGGTCATATGGTTTTTAGGCTAATAGATTTATGAACTTGCATTAGCCTAGGGTCATAATTGATTGCTCATGCATAAACTAAAATTTCAAGGTGTTTAATCTTCATGATAGCTTAAGTGTATTTTTGCCTTATGTTGTTTAGTTTTTGACTATGATTGACCCATCTTAAAGAAGCAAAAATTCACTTTGCATGATTTTTCATTGTACTTCATGTTTTATTCATCCTTGTTGGCCTTTGATACTCATTACTCGTATTATAATTTGCAGCTCAACATTCTTCCGTGGACTTGCTTTCACCCATGTCTCCGTGCTCTACTTCAGCGGCACATGAGGACGTGCACCAAATTAGGAAGGGGGGAATGTTAGCAGCGGCTAACACATGTTACACCGATTATGCATCAAGCAAGGGATGTGCTATGGATGTGCACAATATTTCTTATCCACATTGGATAAGGTCTTGGGCTCATTGGGAGTTCCAAATTGTATATGCTAGCTAGAGGGCTCAAACTTAATCCCATAGTAGAAAGGATTGTGGTCCAAACCTTTATAAGAAAGCCTTTATGCAAAGAGGCTTCATTCTTGAGTATTCACTCATGAGAGCTCTCTCTCTCTCTCTCTCTCTCTCTCTCTCTCTCTCTCTCTCTCGTGTTCACTTTATGGATGGCCTAGCCTTGAGCTTAATGCCCATGCTTAGAAGGCTAGTGCTAGTCCATTGTAATTAGAGAAGCATTTCTTAATCTAATCTCTACTTTCTTCATTAGTCTTAATTCTTCTATATCCATTATGTCATGATGTAGTTTCACCTTCTCATTATTGTAGATTCGAGTGTGTGTGATGATTTCTTGTTTATTGACCACTCCTATCCTTCTATGAACACTCGATTTGTGATATTTAACATCTCTAATTAGATTGATTAAGTTGGTTCTTAGTTTTGTGACTAGTATATGTGCCCTATTGTTTGCTTGTGTGTCGATAGGTTTTATGAAACTCGAGCACCATTCACCTTGTGTGTGTAGCTTTTGATGAAGTACCTTGATTAGCATGTGGTGATTGGAGAGGCCAACACCAATGCAATTAGTGTGTGCTTGGCATGAGTGTGCTTTGAGATTCTAGTCTATGGCAAGTCAGACTTTGGTGGGCTAAATGTGTGTAGGTGATGCTTGATTGATGATATGATTAGAGTTAGTGATTCATGGCTAATCTCTATTGCATTGGAAGAGCATTCTCTTGAATCCTCTCATTCGATACATCCGATGATGCTCGTGCTTCCATGTCCTAGGCTCCTAGCCGGGTTGCCGATCCTAGGATTGATAATTTTGTTGGTCTTGGGTTGATTAGGTTATGCTACGATTGCCCCCAACACATCGATTGTTCAGCCAACCACCACACGCCTTTGTAGCTGCATGCTACTTTTGCAAGCATACAAACATGCAATGTTGAGGAGTATTCACAACCAATAATGCAAAAAAAAAAGAATCTAGATGGGAGGGGTGATTATAATCCCCTGACTGCAATCATGCGGATAAGGAGTCCAAGATCAGAGAGAGCTTCTCAAGGCACCAATGTTTCTACCCAAGGTAGATCAACGCTCTCAATCTGAGAGAGAGAGAGAGAGAGAGAGAGAGAGAGAGAGAGAGAGAGAGAGAGAGAGAGAGAGAGAGAGAGAGAGAGAGAGAGAGAGATAGAGAAGTCGGACATCCATCCTTTTCAATTGTTGCAATGATGAAACTTGCAGCTAGGCCATAGAGAGAGATAGAAAAGAAGAAGAGGAAGAAGCTGACATGAGAGAGATCACACAGAGAGAGCATGTCCTGCACCAAGCCCTGCATACCACAAAATGACGTTACACATTAGTGTGTGGGTGGGTTGGGGGGGGATTAACAATGCACTCGTTTGATTCTCCTCTTCACTGTTGAAATATAGGGAGCCGAACGTTAGGGGTAGCTCTTGGGTTGTGGGGCTGGCTTTAGAACTCAAGGCTTGGCCCTCAGTGTATGCTCAATTCAAGGCTAATGGGAAGGCATCATCTCAAACAATGCGGCAAGTCACGATGCAACCAAACTCCAGCTCTTCCTAAGGACGTGGCAAGCCAGATCATGCAATCCTGGAAGTTAGAGGCACGCTAGCACTCAAAGGCCATAAACTGTGGCTGCATGTAAATGTAGCCACATGTAGGCTAGGTATGTCTTTTTTATATAGACATAGATGAATGGTTCCTAATGATGAATGAAAGAAAATCCATAATATCTTCACAATGTGAAATGGAAGAGATAACACTTCCATCTTATATGCTTAGAAATAGTCTTTAAATAAATCCCACTAGTGTGTGACCCGCGCGTTGCTACAACTAAGAAAAGCATGGTCATTGGGTCACACACACACCCCCATATTCATAGGTGTGTGTGAGTGTGCGTATGCACACAAGTGGAGAGGGTGGATTGTAGTCTTTGTAATCACTCCAAAAAGTTGATAATTCTTTCTCTCTCTCTCTCTCTCTCTCTCTCTCTCTAGATCTTGAGATCAAGACTTGTTGAGTAGATCTTGGATATCTATTCGGATCAATAAAAGTTCTCTTCTTCTTCTCTCTCTCTCTCTATCTCTCTCTCTCTCCCCCCCCCCCCCCCCCCCCCCCCCTCTCTCTCTCGCTTGCGCACACGTGCGTGCATGTACACACATGTACATACACACACACACACACATAGTTTTGAGGTCAACACTTGTACACACACACACACACACACACACACACACACACACACACACACACATACACACAGTTTTGAGGTCAACACTTGTCAAGCCAATCTTTGAGACCTCTCTCATTCAATAAAAAGAGAAAACTATAATAACCATTGAGTGTAGTTGATTGGTTATCACAATTCCCTCTTGAAAACCAGCTCTTAAATTAAATACTTTTTGGGTTAGAGATTTGAGGTCTCTCAATGTGTTCCTATGATATTAAAACTTCTCTCCCTCTCAAACTTAGGGAATTGTACTGGAAGCATGTTTTTTGCTTGTGTGTAGATAGGTTTTATGAAGCTCTAGCACCATTCACCTCGTGTGTGTAGCTATTGATGAAGTGCCGTGATTGACATGTGGTAATTAGTGTGTGCTTTTCATTAGTGTGCTTGGGGTTTCTAGTCTATGGCTAGTCAGACTTCGATGGACTTGATGTGTGTAGGAGTTGATTGATTAGTGATTAGAGTAGGTTTAGAGTTAGTCTTTCCATGGCTAATCTCTACTCGCATTGGAGAGGTGATCTCTTGAATCCTCTATTTCTATTCATCCAATGCTCATGCTTCCATGTCTTAGCCGGGTTGTTGATCCACGTATTTGATAATTTTGTGTGGGTTGCGATTAGGTTGTGCTACAACGCCTCCCAACATTTGGCGCCGTTGGCGAGGATGATGGACTACGCTAGTGTGATTGTGGAATAATCGAATGTGTTCCCTCACTAATTTCACTAACTAATTTCACTTTGTGTGTTTATGTTTTTGTGGATTTTGGATGTGTGTGCATGAAGCAATGTGTTCATAATTCCCTAATGTTACCGTATCTTACCAATGTGTGTTTACACACTCTAATTTCACACTAACCCCTTGCTAATTTGACTAATTTTTGCTAACTTACTAATTTGCTATGAAGGATTGGAGCATTCGAGCATTCAATTGATCTTCAATGGACAGGTAATGAAGGTGGTATTCTCAACTTCCTTAGAATCTAAGGATGTGTAGAATTATGTAGAAATCCCACCATGATGCAATGTAATGTTGATGCAATTTAATGCTATGCTATGTTGATGCAATGCAATTTTTGGACTATCATCCAGCCAACATTCTTTGATGCAAAGGGCTCCTTGTGCATCCAAGAGAAATTGTGGCATGGGTATCAGATGTCAAATAATAACAATGATTATGAGAAAAAGCCGCCCATTCTAAGCACCATATTATGAGAGATTACACAACTTGAAAATGTTCTTATTCTAAAAGCATTATCTCTCAATTTTTCTATGTATGCATCAGTTTGCTACTTTAGAGCAAGGTGAGGGCATGGATAGTGGGGGTGATGATTGAGTGAGCATTTGGCTTATGCATGATCTAGTGATTGGCTTTATTGAAAAATTCTCTTTGCACTAAAAGGAACGTTAATTTTTGGCAAGCATATGAACTACGAGAGCTACCATTGCTAATACTTTGATGCTTGGGTAACATTGTGCATTTTGGGCTTGATATTGCTTATACATTTAGTACTTAAATGGAATAAAAAATAATTGAAAAGCATAAAAAATGAGCTTCTTGATAGCAAAAAGAGATCACTAAAGTTTGGGCTTGGCATTGACTGTGCATATTAGTGCTTGCTCTAAATGAAAATTCCTTGCATAGCACTAAAGTTGAGTCTATGAATGAAGCATGAGCTAGAATTTGAACTTGGCATTGCTCGATATTTTTTAGTGCTTAATATGTATGTAAAAATCATGGCATAGCACTAAATTGGGTTTCTTGAATGGCCATGTGATAGCATTGAGCATGAAAGTTTTAGTGCTTGTATTGGTTGTTCATATGCTAAAAAGCACTAACAATTGAGGTTCATTTTGAAGGGGTGTGGCAGGAGTGTACTCTCATTGATCCAAGAAGGGGTCATCATTGCAAAAAATTGCAAAATTTGGCTACTTAGAGCCATTCTTTGGATTAAAATTGTATACATGCTAGCTCATAGCTTGGTCTAAAATGAAAATGTTTTCTTTTGAGCTAGTGTTTACCCAATTATTTTGAGCACTATCAAAGTACAAACTTTGGCTATTGAGAGCCATTCATTTTCATTTCATCAAGTTGCAGTCATCTCTAGCTCATAGATTGCTCTTAAATTGAAAATTTCATGTGAGCTAGTTGTTAGCCAACTTTTTGAAAAGCTTTAAATTGTAAAATTTGGCTATCAAGAGCCACTTCATTTCATCAAAGTTGCATTATTTTTTAGCTCTTGACTTGTTTTTAATTCCATACTTCAAGTGATCTAGAAACTAATTAACTTTTGAATCATGCATGAGAGATGGTAAAAATTGCAAAATTTGCTTATGTAGAAGCAAATTTTATCTCTCATGGTTGTTATGTATGCATACATTTTCTACAAAGAGCATCATGTGCATAACCAAAGGCACTTTTTTCCCTTGGGTTTTTTCCCTTTGGCAAATTCGGGTATGCAAGACTCTAGCTGTAGGTTTTCAGATTAATGTTATTTTTGTGCTTTTGAATTTCAAATAAATGGCTTTTGTAGCTTGTGTTTACACTTAGCTTCAAAAAGCTTGGATTGTAAATAAAAAGATCAAGAGACTTCTCTACACAAAGAATGCTTGCTCAAGGATGCTCATAGAGCATGAATAGGTGTAATTCTTCCATGATTTTGTTCTTTTGTTCATCTCTCCATTCTCTATGCTTGGCTTTAAGTAAATTTTTGCTTCTAAGCTATGGTTTTTTCATGTTCGAATGCTAGGCATCTTAAAGTTTCAACACTTTGCTTTGTGAATATTAACTCATCAAAAAATTTGGTTTTATGTGTGGTAATCATAGGTAATTGGCTTTGACCTTAGGTTAATGTAGGTTCATTTCTTGCTAGTCCTAGACTCTTAGTGATAGTCTTAATACTCCATTCATTTTTAACATGACCTAGGGATATGATTAGGCTTTAGTCCTTTAGTCCAATTTCCATTGATATCTCAAGTTGGAAGCAATAAAAAAAGTGATAAAAAATGAAACAATGAAGCAAAAAAGTGTCAAGAAAAAGTAGCAAAAATGCTACTCAACACATGAAAAGAAAATTTCTATATTATTTTGTGTCTATGTGAGGCCTAGTACCTTATTGACACTTGGCAGGCGAGGGGAATCACCTTGGCTCGCTTGGTCAAGGCCCTAAACCAATGCCCTGGGCTGATAGGGGTTAGTCGTCGCCTTGGTAGGCTAGTAGGCTTTTGAAACACCTTCTTGAGGGTTCAAGGAGCCGAAAGTCCCACCTAAACTTGCCTTGGGGTGGTAGCCTTGTATTGTGCTTTACTTTTCTCTATGAATGACAAAAACAAAACTTCCATGAGCTTCAAAAAGCTGTGACAATGTACTAATAGATTAGGAGCTTTTTTATAGCCCTTAGACATGATAGACTTGAATGATTTGTTAAGATTGGTCACATTGTTTTTAGGTTTATGAAATTGCATTAGCCTAGGGTCATAATTGATTGCTTGTGGTTCATGCATAAAACTGAAATTTCAAGTGGTTTAATCTTCACAATAGTTTAGGTGTTTTTTTGCTTTATGTTGTCTAGTTTTTGACTATGATTCACCCATCTTTTAGAAGCAAAAAATTCACTTTACATGGTTGTTCATTGTGCTTCATGTTTTGTATCCTTGTTGGCCTTTGATGCTCATTACTTCTTCTTATGTTTTGCAGCTCAACATTTCTTCCATGGACTTGCTTTCTACCATGTCACTATGTTTTGCTTCACCGGCACACAAGGACATGCGCCAAATTAGGAAGGGGGGAATGTCAGCAGTGGCTAACACAGGCTACACCGAATGTGCATCAAGCGGGATATATGCTATGGTTGTGCATAATATTTCCCACTTACTTTGTATAAGTCTTGGGCTCACTTGGAGTTCCAAAGTTGTATATGCTAGTTAGAGGGCTCAAGCTTAAACCCATAGTAGAAGGGATTGTGGTGAAAGCTTTTAAAAGGAAACCTTTATGCAAGGAGGCTTCATCCTTGAGTATCCACTCTTGAGGATCCACTTTTGAGAGCTCCCTCTCTCTTCAGTGTTCACTCTATGGACTAGCCTTGAGCTTAATGTCTGTGCTTAAGAGGCTAGTGCTAACCATTGTAAATAGAGTAAGCTCTTCTTGGTTAATCTAATTCTTATTTTCTCAGTAGTCTACTTCTTCTCTACATTTCATCTTGACATGGAGGTATTACACTTCCATTATTCTAGATTTGAGAGATGTATGTACTTCTTGCTATTAACTACTCCTATTCTTCCATAAGCATTCGATTTGTGATATTTAGCATCACTAATTAGGTTGATTAAGTTGGGTCTTGATCTTGTAATTAGGGTGTGTGCCCTATTGTTTGCTTATGTGTAGAAAGATTTTATGAATCTCTAGCACCATTTACCTCATGTGTGTAGCTATTGATGGAGTGCCATGATTGACATGTGGTAATTAGTGTGTGCTTTTCATTAGTGTGCTTGGGGTTTCTAGTCTATGGCTAGTCGGACTTCGGTGGACTTGATGTGTGTAGGAGTTGATTGATTAGTGATTAGAGTAATTTTAGAGTTAGTCTTGCCATGGCTAATCTCTACTCGCATTGGAGAGGTGATCTCTTGAATCCTCTATTTCTATTCATCTGATGCTCGTGCTTCCATGCCCTAACCGGCTTGCCGATCCACAAATTTGATAATTTTGTGTGGGTTGCGATTAGGTTTTGCTACAACGCCTCCCAACAAGGATAGATATGGAGTTAAAAAAAAAAGTACACTATTCTCATATGGGTTCATGGGCTTATTTTTCTGACACTAGCTTACAATGGGAAAATATAGTTATCCTCATCGCTAGTGTCATGTTTGTTGTCATTGTCATTGTCATCGGTCTCATTGTTGGCTCCATTGGCTTGTCCTTGCAAAGTGATGTATGTCATCCACACTTCTACCCAAGCCTCCACATGTCTCTTGAAGGCTGCACACTCCAGTTGAGTGTGATATCCATGTTTCCCCAAAGCATTATGGCATTGTGGGCAATCACGGCAACTTCCTCAACATCCTCTTCAGTCGGAGAAGCCTTTAAATCAAAACTCATGCATGGCATTGAATAGGGACTTTGTGGCATCATCGGATGCACAAAAAGCATCCACGTTGTTGTGTGAACTTTTTGAGAGGCATAAATTATTCATTTCATACACATTGTTAAGAATGTGATTAGCGTGCACATTGTTGATGGAGTTAACAAGAGGGAGTGGTGGACCGTGTTGAGATCCATGCCCGCATTGTGCGCCTTGCTCATTATGATGGCCTTGTCCACTGTTTCCCCTTGACATGGTAAATGTGTGAATGCAAGAAGTCAAAAGGAGAAGCTTGTGAAAGAAACACAGAGAAGCTTGTGAATGTATGGAACTAGTGGATTTTTTGGCTATTTATAAAGAACCTAAGTGACTTACTTCCAAGACCATTTACACCATGTCCTCCATCTACTTTTCAAATAAAATAAAATACTCAAGAAAATATCACTTGAAGATAAAACATCTTCATTTAACTTACCTTAAAACCAAGGATTATTTAACATGACAAATGCACTAACATGACTAATGAAAAAATAGAGAGAAAATCCTAGCATACATTAGAATATAGTGAGAAGAACAAGTACCAAGTCATTACATAGAAAATTATTACATATGAAATATGAAATAATCAATATAGTATGGGTTTCAAGTTCTTGGTGGCTGTAGTTTTGGTAGCGGTTGTGCTACTAGGGAGTGTGCAAGTGGGGGTCCCAGGGGTAATGAGGGAAATAGTGGCCTATAGAGTGGTTGACCGTGGCTTGGCCAACCTGGTACTACAGGAGGTGGTCTACTTGAGGGTGGAACAGATGGCACCGTGGACTACTGATGATGTGGTAAGGGTGATGGAGTTGGTTGTGACTGTTTGGTTGTGACTGTGTTGAATGTGAAACCTCGCCCAAATGAAGAGTTGATCCTAGACCACTAGAAAGATACTGAACATGTGTCATAATTTGAAGTCTTTATCGATGCTGATGCAATGTCATCGTAGATGTTCACACTCCATCGCCAATGTGAATGTGCCCAACAACCACCTGTACAATAACACATACATTAGTGGACAAAGCAATGACAACTATATGTAGGGAGTTTAACCACTCCTCGACTTACCAAGCAAAGAACTCTCTCTTTTCCACTATGGATGGAAAGGGTGCTCCAATGCCGTTTAGCATCCATGGTGCCTCTTGTAATGGCTCTTGAATCATGTCATTGTCAAATTCAAAACCTTCATTGTTGGCTGCCATATCTCTGGCATGACAATTGTATAATGAAACAACTAGAAGCCCTTTAATTTTACATGTGAGCATGGCTAGCACCAAGGTCTCAACCTGCAACATGGTTTACGTTTAGAATAGAAACACATCAATATCTATCATGAAACTTGTACAATGATGGTTAAGACTTACTCGATCCGTGAAATAGTCTATAACAACATATGTGCGTGAAAACATCCGAAGGAAGATGGTACAAAGATGACAAAAATCACACAAGCAAGCCTTTTTGGTGACAAGTGCCAAGTGGTCTACTCAACACACCACAACAACTACATCATCTAGTAATAAGAACTCTATAGCTAGGGTGAACACACTGGCAACAAGCTCAATAGAGAATACATTCCACCGACGAATGCCACCAATGCCAATGTCAAGTTTGCAATGTGTCGGTAGGTCTGTCCACACAAGTCGCACACCTCCAAGCCATTGATTAGGATCCATTTTGTTGGTGAGAGAGATACCCTACCAAATGACGAATCACTTGGGCACTCTTGTAAAGCATAAGATCATGTGTAAGAAGATTGAATGAGTGTCCAACGACTTCAAAATAGAAATTAGATACCAAAGCATCATAAACTCACTCAAGAATGAATTTTGGATCCATGAGCACCTTCCATAGATGGTCTATATCAACAAGTACTCCAAGATGTATGGGAATCACTCCCACAATTTCTATCATTTTTGTGTCTGAGTGAGCCAAAACTGCCTCACATACAAAATGTGATCAATCATTGGGAACCATCTTAATTTACACAAAATGCAAACCCAGTGGAAAGGAAGCAAGTGATTTGGAAGTCCTTGCTGAAGGTGAATGACTGCCCTCGCTTTGCCCGGTAGTGATAGATATGGTACACATAAACCCCTAGATCTCAAAACACCAACTGGACTCACCTCCGTGATTCCAAGTGTTGCTCGGAGTCGCCATGCTCATAATTTGACCCACCACCTTGCTGCTCGCTCCATTCACTCTGTTGCTCTTCTAAAAACTATTTGAATTCTTTGATGGCTAGTCGTCCTCTCTACTTACCATGTGCAGGCCGTTGCAGTTTTTGGACTTGGACGTCCCTTGGCTGTGCTAGGAGAAATGGCATCGGCGGGATGCTAAATCGATGGTGACACTTCCACTTTTGCCCTTCCCCTTAAACTTCTTGTGTATGCTGCAAGTCTAAAAAATAATGATGATATTATATCAAACCAGATACCACGTTAGTTTCACAATACCTTACCGTTGTATTCTTATGATTTGTTTTTGATAAACTCACCATCCATATAGTCCAAAAACAATGTACAGTCTCTCACGTATCCTTACCACTGAGTGTTTCTATCCAATTACTGGGATAGATTCCACTCTCGTCTTTCTCAGACTCCACCCACGTGTTGTCGGGATGCTTGGGGTATGGACTATTTAAACCTTTCTTGAGGGCACCTAGCCACCATCTAGAAATTACAATTACGGATCCATTAATCTAAACAATGCTTGTATAGTAGGCGTCGCACATTACATGCAAAGTGCGATTGCTCCTTTGTGTTGTGGATGGATCGTATGGTTATCTCTAAGAAATTGGCCACAATCGTGTGAAGCACATATGTGTAGCTTCTTCACCGTGGAGTTCTTGGCCTCCATCTTCTCTGTCAAGATTAATATACCCCTGCACTCCAAACATTTGTAATATTGTACTAATAAATATGATCCCGTACTCTAATGTTACTATGCTCATTGTTCTATATGCCACCAGTAAACGTGCATTCTCAGCCACTTCAAGAATGGCTTCTCTTGAGTTGGAATAGATGCCTCTATCATCAAAATATTTCCCTTGGCCAATGTGTCAACCAAATGACATTTCCTACAATGTTTTATTGGATACCATCTTAGACTAAAAAAACAAATAGTGCATTTAAAAGCAAATAATACTTACTCTACAATTGATGTGAGGTGTGAAATCTTGGACACTCTAAAGGCAATCATTTTGCAACCATTCTCTCCCTAATCCACAAACGAAATGCTTTCCCTTCTTTCAAATGAGATTTTTTCTTTACTAATGGGAATATAATTTTTGGGGTTAGATATCTGCAAGAACATGTTGCACTGCAAACATTTAGAGCTCTACATGCCATTGTCATGGTTGGCATTGAAGAGTTGATAGTACCACTAGAGAAAACCAGCAATCTTAGGAGAGGAGTTTTATGTTGTGGAGAATCTCTCTCTACAAAGTTCGTGGTGGTGGTCAAAGATGGCATAGTCTCAAATTTTAGTAGCATGGCTACTCCTTACGAGGCCAAGCAAAGAACAACTTTATGAAGAGCAATCATTGGAAAAATCTAAGGTAAGGGGAACAAATAGTATTTTGTCTTTTTTAAGCTTAGTGACAAAGACAAACACATTGACAAAGCTTCTTTCAAAGATGGTGGAAACCAAACAAATGATGAAAATTCCAAAGACTTAAAGTGGTAACATGGAGTTTGAGTTTCCAATTGCCTTAGGGAAGGTTCATCCATTGGATGCTATTAAACATAAGCATGATCCACACCACTGAACCAAACCGCAAACCTCAAACATTGCATTTCTTGGAGTGTGTTGCAAAAGCATTTGTATAGGTTTCCTAAAGTGTCTTAATGAAAGTTGTCCAAAATTAGCTAATTTTCAAAAGTTGAACACGATGCATTTCAATGGTAGCATGCTCAAATTACCTTGTATGGGCAAGTTTTGTGATGGACATGGAAGCAATCTCACTTGTCACTATTGTGGACAACCACCCATTTGTTTGCGTACATGTGATTGCTTCGTATAGTAAGAAATGAAAGCATGAGTAGCTTGAAGGTACATCAAGGTAATCACCAACATGACATGAGAGATGGTACATCCAAAAGACTCACTGATAAAACCAATTGCATGAGTCCTCATTATAGACATACATGCAGGTGCATGAAAGGTTCAAATGTGTGTGGCGAAGGAAATTGTGACAACTACTTTGATGCAAGAAGGGGGCTCTCACCATGTACTTGGCGAGCAAGAATTTCTAAATGTTACTAAAGCAATGGGCCCCTTGTGGAGGACAACCAATGAGAATGATTACTTGTTGATCTTGTTTGTGTATATTATCTCAAAGTAGCTAAAGTTTGTAATACATGTATTGTAGGTCCATGACAGCAACAAGAAATGGCTTAACAAAAGAGAGCTTTGGTGTAGATTCCTTGTTGCAAGGGATTGCATATATGATTTCTTACACAAAAGTAGGTTTCTTGGGCAAGGAGCAGAAGGGAAACAATGCTTTGTGTTCAAAATGTCTACGATTGGCCCTACCTCTGGATTGAATTTGGTCAATGGATGTGACAAATTGGAACTAGAGATCTTTGGCACGCTGTCATGTCGCTTTGCAGGCACAAGATGAAAAACAAAGTTTTGCTTGTATCTGTGAAACTTGACAAATCTATGATCTATCTTAGGAATGCTTATGGCATCGGATTAGTAGGAATGTATGCATTATGTGGTTTTTTTTATACCAAAAGTGCTTCAAAGTGGACCAATTGGGTTGACATGTGAAAATTGTAGGAAGGGTTGGTTTTCTACTTGGAAATGTAGAGCTTAAGGTGTTGAGTCAGTTGGTCCAGACGGCTCATCAAATAGAGCTATGGAGTCCAAGATATTAAGCTTTGAAGTTGAATGTGTTTGCAGATCTAAGATGGATGGGACAGGTGAAGCCAGGTGGTCAAAGTGGGTTTCAGCATAAGGATGTGTAGAGCTCATCATGTGGGGCCTGTTGGTCTTTTCAAATTGGCAATCAGAGTTACATGTATCAAGATACGAAGCTTTGAAGGTTTGCTAGGGGCCGGGTTTGTGCCCACCTGACCGCACGGGGAGTCATGCCATCTGGTGTTTTTTGGGCACTTGTCAAAGTTCAAGAAGGTAGAATATACTGTGTGGAGTCAGCAAGAAGTCATGGCTTGTTGATCGGATTCCCGATTGCTGAGTTACAGCCTGGTCAAGTGGGGACATTTGCCCGAGGAGAGGTGTCATATGTTTTTTCTTCCATTTTGGTGGCCCCAGTTGGTGGGCTTAAAAGGCTTGGAATGCAGCAATAATTGTGGAGTCCCAAGTCGGCAATGAGGGCTACCAATTGGGACCCATGTCTCCATTACCGGGCCAATGGGCAAGAAATGACAAGGCTCTGAAGCTTGGAGGAAAAAAAAAAGTGTTTGGTGGTGACTTTGGGGGGATTTTTTTTTGAGTCTTGGAGGAGTGGAGCAGAGAGAGAGAGAGAGAGAGAGAGAGAGAGAGAGAGAGAGAGAGAGAGAGAGAGAGAGAGAGAGAGAGAGAGAGAGAGAGAGAGAGAGAGAGAGAGAGAGAGAGAGAGAGAGAGAGAGAGAGAGAGAGAGAGAGTTCTCCTTGAAAGCAGCTATGGAGTCGGCGCTCCTGGGTGCTGCCTGTAGCACGTGTGGGCCATGAGCGGGTGTTTTGGTAAACGATGGGCAGTGACGGTGGCTTGCGTGGACGCTGGGCAGTGATGGTGGCTTGCGGGTGCTGGACAATGACAACGGTGTTGTGCAATTGTTGATGTGGTAGGTCTGCTGGGCCTCAGTCCCGCACACTAAGGGGCATTTTTTTTTTGAGGGCAAAGTCCCCCCACCACAACGATTATCGTTAGTGATCAAGGAGGGAAGCAGTCATATGCACAAAGAGAGAGAGAGAGAGAAGGCAAGCCCAAAGCTAGCTAGGGGTGGCGTCACATGTGCAATGAGAGGGAAAAGGTTTTGATGTGTCATGCCATGCAGTGGTGCTATAAGAGATAATGCCAAGTGTATGCAATACAAAAAGATGCTATAATGAGCTCAAGTTGACTGTACGAGCATATAAAACCCATTTCTTTCTTTTTCTGGGCTTAGCCACTCCTATAAAAGGATATGCACACATATTTACAAGGGCAAGAATGTGCACATTGCTATAGGGTGCAACAAATTCAGTTGCTGAATGCGTCTTACTTTAGGCATATATATACAATTGAACATGTTATTTGAGCATCTGGATCCTGAAATATATTAATATCAATAAAATCAATTGCAAGTCGCCTTGAATCATATGCCAGTGGTACATCTGCTATCAATCCATCTTTCATTAATGATAAAATTTTATTGTTCCTCACATCGATTTCATGCGTTACTGTGTCATAGCTTTTAATCTCTCCTTCAAAAGCAGATGTTACTTTTTGTTTCTCTTTTAGTTTCTTGCTCTCCTCTGCACGCCTGTTTTCCTATTCAGCCCTGGCCCTGGGTCCTTATCCATAATGACTATCTTATGTGCATGTGCTGCAACAGTAGTTATATCATTAAAGTACTCAAGCAAAAAATCTTCTGCTAGGCTCTTGAAGGCCAATAGTGCATTAGGCATCCACCTCATTGTGCCAAAGCATGCCTCTTCACATATTGACCTGATCAACCTCTGAAAGGGAAGCTTTGGTACACAAAGCTCAATGCATTTTTGAGCCTTCCAAATCTCCTTGAACATCTTTAGGCTTCTTTGTATCCTCTTCATCCTTGGAGCCTTCAAAATCTTCATAGGCTTTCCAGGTCACTTCTTCTTGTTGGCCCACCTGCCCCTTGCTTTAGCACCTAAACTTGGACCTTTGCTAGCCTTCCTAGGAGTCACCTTTGTTCTTGCCATTTCTCTAAAAGAGTACTCTCTCTCTCTCTCTCTCTCTCTCTCTCTCTCTCTCTCTCTCTCTTTCTGTGTGTGTGTGTGTGTGTGTGTGTGTGTGTGTGTGTGTGTGTGTGAACATGAACCTAATATTGCACTACGATGCGTGAAGGCACTTTAAGAATTAGATATGCAGCACCCGTGCACCATTAACAGATAATATGGTCTCTCTCTGGATGTATCTCTCTCTCTCTCTCTCTCTCTCTAGGGCACCTCCAACCCTGGTTGAATCTCCATCTCTCTCTCTCTCTCTCAATGAAACCTGAACCTAATACTGCACTACGGCAAGCCAGGGCGCTTTAAAAATGAGATATGTAGCACCCGTGCTCCGTTAGTAGATAAAATGATCTCTCTCTCTCTCTCTCTCTCTCTCTCTCTCTCAATGAAATCTGAACCTAATACTGCACTACGGCACGCGAGGGCGCTGTTGAGCCAGCAGAGGATCACACCCACATTTTTGCTCACACCCATCATTTTGTAACCATTGATTGTAATAAATGTCTTTCCGACATTAATTTTGATTTGAGCCATTCATTAAGTAACGGGACTCAATTGAGTTTCCAGCTTGTAATCCCGAAGTAATTTCACCTGTTGATGTAAATAATTAGAGATGTTCTCACCTCCAAGGCTGAGGTATATAAGCCAAAGTTTTGTAACCTAAGGGGTGAATTAATCAAAGTGAGTTTTTTCAGTGCCGTGACTGTGTCTGAGAGAGAGAGAGAGAGAGAGAGAGAGAGAGAGAGAGAGAGAGAGAGAGAGAGAGAGAGAGAGAGAGAGAGAGAGTCTTATCTTCTTGCTACGCGAGCTACGGGGCCGCCATTGGAGAAGCGACACCGCCATTGTGTTAGCAACGGTGAGAGCTACGCACAGATACCAAGAGTGCGCGCTATCGGCTTCTACGTGTGGTAAGTTCCTACGAGCTTCGGTGTGAGTTTTCTTCCAACTCGTGTGTCGGAATAGAGCGTGCAGCATATCTATAGAACCACAACGAGTAGAGCTACACATTAGTACCATCGGGGTCAAGTTTCGGTCACCTGTATTTTTCGGCCTGTCTTCATACGCGTTTACTGCACGGAGTGGTTATAGGTTGATTTTGCAGTTCAAGTCTTTAGGGTGTTGTTCTTACCTAGTGCATAGACTTCCCCTTGAGTTTGAGATCGATTCGATGATTCTAGATCCTGTTTCATATAGCATTCGTTCGTAGTAAGGGTTTCAGTCACTTGCGTATTTTGGAACTTAGATTTGATTTCCTTAGTAGTGAATGTCATTAGAAGGTCGAGTAGGTGATTTGACACCCACCTAATTGTTTCCATGTGCCTGCGGGTCAAGCTTCGTCCTCGTCTGACAAATTCTGTTGTTGGTTGAGTTCTCGCTATTTAGCTTCCGCTAGCGGCGTAACCGCCTTAACATTTGGCGCCGCTGCCGGGGACGAGAGCCCTAAGTAGGTGACCTTAGACTAATCCTACGAGGTGAGTCGTATAAACTACTTTGTATACTTTAGTTAGAAAAGATCTAGGAGTGGTGGACTCTGAAGGTCTCGAGAGATACTAGGAAGTGGGGTATTCCTGGGTCTTCCGTGTTGACAGTATTTTTAGTTTAGCTTAGATTAGATTGTTTTTGATGGTGTTTAAGTGGTTGTTGACATAAAAAGCATTTGCTACTCCTTGTGTGGTAGTAAATCTCTTTATATTTTCAATTGCAAAAAAATCCATTTTATGATTAGAAGTAGCATAAGTAGGGCCTGATTTGATCCTGATCTAGAGCTATCGATTGGTGTTCTATTTGCTTGATGTGTTTGATTGCATGTTAGATCGCTGAAAAAGTCGCTTTGGTAGTGAAATATGCAATAAACAAAGTTCAGAAAAATTTTCTGTGTAACTGATTGTTGCGAGCACTTAAAAGAGCTATTGGAAGAGTTCTGTGCTGAAAAAATGGAAATCTGCAACTTTAGACATCATACGCGTATGATGTCTTAGGACTTAAACAGAGACTAAAATTGGAAATTTGACATTGCTAGAGTGTTTAGAAGGGGGGTTTTACCCTAAGATCAACTTAAAACAAGAGCATTAACACTCAAAGAAACCCAAAAAGACAAGTCGGAGTCCAAGAAACGCAAAGAATAGGAAATTTTGGATTCAAATCTTGTTTTTACATTCAAACCTGACAAAAACACTTGAGACTCAATTATAAACATTGGAGAAGGCTTAAAACCAACAATAGTCAAAATCTGGGACAAAAGACATCATACGCGTATAATGTCTTTTGGCACATCCACTGCTTATTTTTGATATCTGACCTGACAAGATTGTTACAGGCACTGTAGGAATCATAAATATCAAGTTTGGACCCAAATTGATGAAAAAGACATCATACCCGTATGATGTCTTTGACCTAATTTTGGACATATTCTGATACTTTGCTAACACAGATCCATTGTAATAGCTGTCTAGAGGTTATATTTCAAGTTTCATCCCATTTGGATAACAATTGACCCAAAAACAAGTGAAAAGCAGAAAATTGCCAAGAAAAGCCTGAACTAGCCATAACTTGCTCAAACAGAGTTCAAACTGAATTTTGTGAGTGAACAGAGCATAAAGGGGCCATTGAGAGTGAGCATAACCAAAATAGTCAAAATCTGTGAAAAAAGACATCATACGCGTATAATGTCTTTTTCAGCATAACTGCGACAAAATTCTCACTTGATGAAACAGAAGTTGTGCAACTGACAAGATTAAACAATTGACCAAGTATCAATCAGTTTGGATCAATTCTGACCACAAAAACTTGGGGAAAACAAATTGCCGAGACGGAAAAGTTACAGTCCTTTAGGGGAATTGATGAATTTGAGATCGGGCAGGAATCTCCGGAATAATCAACCAAAACAAGGGGAACCAGCAAGTGTCATATCAACCGAGGGAAGTGTAAACCAAAGTTGGGTGCAACCATTAGAGCCGATCTTTGAAGGAAGTGTTTCTGATACTTCTTCGGAGAGGTCTTACGAGATTTTCACCGAACACTCGAACAGGAACAACATAGAAAATATGGCAGCAGGATCATCAAACCCTTCCGCCACCATGAAGCTATTGTTCATAAAATACCAGTACGACAATGAGCAAGGTGCCAAGATCTACAAAGATGGAATGGACCGCTATTGTGTAAAGATAGAAGATAGACCTAGTGAGTTCAAGGACTTAGTACCTGTGAGCTATAGCGGAGATAGATATCTAGATGACGAGGGTACCATGTACTTGGTAGTACTAAACCCTAACATTGTGGACAAGTGGGGATTGATGGGCACCAAAGCCAAAATAGATGAAGAACTCAAGGAGAAAGCACCAATAATGAACTTCCCTAATGCGAGGTTAAGAAGAGAGAATGAAACTACAAGGAGCAACACTGGTAACATCTATGTGGGGCTATACAAATATAATAATGGGGAGCAAGATCTCTATTATAGATGTGAAGAACCCTACACCGGAGAGTTGACAGACAAAAGAAGACTCTATGTCTTTACCTACACAGAGGGATCGGAAGTGAAAATTGCCGCTTACGATAAGTATGGCAGGCAATACTCAACAATGGGCAAGAAAGAATTAGAAGGATATACATACTTTGGGGGACCACTACATCAGTATTATGTTACTTCTAGCTCACATAGACCAGCACCAACAACTGGAGTGCAAAACTCAATGACAACAGGAGGACAAAGAACTCAGGTTGCTGACTCTTTCAGTCAACCTTGGGACTCGAAGCTCGGACCAATGGGATCATTACATTCCAGAGAGTCAATGGAGACGAATCGAGGTAGTGCAGTTCCAATCCCCACCTATACCACTCCAGGTCCAAGGTTTGAAGCGGAACCATCACACTTACCTCCCAGTAGTAGATTTAGGGCAGAGGAACCGACAAGGGTAACCCATGAAGTCCATGATGCTAGAGAAAGCTTTAGCCGAGACACAGGAGCAATGAGATTGGTAGCAGATCATAGACGTATGAGACCATCTCAAGTAGCCAAGTGTATGCCAAAGAAGTATGGTGGTTCAGGAGATCCGTATGCACATGTGTCACTCTTTAAGCAAGTCTTAAGAGCTGAGCAGATAACAGATTTCCATACACAATACGAGGGATTTGGTCTTACTCTAGAAGGTACTGCATTGACATGGTTTCAACCAATGAACGTAGGGGGATTCCATGACATTGACCATTTGCTAAGAGAGTTTTCTGAGGAATTCTCAAAACGAGGGATTAAGCACAATACGGTCTCACAAATATATGCTTTTAAACAGAGAGAACACGAAAAAGTGAAGGAAGCTTCACTTCGCTTCAAACAATACATTGAGAGATGTCCAGTACGTGAATGACCACAAGATGACAGACTATCTGTTCTCTTTATTGAGGGACTGAGGAACGACACTCTCAAGAAGGACTTGCACTTGAAAGCTTGTACAAGTTTCGAACAAGTAACGAGAGAGGCATTGTACTTAGTGGATAACTGTACGGTTTATGGAGAGGTGTCAGCGGATACAGATTTTGCATCCAGTAGCTCCTCCTCCGTAGCGAGCGAGACTACCACTAAAAAGAATGTTCAAACAACAACCATGCCAAATGTAGAGCAAATGATAGAAGATGCTCTAAAAAGGATGGCACCATACCAAAAACCATTGCCAAAAACACTGAAATGGTGTGCTATTGAACAAAAATGGACAAACCACCCAACAGAGGAGTGCTATTACAACAAAGGGTATGTAAGGGAGCGTCAGTATGCACCTCCTGCTCAATTAGCACCACCTCAAGTACATCCAGTACCTCGATACCCAACGGGAAATGTACCAGGACCTATGGGGATAGAAAGACCGCAACCGGTATTGGGACAACAACCACCTTTACCAGGAGCAAGACCAGTAGGCATTAGATATGCACCAACCTTAGAGACTCAGGAAGAACAAGCCTTAGTGCCTGTTCAAGCCTATTATGAAGAATCTGGTGCACACATGTCTCCAACTATGTATTACCCACCAGAAGAACCCAAACAACCAGAACCATGGGGCATGATTGGGAATGTTGGAATACCAACAATTACAAGTGCTTCTGATGAAGAGAGATACAATTTGGACGCAAGAACATTGATGTTCATAGCTCATGGAGGGTTAACAGGACAAAGACCATCCTATCCACAAAGGACGAATCAAATGGGACCAAGACCAGCACTAGGACCCTGTTACAAGTGTGGAGGTGACCATCTGATGAATGTTTGCCCACATACGGAAATCATTAGAATAAACGCTTATTGCACTGAGTGTGGGGTTACTCACTTCATTGAGGATTGTTCAAAGAATCCAAACAAAGTGCAAAAGACGACATTGAATATGTTAGAAACTATTCCTACCAGCAGTGGGTCTGAAAATGAAACTCTGATACCAACGCAAGTTGTTACTAGAGCTCAAGCTAAGAAAACCACTAGAGAACCTGAGAATGGAAAGTTAGCAACCGAAGTGGTTAGTCAAGGACCGCGGAGTCAAAGAAACACATGGAAAGCTAGAAAAGCACGCATGAGGTTGAGAAAAGAACGTGAAGACGCTATTCTAGCTGAAGAACTAAAGCAAACGAAAGATATATTGAAAAACTTGAGAGTCAAAACGGGAAACGAGAGATGAGCCCGGAAAGAACGAAACAAAAGAGTATCAAAGAAACAACGAGCTTAAGCTCAGGGGGATCAGTGCTAGTCGACAAAGTACACGAACCATTGGACGCACTGATGAGAGCTTACGAAGCTAGGTTAAAGAACAACCAAACACAAGAACAGAGGTGGATGACATACCCAAACGCGGAATTGGAAAAGCAGAGACTTGAAATGTGCCAGAGAATGATCGAGACTGCACAAGCCTTATTAGAACCACCAAAAGAAACAATAAATTGTGGAAAGGAAAACCCAATCCAACAAGAGACTATCGTTTCACGGGTAGCTGAAAAGACTCCCAGTGCACAAAAGCCTGAAAATACACAAAAGGATGATCGCATAGTATTGAACACAACCGATCAGGAGATAGAGAGTTTTCATCCAGTCATACAGAGGTCTTACGGAAGAGATGATGATTACAATGAATTTTGGAAACAAGTGAGAGAGGCAAACTTTGCAAACAAGCTAAGTTGCCAAGCTAATCAGACAAATTGGGAAAAGGACATCAGGAATCCTCCCATAGTGGAATTTGTGGCAGGATCTCAAGTGGACTTGGATCTGCAATCTTACTGGGGAGATGGGGGCTCTGTTAGAACAATGGAGAGCAAACCTCATTCACTGAAAACCTTACCTTCATACTTAGGAGAGTATGAAGCAAAATCCGAGATTAGAGCACTTCCCTCACGAAAAATCTCATCAGAAAAAGTCATGGATTCGCAAGGATTGATAGAGATTTTGTCAACACCAGTGACATACACTATCACTCTAGCTGAGCTTTTGAGGCTAAGACCACATATGTGGACCACTGTAGGAAAATGCTTGGAGAAATTCGGGATAAAAGATCCAACATCGAGATTGCAAGAGAGCATAGAGGAGCTGAGCAAGCCACAAAAGAACGCTAAGCCTGTACCCTTAAACAAGGTCGGAGAGTATTGCGAAGGTGAAGAGGGGAATACAACCTTACCAGTTGAATTCCAAGGAGTGAAGACGATGGCAATACTAGACAGCGGAGCAGGGGTAGCCATTGCTACAAAAGAAATCTGGAAAAAATGGGGGAAACCAGCAATAAGGAAGACTAGGTTGAAACTCCAATTAGCAGATGGACACATGGAGAAACCTATGGGTTTATTAGAGAAAGTTGTAGTGACTTCTTGCGGCATTGAATACGAACATACTTTTGCTATTGTCGATTTTGGAAAGGAGAATAACTATGATATCATATTGGGAAGACCATTCATGAGACAGTTGAAAATGGTCCAAGATTGGGGCTACGATCATATATACCTGAGAAATATGGAAACCACTACACGTGTGAACCTGAAAGACCATAGCTACAAAGATGTGAAACGAACACCGGTAGAGGAGTTTGATTCAGCTACTTTGGCGGGATCCGAATTTCCAGCTTGGTTAGGTAAACCCAAGGAGTTATGGATGTGTGGAGCTTCGAAATGTGGAAGTCTGAAATGAGAAGAATGTGTTTTAGAAAGGGCTATCGAAGACGAAACTTATGTAGGAGAACCCTTTCCAGAGGACACGTTTGAACCATTAGAATGGACACACATTCTAGCAACCCTAGATGTTTGTGCAATTCCGGATGGTCCCACAACGCAATTTTGCGATAAGGACGGGTACGACGTGGTTCCGTATTTCATGTTGCGAACTGTACTCGAAAAAGAAACTGAAAAGAACGATACACTGGAAAAGGAAGATGAAGAAGAGGTGTTTCACGACATTCCCAATCATCCAGAGTGGGGAAATGAAGCAGACAACGAGTCAACGGACAATTCAAGCGAAAACGAAGAAACTATAACGGATGTCCGATTTTATGATTTTCCGAACCAAACTAAACAACGCCAGAAACACTGTAGAGCAAAGAAAAAAACAAAAGGGGTTAGAACCAATCCGATGACTAGAATAAGAGGAAAAAATCAATTCCTAATGCTAGTAAAAGCTGAAGATTGTGTTAAGGATAAGATTTCTGGAAGAATGAGAGGCAGTGATCAAAAGAGCTTACGAAAAGACAAAAGAGGCTCAAGAAATCAAGTTCAAAAGAATGGAACGAAAACTGAAACAGAAAAATCAGAAAAGAACAAGCGCAACAGAGAATACACGGAGTCCAAGTTAGAACGTAGAAACAAGTACAGAGAGCTCAAGAAAACTCTGAAGGAAGTTTGGATGACAGAAATTGAGAGTGGAGAGGACGAAAACGTCAAAATCAAGGAAAACATGGATGTTCCCTCTCACTATAGGAAATTCACAATAGAGGATAGGAAGGTGATATTAACCCCACCTATTCGAGAGAGGAAGGAGAACGAATCTTATGACGGACCGGAGGATGCAAAAAAAGTTGATTTAGCAGCTCTAGGTGCGACGCCTAGACCGGTGTACATAGCCACAGATTTGTCTCCAAGCGAGGAAGAGAGACTTTTGAGTCTTCTCAGAGAGTACAGGGATGTGTTTGCATGGTCTTATAAGGACTTAAAGGGAGTTGACCCATCGATATGCCAACACTCAATCCCACTGAAACAAGACGCAAAGCCTAGCAGACAGAGACCATACACATATAATGATACTTTTGCTAAGCGAATCAAGGAAGAGATAGATAAGCTAATGGAAGCTGAATTCATATTCGAGATTGAACACACTGATTGGGTATCTCCGATTGTGGTAGTACCTAAGAAGAACGGAAAACTCCGAGTGTGTGTCAACTTAAAGAAAGTGAATGCTGCAATAATCAGGGACAATTATCCCTTGCCGATAACTGATCATGTTCTAGAGCGTGTATCAGGGAAAACAGCATACTCCTTTCTTGATGGTTTTTTAGGATATAACCAGCTAGCCATAGCACTGGAAGATCAACATAAAACAGCTTTTGCAACGGAGTGGGGAATTTATGCTTATCGGGTTATGCCTTTTGGTCTAACCAATGCTCCCGCAACCTTCCAGAGGCTGATGACGCATGCTTTCAAAGAATACTTAAGGTTGTTTCTCGAAATCTACATGGATGACTTATGTGTACATTCTCTAATGAGAGATGAGCATCTAGAACACCTAAGAAAAGTATTTGAGAAATGTACGACATATCGCATTTGTCTCAATCCTGAGAAATGTGTGTTTATGGTCCGACAGGGCAGAATTCTGGGACATATTGTCTCACAAAACGGAATATCCACAGGAAGCAAAGGAGCGAATAGAAGATGAGCTGGAGGCAGCCAAGGATGAGCTCATTGAGCTAAGGGAAAGAGTCGAACTTCAAGAAAGGACAATCACGAGACTCAGGACCACCCCTAGAGCTAGCAGAGCAGGAACAGAACAAGAGGGAGCCCTCGTACCAGCTCTGGAAGATCAGGTCAGAAGTTTGCAAAGAGAGCTAAGGTTAGAGCAAGTGCAAAGATTGCACATGGCGGAGGGATCATTGGCTGTAGAGGAGAGGCTCACATCAGAAAACCAAACACTAAGGACAGAAAATGAGGCCCTCCGCAAACAGCTCCAAGACCTCCAAGAGCAACAAAGAAGAGAAACAGAGCCACCACAAGAAGAAGCAGGGGAGCAGCCATAGAGCTACCAGAAACTGGAGAGGCAACCACAATTGAAGATCCAGCCCCAGTTCAAGAAGTGGCCTCAACTTTAGGAATCTCTGAAGAAGAAGAACAAAGGCTCCAGGACCAAATAGAAAAGTCAACAGAGGAAAGTGCCAAGGCGGAAATGGAATGGGAAAGGAGACTCCTCATCTCCATTAGACTTCAAGGTTTAGACACAAAAGTGCTCCATGAAGAGTGGATGCAACCCAGCCTGCCTTTCCCTCTGATGAAATTTGAAGTGATAAAGACGAAAAAGAGAATAGAGGAGGAGCAGTATGTCGCTCTTTACGAAGGCGACATCACAAAAGATGAACAATCAAAGAAGATTGTAGATTCTCAACCTAGATGGAGGAAAGGTTGGCTGAACAAATACCCAGCCTACCTCATCTACTTGGTAGAGGCTCCAAAGGAGATTCGGGAGGATGCAACCTTCTGCCCGGTGCCAAGAGTCAGAAGCTGGAAAGAGCATGGCAGGATTGCAGAAAAGAAGCCAAATTGGCTTAATTACCCAAGGATGCCAGGACCAAAGGCAGGAGAGAGAATAGGTAAAGCCTACATGGTGAAAACCCTAACGGGCACCATCAAACTCTTTACTGGCTCTCCTGACCTTTCGTGTCAGATGCTAAAGAAAATCTGCAGGACTCTCTTAGCATGCATTGAAGTGTTCGCGCCAGATAAAGCCACGACCTCGAGTCTACTATCGACGGCCGACACAGTGACGGATATGATGTATGATCTTTCATTGCAGCCATCACCAAAGGTGTTACATCTCTTATACCAAAGAATTTTTTTTTTGCCTAGCTTCCACATGCAAACATTCGAAGAAGCTTTCTACACCGGCTTTTTCACTCACGAAAGCAAAATATTCGGCCCAACCTTGACCATCGGCAACCTACGCTACGAATCACATTTGCAGATGCTCAAGACGACAGGACTCTATTGACCAAGCCTAAAAGTCATGTCAGGGACGACATGAACGCGGAGGGGGGGAGTGTTGAGCCAGCAGAGGATCACACCCACATTTTTGCTCACACCCACATTTTTGCTCAGACCCATCATTTTGTAACCATTGATTGTAATAAATGTCTTTCCGACATTAATTTTGATTTGAGCCATTCATTAAGTAACGGGACTCAATTGAGTTTCCAGCTTGTAATCCCGAAGTAATTTCACCTGTTGATGTAAATAATTAGAGATGTTCTCACCTCTAAGGCTGAGGTATATAAGCCAAAGTTTTGTAACCTAAGGGGTGAATTAATCAAAGTGAGTTTTTTGAGCGCCGTGACTGTGTCTGAGAGAGAGAGAGAGAGAGAGAGAGAGAGAGAGAGAGAGAGAGAGAGAGAGAGAGAGAGAGAGAGAGAGAGAGTCTTATCTTCTTGCTACGCGAGCTACGAGGCCGCCATTGGAGAAGCAACACCGCCATTGTGTTAGCAACGGTGAGAGCTACGCACAGATACCAAGAGTGCGCGCTATCGGCTTCTACGTGTGGTAAGTTCCTACGAGCTTCGGTGTGAGTTTCTTCCAACTCGTGTGTCGGAATAGAGCGTGCAACATATCTATAGAACCACAACGAGTAGAGCTACACATTAGTACCATCGGGGTCAAGTTTCGGTCACCTGTATTTTTCGGCCTGTCTTCATACGCGTTTACCGCACGGAGTGGTTATAGGTTGATTTTGCAGTTCAAGTCTTTAGGGTGTTGTTCTTACCTAGTGCATAGACTTCCCCTTGAGTTTGAGATCGATTCGATGATTCTAGATCCTGTTTCGTATAGCATTCGTTCGTAGTAAGGGTTTCAGTCACTTGCGTATTTTGGAACTTAGATTTGATTTCCTTAGTAGTGAATGTCATTAGAAGGTCAAGTAGGTGATTTGACACCCACCTAGTTGTTTCCATGCGCCTGCGGGTCAAGCTTCGTCCTCGTCTGACAAATTCTGTTGTTGGTTGAGTTCTCGCTATTTAGCTTCCGCTAGCGGCGTAACCGCCTTAACAGGCGCCTTAAAAATGAGATATGTAGCACCCGTGCATCGTTAGTAGATAAAATGATCTCTCTCTCTCTCTCTCTCTCTCTCTCTCTCTCTCTCTCTCAGCCGTTTTTTGACCTAATAGACTTAGTTCACTCTTTTGATCATAACTTCTTTTTTTGAAATCCGATTTAGGTGATCTATAGCCTCAATCGAAGAGCATGAAGCCCTCTACACATTGATGTAAAGACATACTTTTTCTGAGCAATGGAAGTCTTTGATGTAACAACATCTCATAATTGAAAAAATATCAAAACTTTGCATTTTTGTTGTGCCGACTTGAAGGCAATGTCAGACAAAACTCGCAAGGGTAGAAAATCCACACTTGCCATGGAGAATGATGCAAAATCTCCAAGGAATTTGGATGCTAATCCAACCACATCGTCTGCAACAACGGAAGTAATGATCATGGCTGACTTGATCTCATTACAAGAAACTGTCAACAAGCAAGGTGAAGAGCTGCGTGCACTTGCAATGGAGAATGGCACTTTAAGAGATCTTGTTGTGGAGAATGAGCACCTCAAGAAGGTTCTTGAAATGCAAACAACACGCTTGATGCATCTTGAGAATGAAGTTCAAGAATGTAAGTACTCTCTTGTGGACATGAATGTATTGAAAGAGCACTTGAGCAAAGTTGAGAGTGATCATGTATTGAAAGAGAAAACAATAGATACAATACAACATGATGTATGTGATATGAGAAATGCATCCAAATCATGGGCTGATATATGTAAGGATAATGTGGTTCCTACATCTCCTATCACGGAAGCCGTTGTCCAAGCAAAGAATGTAGAGAATGTGGACACTCAAGAATTGCAAGAACGGAAAAAACGCTCAAAGAACATCGTCATTCGTGGAATCAAAGAGGAAAGCATGGAAACACCCCAATCTCTTGCGGTTGCTATTGAAGAGTTTTTTGCTACATACTTTGGCATGTCTGGAATCATGGCTTATGGTACACATCGAGTTGGAAAACAAGGAGTCCCTCGCTCGGGAGAAAGACCTATTGTATGTACCATGGCTGATGAGGTAAAGAGAAAGATCATCCTTGACAATAGTTGGATCTACCTCAAAGGAACGGATTGTAATGTATATGAGGATGGCACTCTTATGCAACAAACTTTACGTCACAAAGCATATGAGGAAAGAACCAAGAAGGTCAGGGTGTCATCTCAAGAAGAAAAGTCACTTGAGGAGGATGCAAGTGCACCCAGCAAATACGGACACATAATCTATGAGACCAAGTCACTCTTGCGAAAAAGCTTTTGGAATTGTAATGGCTATCCATGGAATGAGGGAATTGGCATTGATGAGCTTACCAATGACTCTGATGTGATACTTCTTGTCAAAACATGGGATCATGATGCACACAACAAATTCTTGGATTTGACAAATATGATGTGCATTCTTTGATGTGGGCCAAAAATGCAAAGCAGCATAGAGGCCAAGGAGGCGTAGCATGTATGATCAAAAAGGGTTTGAAAGATGTTTCCATTGTCAAAGAAGATAAGTATAAACGCTACTTATGGCTGAAAATCAGCCCACCAAATGGTCAAGTCATGTTTGTGGTTGGTTGCTACATTCCTCACTATGACTCCAACTTTTATGCTCGCTTGGATATGGATAGAGATCAGCCCTTTGTTGAACTAGAGGAAGACATTGCTCATTACAAGGACCATGGTGAAATCATTGTTTTTGGAGACATGAATGCTCACACAAATATGTTACAACAAGTCGACATGCCGCATGTCTCAAGAAGAATGGATGACTCATACATGTATAATTGAAGTTCTAATGATGCAAAAGAATTGGATCACTATGGAAAGTCACTTCTATATATGTGCAATAGTACTGGAATGCTCATTGCAAATGGTGTATCTTTATGGCAAGGCACCAATGACTTTACATGTAGAAAGCACAATGGTGATAGCGTGATTGACTATATGTTGTTTTGGGAAGCCACTCTAGAATGCATACAAAGCTTTACATTTGGTGAATGGAGTCCAGAATCGAATCATAGGAAGCTATGTATTGATCTCAAGTGTGGTAAAAGACCCGAGCATGTAGCCTCCAATCATGATGTGAATCATTCGTACCTATGTCTAGACTTCAAACGAGCATCTATATATGATGATATGGTGGACCAAATGTTAAGCATGAAAGAGCATCAAGAGAGCCCAACATTAGAATGCAAGTGGAAAGTTTTCAAAGAAGTAATTTTCTCTTGTGCAAAGGAATGCTTTTTGGTGAAACACATGTCTTGCAAAAGGTCTAAAAAGGGTAGTACCAAGAAGAAATGGTTTGACATGGAATGTAGTCAAGCCCAAAAACACTTGCTAAGGTTGGATGCAAGCAAAGATAAGGAAGTTTACTTGGAATGTTCACACACATACAAAGCACTTGTTCAGAAAAAGAGGAGAAGGTGGGAAGTCAAAAAAAAACTTCTTCTAGCGAAAAAGAAAGCACATGCATGTGGCAAGTTTTGGCAAAATCTAAAAGGCAAGCGTGTTGAGAGCTTTGGTGACTTGACTCTTGAGGATATGTATACGCATTGCAAGAACCTCTACGAGCAACCCGATGTTGATAAGATGGAGTGTTGTAGCTCCCTTCCACTTATGCCCCCCTTCTTTACCATTGAAAATGTATGTTGCGCGCTTGAGAAACTTGCTACTCGCAAGGTAGGGGACCTTCAAGGTGTCAAGGCTGAAATGATTAAATGGACAATCAAGAAAACACGATATTGGATACGCGATATGTTTAACCTTGCACTTCAACATGGCATGCCTCATGATTGGAGTGCAAATTGGATCAAACCTTTGCACAAAGGAGGAGATGTAAACAATGTGAACAACTATCACACTATAATGGTTGGGTCTTTGATGGCAAAGTTATTTGGATGTATCATGGAGATGAAGGTAAGTGAATGGGTTGAAAATAACAGAAAATGTGCGCTATGCCAAGTAGGTTTTTGAAAGCATCATAGCACTATTGATCACATTGTCACTCTTCAAGTTCTTATGGAAGCGTCTCGATTGAAACGAAAAAAGTTGTATTGTTACTTTGTGGATTTCAAGAAAGCTTTTGACATGGTACCGCGAGGAAATCTTTGGAGATGTATGCAAAGCCTTCAAGTGCCAATAGAATTTATGCATGCAGTCTTTTGCATCTACCAAAAAGTGATATGTCGACTACGCATGGGAGATGGAATTTCAAATTTTTTTGCAAGCACCATTGGTGTCAAACAAGGATGCCCACTTTCCCCAACCCTTTTTGGGCTACTCATTGATGAATTGGAATGCATGGTTCTTGATTTTATGCAACAAGAAGGCATAGAAGAGGTTAAGATCGGAAATGCGGTGATCATGCTTTTGCTTTATGCCGATGATGTAGTGCTCTCGACACATACCTTAGAAGATGCACAAAAGCTTATGAGTGTCTTGGAACGCTTTTGCATACATAGCGGGCTGATCGTGAATGGATCCAAAACCAAGGTTATGCTTGTAAAGACCCTCAATGACAAAAATCCATGCATGTATACAACAATGAGCAACTTGAAGTGGTAGATAACTTCAAGTACCTTGGCCTTGAGGTTCCATCCAATCATAAATGGAAGGATTGCCCCATGCGTCGCTTGGAAGCTGGAAAGAGGGCTTATTATGCATTTGAGAGTATGTGCAATGCTGGAGAGATCAAGTGTTGGGCTCTCAAAAAGTACCTCTTTGACACATTGGTGAGACCGATGCTTCTTTATGGAGTGGAGGTGTGGGATGGTAGCATTGGGAAGTCTACTTGGAAAGAGTTTGAGAATGTCCAAAAGCGTTTTCTCACCAACTTTCTCCAAGTCAAGACACAAACACCCTACATGCTCTTACTTCTTGAGTCCGAATCACTTCCCATTGAGGTCTTGGGCATGCAAAGGGTTATGGAGTACATGCTTAAGACACATCGTAGCCCTTTGTATCGACTTCCTAGAATCGCATATGAAGCAAGTCAAAAGGTCCAAAAGACATGCAAGAGCAAAATACTAAGTTCGGGGTGGATGCTAGACATCAAGAAATGGTTTGGAAGATGGGATGCATGTCACTTGGTCAATAATGCATCGATCAACTCCCAAGTTAATGAGGCCTTCTTACAATGCCAATGTATCATGGCTTGGGAGAAATCCGGAGGTTCTTGCTTCAGCCATTACACCACACACATTGCCCAAAACTACAAATCTCTCTTCTTCTCCGAACGCGGTAACCGAACCCATCCCTACATCATTGAGCCCATCCCTTTGAGTGTGATCCGCACCATTGCTTCCATTCATCTTATCTCCCATTCTCTACGCTGCGAGACAGGACGTTGGGGCACTGGCGAGGAGTCTCATCGACTTTGCACCTTATGCCCTTGTCAAGTGCGAGAGAGTGAGTACCACACACTCCTTGAGTGCTCAGCTTTTGACCACGTTAGGTCCTCTTTTCCCCATATATTCAGCCATGAGCTCTCCCTACATACCTTCCTCTCCCAACCACGATGTGGGCTCTCTATTGCGACGCTTAT
This sequence comes from Adiantum capillus-veneris, assembly GCF_014529385.1. NCBI lineage: Eukaryota > Viridiplantae > Streptophyta > Polypodiopsida > Polypodiales > Pteridaceae > Adiantum > Adiantum capillus-veneris. Next base: position 5,416,165 of record NC_140938.1, read on the forward strand.
TTCAGCCATTTTTGAGCATTGAGAGTCACTTATGACCTCCACTCACACCACGTGACATGTTCATTTGGTCCCATAGGTCATATTTGACCTCCGAGGACGATAATAGAACTCTCTCTCTCTCTCTCTCTCTCTCTCTCTCTCTCTCTCTCTCTCTCTCTCAATGAAACATGTACCTAATATTGCACTACCGCACGTGAGAGCACTTCTAGAATGAAATATCTAGCACCTGCGTGCCGTTGGAAGAAAAATGATCTCTAGGTTCACGAAAATGGCTTTTATGTCTATCGGAGCTTGAAACTACGTAAACATAGACAAAAGGAAGAAGTAGCATTACATTTAGACAAAAAGGTACCTACTGCCTTGCCTTGGTTGAAAACACAATTTTGTGTCTCTTTGTTAGTTCTAGATGGGGAACACTATTGGTAGTGTTGTGCTCTCTCTAGCTCTTGCTGATCTCTCTCTATTGGATTGTTATCTCTCTCTCTCTCTCTCTCTCTCTCTCTCTCCAGCATATGTGATACGTTACATGAAATCACAAACAGTAAGTGGAGTCATATGATGCATTTACTAACCGTATGCTATGATTAGAATGTCGACATGTGTGAAACCTTAATTTGGCATAATATCGTGCATGGCGCCAATGGTCCAGTCATTTATTTCGTTGTGGGAGAGAGAGAGAGAGAGAGAGAGAGAGAGAGAGAGAGAGACAGAGAGAGAGAGAGAGAGAGAGAGAGAGAGAGAGAGAGAGAGAGAGAGAGAGAGAGAGAGAGAGAGAGAGAGAGAGAGAGAGAGAGAGAGAGAGAGAGAGAGAGAGAGAGAGATTGGTTACACCGATAATCTTTTTCACATGTTGCAACACACACACACACACACACACACACACACACACACACACACACACACACACAAAGGAGCTTGTGATTGTTTGGACACATTGGTCGTATGGCGCACATAGAGGCCAGATTTTTTGAGGGATGCTTCCTCGTGCGCGGTTTGTAGAGAGTATTTGTGTGTGTGTGTGTGTGTGTGTGTGTGTGTGTGTGTGTGTGTGTGTGTGTGAGAGAGAGAGAGAGAGAGAGAGAGAGAGAGAGAGAGAGAGAGAGAGAGAGAGAGAGAGAGAGAGAGAGAGAGAGAGAGAGAGAGAGAGAGAGAGAGAGTTTATGTATTTTTTTATGTGTGCGTGTGTGATATTACACAAAAAAGAGTGTGCGTGTTTATGTGTGTGTGTGTGTCTACGTGTGTGTGCATATCTGTGTGTTTATGTATGTGTGTGTGTGACATTTCACACAAAAAAGTGTGTGTGTGTGTTTCAAAAGGATGATATATATAGTTATAAATGCTACATCCATATACCTTTGTGTTTTTGTGGTTTTTAATTACACACAAATTGAATGGAAATAAGATATGTCAAAATGGTCTTTGTTCTAAGAGCTCACAGAAGGAAGAGACACAAAGTAGATCCAGAGTGTTCGTTTGGGCACTAGCATGCAACTGCCTCTTCACCGCAGTTGCTAAGAGGTTCAATGAAGAGAAATATTGACTTCAATGAGCCTGCAGAGATTCTTAGTATGTCAGCGGAGGAGCTTGCCATGGACTCGGATTTGGATGCTATAGAGGTAGAGTCAGAACCTTCTGCAAGTAAGGAGGACAATGCACCCCCCCAAGGCTCATGTGGTCAACTCACTAAAGAGGAAGGTGGATTTTTCATCAAGCACTATCCTTGGGCCACCTACAAAGCGTACACAAAAGAGTAGAGGAAAAAAGAGACAATTTTTGTGGAAAACCCTGCAATCATCGATGAAAGGCTATTTGACTTTGTAATATCTGCAGGAGCTGATGATAAAGTTCATAAGGTATGTGGAATCTTTAATGCCACCTTTAATCTTGATGATCTTCTAGCTCAGCACGTTGATTTCTTAAAGCTTGAAAGAGAGAGGTTTGAGCTGGAGATGCAAAAGGGTAACATCATTCTTGATGACATGGTGGTGGTTCACTTAAGAGATTGTGATCCGAAAAAAGGTTCATACAAAAAATACAACGAGTTTCCATTGTCATACAGACCCTTGTGGTGCCTATGCACAAAATGGAGGGAAAGCTAATCAAGGTTTTGTTTGGATTTTTTTTTTATTGGAATATACTATTTGCTAGTCTTGATGAACAAGAGGACGTTGAGAAGGACTACAATGAAGTGGATGAGATAGAGGAGGCTATTAACTTTGAAGCAGAAGCAAAGGAGGTTGAACAATGCAAAATGCTGTCTGTGAAAACATCAAAAATCAAGCTAGATGTGACTGGATTCAATGAGAAACAAGCTGAGTTGATGCTTCCTGCTGTGCCAAAATTTAGATTTTGCAACATGACATACATTTGATTTTGCCTTGGAGGAGTGGAGCGGTGAGAGTGTGCCACATAGCCCGCTATTGAACCCACATGTGTAAAACCGGGGCCACAACAAAGGCTTTATAACCTAAGGCATGGCCACATTGGAGGTATGAGAGAGAGAGAGAGAGAGAGAGAGAGAGAGAGAGAGAGAGAGAGAGAGAGAGAGAGAGAGAGCTCCCTGCAAGTGGCTATGGAGTTGGTGCTCTTGGGCATTGCCTTAACACGCATTGGCCGCGAGGCAAGTGTTTTGGCATTTTGGGTGGTGATGGTGGTCTGTGGGTGCTGGACGATGACGGCGGTGCCGTCCGGTTGGTGACGTGGTAGGTCTGCTAGGGCTTAGTCCTGCACCCTAAGGGGTTTTTTTTTTTTTTGAGGGCAAAGTCTCCCTACCACAACCAATATCCCTAATGGTCGAGGAGGGGAGCAGCTATATGCACAAAGAGATAGAGAGAGAGGGTAAGCCCGAAGCCAGCTAGGGGCGGCATCACATGTGCAATGAGAGGGAGAAAAGTTTCTGATGTGTCATGCTATGCAATGGTTTCTATAAGAGATAATGCCAAGTGGAAGAGATAATGTAGTGGTTTCTTCCAGATAATGCAATGCAAAATGTTCCTTTAATGAGCTCAAGTTGACTGTACGAGCATATTTTTTCTTTTTTGGGCTAAGCCACTCCTATAAAAGGAGATGCACACAAATTTACAAGGTTTTTTCTGCCATTTCAAAGTTCTATTTTTGGCCATTTTTGGAGATTATTGGGAGAGACTTTTGAGAAACCAACGGCAGAGAGCCAATTGTCGTTCTTGATAGCAGTTGGAGAGTATCAAGGAAGGTTGGAAAGAGCATCAAGAGCACAAAATACCTGAGTGGTGGTGCAACTTAAGGGAGTTTTTTGATTTGAGGGTTGCAATTTGAAGGGCATACCAAAGCGGGCGTATGCAACGGAATTGTAAAAGAGAAATAAGAAATCTTAGCTGTATCTCTTGTCAATTGACACCATCTCTTGAGTCTCAAATCTATGTTTACTGATTTGGGTGTGTTTTGGTCCTTGGTGTATGTGTGCTCACCAGGGAAAGAAATCTAAGAGAGAGAGAGAGAGAGAGAGAGAGAGAGAGAGAGAGAGAGAGAGAGAGAGAGAATGGTTGAGAGAAAGAAAGAATATCTTTGGAATCTTCTCATCGAATTCCAAAAAAGCGCTCGCCAAAAATTATTTCCCTCTTAACCCTACACTTTTCAATTATAAACATGACAAAATTACCTTCTTTAAAAACATGGGGTCTTTTGTGCTTGTTTACCTATTTAGTGTGTTACTCTTGTGAGTCTTTGATGGAATATTGAACACTTGAGTAAACATTATGAAAATCACAAATATATTAGTAGCAGGCACTATCGTGGACAATCAAGATGCATGTGTAGAAAGTGAATGAACATATATGATCCAAAGGGAGACTCACCCATCACAGAATGAGTGATGTTATTGCATGCAAATTACAAGCAAGTAATCATTCCACTTTTGAGGTTGGAAATACACAAATGACTTAAAAAAATCAATGATATTGTGATTAACAAATTCAAATTAACCATTAGACTTAAAATGAAATGATGATCCGAAGTCAATTGTAGTGCCCATATTTCAAATATGGTGGTAAAAAATGCACTAAAAAACCTCAACTTTAGATTAGAAACCATTATCTTAACTTTTAAGCAAGCCAAGATATAGAAAAAACAACTTTAAATAGAAGAGGGCGATTGTAGTGCTTAGATTTCAAATATGGTGGTAAAAAAGGCACTAAAAAACCTCAATTCTAGATTAGAAACCATTATCTTAACTTTTAAGCAAGCCAAGGTACAAAAAAACAACTTTAAATACAAGAGTACGGCTTTATATGTAGTGAGTGTCTTATTACCTGGAAAACACTTTATGCTTTCTTGTTGAATTAATCAATTACAGTCCAAATCATATCATGTTTAGGATTAGTAAGAGGACAATCAAATCCATTATGTGTTCCAAAGGTCTCTCAAGAATAGAAAGAGGATTTAAGAGACCTAACCTTCTTACCTATAGTAGAATTGACTTTTTGGCAACCAAAGAAGAGGATACATACTGTTGAACGTCAATCTCATAGTCAGCCAAAGGAAATCACGACACAAATTTTGATAGTGTAACCACAAAACCTCTATGAACAACATAAGGAGGTTTTGCAACTCTTCACATATCATAAGACTAAGATAAAAAGGTTCAATTACTAAAAAAATTATGGTTGAAATAAATAAAGTTTTCATGAATAGCGTACTCAAAAAATGAACATGTGAAAAATGTTTTTGCGTGACGACCTAGCCGAGATTGGTAAAAACCCTAGCTTTGTAGTGATGGACTGCTGAAGTTGTCTCTTCATGGCTGCCATTTGGAGGAAGAGAGTACAATATAGAGTGCTCTGTGATGATCAACTACCCTATGTGGGTTGATTTCCTGAACGTGCCCCTCCATTACCACTCTCACTTGGGATCCACAAGAGCAAAGCTAGGTAAGGTCCTTGGCACCAAACCTTGATCAGACTACATACCCTCCTAGCCTCCTCAGATCCTCATCAAAATGGATATCTCAGTTGATCTAAAAACACTCATTGACATCTGTACATAGAAACAACACCTATTTAGAGCAACCCCTTTACTATAAGTACCTCCCCACCATCGGTTACTTCCACTGCGAGGCAAAAGGCCATTTTATTTGGAACTACCCTGTCAAATTCCCTCCCCCATCCCTCCTACCCCTACTCCTACCCCTTCCTACCCCCTCATCCTAACCCTACTCCCCCCCTTATCCACCTCTTCCTCCTAACAAGAGAAGGGACAATGCTAACCCCAGGAACCACCAACCTAACCGCTACGCACTCCTTGCTTCCTTCCACCTCCTCTTCCTGACAAGAGAAGGGACAAAACTAACCCAGGAACCACCAACCTAACCACTATGCTATCATCGCCTTCCTCCCCCTCTATGAGAAGAGCGAAGTTTCTGAGTCAATAGACTCAGAATCTAAGGATTAAGAGTCTTTCGCAACCTCATTGGAAACCCAAGTGAACAAGATGGATGCCAATATGATGTTGGATCTCAACCAAGTCTCCCCTCAACCCAAGGAAACAAACAAAGAGAACATCCAACCCTCACTCCCTAAACCCTCACCCATGGAGATTCAAAAGGACAATAAACACTCCCGTGCAACGGTTCACCAACGCTACCAAGGCTACCCCCAACAAAAATACAAAAGACAAAAAGTCCACAAATGAATCTTCTTTCATGGAACATAAAGGGGCTTTTCAACCCTCTCAAAGCAGGAAAGATTCACACCTTGTTAGCAAAAAACACAATCGACATCATCGCCTTCAAGAAGTCAAAACCATAGATATCTAGCTTAGACAATGCCTTGAGTCCATTTTTGCACATAAAAAATGGTTAATCTCCTCTGACAATAGGGGGATCAGGTGGCTCGATGCTAGGCATTCCTCTTAGGTTCCAAGTAAACAAATCTTGCAACCCTCGTTGGGCCCAACTCCCCCAAATAACCCATCCACTTCACTGCATGGTGGTCTCCATCTACATAAAGGGATTGATATTAAATAGGGATTCCCTCTAGAACACCCTCCACACACTTCAAGGCAAAGTCATCATAATGGGAAGAATTCAACATGGTCAAATCCTTCAACGACTGATACAAAAACTTATGAAAATTGATAGAAGGGATTAAAAAATCCTCTTACTACTCTCTCAAAAATCATTTGCACCATTCGATGTGGGTGAGACAAATCAGTTCTCTTGGAAAATTTACTTGCTAGTACCCTCTCCACACGAAAGCTAGATTAGATAGGTGTTATATATCCTCCTCCCTGGTTAGGGCCTTCAACTGGTCAAAGGCCACAATCCACTTCAACTCTTATATCTGAGATCACTACCCTATGAAGGAGCTAGCTAACCTCACAAGTAAGAGGTTGGGATTTTTGCAAGAGTGTCTCTGTCTTATTTCATGTATTTGAGATCAAGTAGATATCTTTTGAGAGACGGTAGAGTAGCAGCTGACCAAAGAAGTTTGGTTTCAACAAAAGAGAGCGTAAATCAAGCGGGGTTAGATCCCTTAGCTCCAATCATAGAAGAGGGTAATGATACTGACACCTCTTTTGACAAGTCATTTCACTTGATGGGCCAACAACTAGGAGGCTTCCAACAACAAGGGGCTATAGGAGGTAGCACCTTCCAAACCTTCCCACACCAAAACACACAATAATCTTCCTAGAGGGAACAAACACACATGAAGCCCTAGTTTATGCAGTTGCTCGAGGATGCAAATGCATCTGTATTGAAGAACAACCTTCTCAAGGATTAAAAATAATTCAAGTACACGATGATGGTGATAGATTCCGCGATGAGAAAGGGAACCACTACCTCATTTCCAAAGACCTAGAAAAATACAATTGGTATGGAGACAACATGGCAAAAGGGAAGATGGTCATGGGGACCCAATAACTACCTCCTAAGCTTAACCTTCCTAGAAATTTTTACATTCATGACAAGAGAGTGGCAAGAGTAGCTACAATCCATGAAAATATAAAGTTTTACGGGCACGGGGATGGGAGGGCCATCTCTTACTACCAATGCATGGAAACCTATGTGAATGAATTAAGCATAGACAAAGTCCCGTACTTGTTTTCCTATGACAGGACAACAAGAGTTAACATCAAATTTTTTGATAAGTACGGACATGAATATGAACCAATCCATCCTAGGATGTAGAAAGGGTGATAGCTCCAGAATTGTTGACACAAGATTTTGAAGAGAATCAAAAGCCCATACACACCTCAAGTAAGCCCGCAAATCCTTTCTCAGATGATTATGACACCACATCACATGCAAATAGACAACCATCGCCCAACCATCAAGACCAACAAGCAACATCACAATCATTGCAAGCATGGATCCAACAGTTTGCAACATCAAAACCAAATGCAAATAGAGGTGGTTGTCAAGCCATGACAGTGCTAGGAGTAGCTACACCACCACCACCATCACCACTCCATTAGTAGTACCAAGATGAGAGTAGAACAAGAACACCAAATCCGGCAAGGACATAAGTGCCACATCAAGAATGAGAATGAGTAGAAAGGTCCAAAGAGAGGAAAATCCACCTGCAAGACCTGCCAAGAATCATGGATTTGGAGAACCTCTAGGAGTGGAACCCTTACCACACCCAAGACCTAAAAGAGCTCATCGAGGAGGATTGGGAGACCCTATGCTTAGGTTGGTAGATCATCGTAAGATCAGACTCTCCCACGTCTAGAAGTGGATAAACAAGAAATATTATGGGAGCACAGATCCCATGGATCATGTGGCAGCCTTTGTGCATGTGATTAGAGATGAGGAAGTCCTAGACTTTCCCAATGCAGTTCACAGGATTTGGAATAACTCTTGAAGAGGATGCTGTCACCTGGTTCAATTCCATAGAACATAGGAATTTCAAGTCGATTGATGTTTGGTGAGTTTATTGAGGAATTCTCTCAAAGAGGAATAGCTCATAGCACCGTCTTGAAAACCCATAAATTCAAGCAGAAAGAAGGTGAATCTATACAAAAAGCAGGCTTAAGGCTGAAAAGATATGTGAAGTTCTGTCTAGTAGAAGAACTACCAACCCAATCAAGGTTAATGCTCATTTTTATCCAAGGACTAAGGAACACAGATCTCTAGAAAGATCTACACATAAAAAAGAGCACTATGCTGAACGAATTGACGAAAGAAGCCCTCTACTTGGTAGATAATTGTGTTGTCTACAAGGAAGGAGAATACAAGGATTCAGATGATGATTTCTCATCACAGCATAGTGGATCTAGGTCTACCACGTCAACACAAAATTCCAAATCTCTGCTAAATCAAGAACAACTCATCGAAGAAGTTTTCAAGAGGATTAATCCATTTGCTAAGCCATAGGTTAAACAACCTCAGTGGTGTGCGATAGAGAAAAAATGGACAAATCACGTGACTGATGAGTGCTATTACAACAATGGGTATGTAAAGGAACGCCAATATACCTTGCAAGCCCAAGGAGCACAAGCGAAAGTCCCAACAATGCCAAGATATACAAAAAGAATTTGTTCAAGACCATTAGGTTGAAAGACCACAACCAGTCTTAGGACAACAACCTCTGCTACCAGGAGCGAGACTTGTAGGAGTCAGATATGTACCAACTATAGAAGAGCCTGAGGAGAATGCACTAGTGCCAGTCCCTACATATTATGAGGAGCCTAGTGGATATATGACCAGTACATGATATTATCACCTGAAGAACCCAAAGCTCAAGAACCATGGAGCATGATTGGATCAATTGGACCACTAACCACTGCACATGCTATACGAAAAGGTACATATCTTTTGGATGAATGCACATTGCTATTCATAGCCGATGGAGGAGTAGTAGGATCAAGACCTACTTATTAGTAGTAGAGATCGGATCAAGGAGCACCTCAAAAACCTAAGGGACCTTGTTATAAGTGTAGTGGTGACCACCTGATGAGAGACAGTCCTCACGACAAAATCATAAGAGTGAATGCATATTGTCTTGAGTGTGGAATCACTCATCCGTTTCTTGATTTCCCAAAGAACAAAGGAGAAAAAGTGACATTGAATATACTCGAGGCAATACCATCTAGTAGTGGGTCAAAAAATGAAACTTTGATACCAATCCAGGTGATCAAAAGAGCACATGCTCAAAAAATGATAAACAAACCTATCATCAAAGAGCAAACAAACATGCCTAGTGTTGAATGGAAAAGTCAGTGAAACTCGTGAAAATCTAGGAAAGCTAGGATGGAAGCTAGAAAGGAACAAGAACAAAATTCCTTAGCTGAGGAACTGAAACAAACAAGAGAAAAATTGAAGAGGAAACAAGCAAAGAAAAGGAAACCCTTGAGATAATACCAGAGCCAGACATGGTTGAGGAACCCAAGAGTGCTAGTTCAGGAGGATCGATTCAGGTAGAAAAGGTCAATAAACCATTAGATGCCCTCTTTAAAGCCTATGACACACGGCTAAAAAATAATCAAACTCAAGAATGAGGTGGATGACACATCCATATGTGGAACTAGAGAAGCAAAGGCTTGAAACGTGTCTTAAAATGATTCAAACAACCCAAGCTTTACTAGAGACTCCAGTTGGGAAACCAAAAGTTGTGATAATTGTCCCACCAACACCAATAATCCCACCAAATTAGGAGAAAATAAAGCTAGATTCTAGTCAAAAGCATGAACTAGCACAAGGGCCAAAGATAGTGTTGATACCATGGATCAGTCTATTGAGGGATTTTTCCCCCGTATACCAAAAGAGTGTAGAAAAATAGATGGTCTTGACAGAATTTGGAAACTTGTGAGAGATGCCAATGAAGCTAATGAACTAAGAAAACATGTAAACGAGACCAGTGATGGGAGAGTAGTGTTTCTTCCACCAATAGAGGAATTTGAGGCATGATCTCAAATGAATCTAGAGATGCAATTGTATTGGGGAGACCAAGGATCTGTTCAATCTATAGACAACCGACCCCATTCGCTAAGAACACTACCATCCTACATGGGAGAGCTCGAGGCCAAATCAGATGCTGTTGTAGTCCCATCACACAGGCTCTCGTCCAAGAAGGTCATTGAATCTAAGGATCTAATAGAAGTTTTGTCAACACAGGTGACATGTACAATAACGTTAGCTGAGCTATTATGTATACTACATAACATGTAGACTATGGTAGGAGGATGTCTAGAAAAGTTTAGTGTGAAGGACCCTTTAGCACGAATTCAAGAGGGAATTCGAGAACTCAAAAGACCTCACCTAACTACCAAGCCAGTACCATTGAACAAAGTTGGAGAATATTGTGAAGGTGAAGATGACAACACGACTCTTCCTATGGAATTTCAAGGTGTCACCACCATGACCATTCTTGACAGTGGGACTGGGGTAGCCATTGAACAAAAAAAACCTGGAAAAAATGAGGACAGCCTGCTTTAAGAGTACCAAGAATGAAATTACAACTTGTAGATGGTTATATGGAGAAACCCCTAGGACTTCTAGAGAAAATAGTTGTCACCTCTTGTGGAATTGAATATGAGCATACATTCGCCATTGTTGATTTTGGCAAGAAGAAAAACTATGATATCATACTTGGAAGACCATTCATGAGACAATTGAAAATGATTTAGGATTGGGGGTATGACCATGTTTACCTAAAAAATTTGGAGACCACAACCATGATAAAATTTGAAAGACCATAATTACGAGGATGTGACAAGAACACCTATTGAAGAGTTCAATTCAGCTACATTAGCCAGATTTGAACTTCCAACATGGTAAGGTCAGTCCAAAGAGCTATGGATGTGCATATATTCAGATTGTGGTAGCTTAAAACAAGAGGAGTGTATCCTAGAAAGGGCTTTGGATGACAAAGACTATATCCTAGAACCCTTTCCAGAAGAATCACTAGAGCCTTTAGAATGGGAGAAAATTCTCGCAACCTTGGATGTGTGCGCCATTGCCGACGGTCCCGTGACAAAGTTCTGTGACAAGGATGGCTATGATGTGATACCATATACATGGTCAATGCAGTTAAAGAAGAGGGTAAGAGTCAAACCTCAAAGGAAACCCAAAAGGGGAGAGCAAGATGAAAAGGGAGAGGAGGAGTTTTTCTACAACTTCCTAGAGCATTTTGAATTTGACAATGATGCAGATAATGAGTGCTCTGATAACCCCAGTGACCAAGAAGAGACCATAGTGGATGTCAGGTTTTATGACTTTCCAAATCAAAAACCTAGAAGGCAACAATGCTATACAAAGAAAATAGCCTTGAACATGGCAAAAAATATCCAATGTCGAGAGTGAAGAGTAAAACACAGTTCCTAATCCTTGTAAAGGCAAAAGATTGTGTAAAAGACAAAATCTCAGGTCAATCCACAAAAACTTAGGGCATAAAAACAAAAGAAGGAATTAGGAGCTTGAGGAAGCAAGCTCAAAATATTGAAAAAGAGACAAAACATGAGAAATCCAAAGAACCAGGGATGGATGAATTTGGGGAACCAAAATAGACCAAGGTAGAGCGTAAAAAGAAATATCAGGAACTCAAGAAAACGTTGAGTGAAGTATGGACAACGGAGATAGAGAGTGAGGAAGAGGAGAGCACCAAAAAAGAAAAGATGGATGTCCCTTCCCACTATCAAAAATTCACTATCCAAGATAGGAAAATAGTGATGACATAGCCAATTAGGGAGAAAAAAGGGATTGAATCATATGATGCCTAAAAAACACAAAGCAAATAAACTTGCCAGAGCCAAGAGACGATGCGAGACCGGCCTACATAGCAACAAATTTGAGCACAAAAGAAGAGGTGCTTCTCATCCAACTCCTCAAGGAGAATAGATATGTTTTTACATGGTCATGTAAGGACCTCAAGGGAGTGGATTCATCGATATGTCAACATACGATCCTCTTGAAGCCTGCCAAACCTTGCAGACAACGTCCCTATACCTATAATGACACATTTGCCAAATGGATTAAAGAGAAGATTGACAAGCTTAAGGAGGGCAAATTCATTTATCAGATTAAACACACTGATTGGGTGTCACCCATTGTGGTTGTCCTCAAGAAAAATGGGAAATTATGTGTGTGTGTGTAAATCTCAAGAAAGTGATTGCTACAACAATAAGGGATAACTATCTATTACATATTATGGAGCATGTGCTTGAGCGAGTGGCTAGCAAGCATGCCTACTCCTTCCTAGACGGATTCTCAGGATACAACCAATTAGCTATCGCAGTAGAAGACACATGCCACATTCCAAAGGCTAATGATGCACGTCTTCAAAGAATAATTGTAGATATTCTTAGAGATATACATGGATGACCTTTGCGTTCACTCTATCCTTAGGACAGGACACATTGAACATCTCAAAAAGTTATTTGAGAAGTGCAAGACTTATAAAATCTGTCTAAATCTTGAAAAATGTGTATTCATGGTAAGACAAGCCAAAATCTTAGGGCATATTGTCTCTAAAAATGGTATATCTACAAATCTTGACAATATCAAAGTGATTGTAGAAATGCCAAAGTCGACTAATGCCAAGCAAGTAGAATCCTTCATGGGACATTGTGGATACTCTTGGTGGTTCGTATACATGTATGTAGTCATTGCACAACCCCTGTATAGGTCGATAATTATCTTTGATTAGACTAGAGAGTGTGAAGACTCATTCAAGAAATTTAAGGATGCACTTATATCAGCACCAATGCTTAAAGCACCAGATTGGGATAAGAAATTCCATGTTTACATTGATGCCTCAACATTTGCAATAGGCCAATGGATTTCCTAGTTTCCTACACTAGTAGACAGTTGAACAATGCAGAAAAGAACTACACAACCACAAAAAAGAAGGTTTAAGTATGATATATTCTGTAAAGAAATTTAGGCATTATCTTTTGGCCAACAAATTTTTTTTCTTCACAGACCATCAAGACCTCTTGTATCTAGTAAATAAACCTTGCAATACAGGGAGAATCATTTGTTGGTTCATCATACTACTAGAGTTTGACTTTATGATGGTGGTGAAGAAAGGCAAAACACATCTTAGAACATACCACCTCTCTAGGTTGCCAAACGGAGAAGCACCCAAAGGGGTAGATGATGAGATACCTGATGCATACTTCTTCAACATCAAGATGGTTCCTAAATGGTATCGAAAGATAGTGAGGAGATAGTCACACGTTTGACCTATGGAGGTGCATTTGGTACGATAGAACATGACCTTAAGCAACAAACAATTAGGCAAGCCAAAAACTTTTAGCTTATAGGAGGGTGCTTGTACCATCTGGGTCTAGACGGAATATTGCAATTATGCATAAGTCTAGAGGAATATGAATGTTATCTCATGGCCTTCCATTGTTCCCAAAAAAAGATACACCAATGCCTAAAACAACTTAGAGTGTATTGTTTGGATATGCATGCTGATGTACATAAATATGTCTTGAGTTGTGCTACATGTAGGAGCAATCCACCTATGGAATATGCCACATTGTTTCAATAACAATTGCACCTCAATGGAGTCAATATATGGATGATTACCTAACAACAAAGGCATTCCTTGAAAACATAACATGGGCCAAACAAAGAGCCATTGAATTGGAGGCTAGAGACTTCACCTTAATTGAAAACCAACTTTGCAAAAGAGGGAAAGATAACCAACTTAGGATATGTGCAACAGAAAACAAATATCTACCTATCCTAGAGCAAGCACATGGAGGAATTAGTGGAGGCTATTTCTCTGGAGATAAGACAACTAAAATTGTCTTAAATGTTGGAATATGGTGACCAACATTGCACATGGATGTAGAAGAATATGCTAAACGATGTGAAGATTGTCAGTGCACCAAAGCACCTATAAAAAGAGATGAGATGCCATTACGGCCAATGATGGGAGCAAGGGCATTTGCTAAGTGGGGATTATATTTCTTGGGATCAATCTCACCACTCGCTTATAGATCCCATGCCCAATATATCAGTTTGCCACAAACTATCTCACAAAATGGGCTAAAGCAAAAGCCACACAAATATGGAAGGAGACAACCTTTTAATGACTGAGAGTAGCATGGGTCCAAGTGCACGAAAGCTAGCTAAGAGAAACAACATGAGACCACAATGCAACTAGCGGAGAAAATAGTACAGTCCTATGGCTACAAGGGTGATAAGAATTTTTGTTATTCTTGTAATGCCGTTATAGGCAACTACCAATCAAGGAGATGGCCAAGTGTGCTATTCACCACCCAGCCTTGAGAAGAATAAGGCTTGCCGCTCATTCTCAAACCACTCATCCACATCGGTCCGATCGCCCGGGTGCTCCGGCAGGCGGTCTCCCCTTGAACCCGCTTTTCAATTCAGCAGTCAGTCGACATGACCTGCTCGTAGCCACTACCAGCTATGTGACATTAACCCCCCCCCCCCCCCCCCCCCCCCCCCCCCCCCCCCCCCCCCCCCCCCCCCAACCCCCCCTCGTACAATGAACCACCAAGGGATGGTGCTCTCGATCGGGCGTGAATTTTTGGTTATCTGGTGAGTGATTTTTTCTCACACATGATGGCTTCTCCTCATAATGGGGGCCTTGCAAATGTGCATTTTTGAGAGTAAAAATCACAAGTTGTGAATCAGAACACCAAAAACCAGGTGGATGGCTATGGGGCTCGAGTGGCTCACTATATGTAAAATCTGTATATCGCGTGCATTCAATGACTATTTGTAAAACCCCTTAGTTGTGAATTTTCCATCAATTAAAGGGACCCTTTTTCTATTCAATTTGTAACTTTTTTTCAAGATCATTTTTTCAACACGTGAAAATGTGAGAAAATATAGAATAAAATAATACCTACATTTGAACTCACGTGATATGAATTTTTTGATAATAGTGAACCCCCCCCACGAGCCAAAGGAAGAAAAAATTTACAAATGAAGGGACCTCGTACATGCTTGCTAAGAGGAATGAAGGGGAAGGGTCTATTGTAAAGGAGAGAAAAATCAATGAAGCATTATGGGCTATTCTACCCACCAGCATAGCAAAAAGTTAGTGTTGGTTGAGGATCACCTCTATAAGAGAGAAAAGCAAAATCAATTGCAAATGTGCAACTTGGAAGATGAATACATTCCGTCTCTTGAGCAAGAAGCTGATGCTAGACAAGCATGCAGATATTTTTTTGTTGACAAAATCGCAAAAGCAATTCTTGTTGCAGGAATTTGGTTGCCAACCATGTTCATAGATGCAAAAGAATACGTGAAAAGATGTGATGAATGTCAACAAACAAAAGTACCTATGTGGAGATTAAATGACTTTACAACCTATGATGGGGGCAAGAGATTTTCCTAAGTGGGACATAGACTTTGTCGGACGTGTAGCACCTCCCGCATATTGTACACATGCTCAATACATCATTTAAGTAACATGCTATCTAACCAAATGGATTGAAGCCAAAGAGACACAAAAAATCGATGTGAAAATATAGCACAATTCTTGTACGAGAATTTCTTTACAAGATACGTGCTATCGATTGAAATAGTGAGCGACAAAGAGACTCACTTCCTAAATGAAGTGAGTGAATTCTTGCTAGAAGAGTTCATGGTAAT
Source organism: Adiantum capillus-veneris (assembly GCF_014529385.1). Taxonomy (NCBI): domain Eukaryota; kingdom Viridiplantae; phylum Streptophyta; class Polypodiopsida; order Polypodiales; family Pteridaceae; genus Adiantum; species Adiantum capillus-veneris. Next base: position 5,431,721 of record NC_140938.1, read on the forward strand.
TCATCACAAATCAGCACCATATAACCTTCAAGCTAATGGAAAAGCAGAGAGCATAAAAAAAATCCTATGTACAGTGCTCACAAAAATAGTGAACAAATCAAGAGCAGAATGGGACCAAAAGCTACATTTAGCTCTTTGGACATACCAAGTTGTTGACAAAACAACAACTGACATGACACCTTCTAATATGGTATTTGGGTTTAATTCCATAGTGCCCATGGAATTCTTGATTTCCACACTTTGAGTAGCCAAAAACCTAGAGTGGACAAGCCACGAGCTGTGAAAAAGGATAAACAAGCTAGAGAAGCTAGACAAAATGCACTTACGAGCTATCACATGCATCTATGCACAAAAAGAATGCATGAAGGAGTTCCATGATCAACAAGGAGTTCAAAAAGGGCGAGTACATATTAGTTTACACCTTGAAACAACACTCCAAAAAGTTGAAAAAGAAAGAAAATGGCCCATTCGTGATTGGTGATGTATCTTCAAATGGCACCAAAAAACTTGCAACATTAGTTGGAGAAGAGATGCTTGATTGGATTAGTGGCTACATGTTAAAAAGATCACCTACCACTAATCACGAAGTTGCTGGATAGAGCTTCAAGAATGTCAAATTTGGAAGGATTTGGTGCAAGTCAATTTTTTGGACAATTTACGATGGATCAAATTTACAAAATCAAAAGCAATTAGTGACCAAAAGTCCAAATGTCAAGCCATCTGAACTGCAAGTGATATGCTATCGAAAATGAAGGCAAGAAAGTCAAGTGTGCACTTGGGACTCCGGGTAAGTCAAGCACATAGAGTCCAACTAGGGAAAATCAAGCCTCATTTTCACTTGCTAGAGTCAGAGCCACACACACACACACACACACACACACACACACACACACACACACATAGAGCTTTTGTTGTGACCTAGTGTTGCTACCCTTTTCTTGCTTGCTACGGGCTTTTTGAGCCACCACAAGGGCACAAGATTCTACATATATGCTCATCGACCATCCCTTGACAAAATGCATGTAGTTCATACCGCACAAAAAACACTAGAACAACTATATCAATCAATCAAGGTTGGGAGTTTAGCAACCTTACAAAGGTCATTAGAAGGGTCAAATCAAGTCCAAATCTCAAACGTTTTAGCAAGTCGTCTCCCAAAGCAAAGATGAATCCAACCATGTGTTAGTGGGCCACCACAATCAAACATTAGTGCAAGCAAAGTTGGTTCGCACTAAAAGTGGAGTCAAGGAGTGCAAAGGGTGCCTACAAGAGTGGGACTGAGTGTTTAAGGAAGTATACAAGGCCTAGGCAGGCAAAGGCTGGTGGAAATGTATGCATAGTGTGTTATTTTGGGCCAAGAAGGTTTGAGAAAGGCTAATTGGGAAAGCGGATCCAAGTGTTTGAAGGGCCGCTCTAATGCCTAGGAATGTGGTGTTCAAAGTTCTCTAGGAGCCCATCCACACGGCTCATCAAATGGAGCCCTGATGTGAAAGAAATAGAGGTTCAAAGTTGAAAGGTCCTGCAGATCCACGTACAAGGCAGGTATGGACATGTAGCCCGAGCTGGAACATGCAAGTAAATGTATAAAGCTTGAGTTGTGGAGCATACTGGTCTTTTTGGATCAAGATTCAGAGCTCAGTCGGGCAAGTGATGGGCCAATGAAGTTTTCAAGGGGGCCACTTGTGTGCTCACTGGACCGTGTTGATAGCACGTTGACATGAGTTTTTTTAGCTCTCTAAGGTTCTTGAAAATTGTATGTGATATGGGGAATCAGGAAAAATTTATGGCTCGTTAATCGGAGTCATGGGCACTGAGATACAACTAGTTCAAGTTGGCGGGCAATCACGACGAAGAGGAATGATATATTTTTTTCCATTTTTTGAAAGTGTCACTCAAGGGCATGAGACAATCAAAATGTAGTAAAGTTCTCGAGATTTAGAATCAGCAAGATGAGGTTCTTTATGGTAAGGCTTAATGGGAACCTAGGAAATGCGTGCATTTGTGAGCATCGACGACATGGGAATGGCATGCTAAAATACTTCTTTGGTTATGAATAAAAAAGGAAAAGGTGGTTGGAGCTTTGAATAAGTTAGAGTTAGGGGCGGAAAGGGAAAAAGAGCAGCTTGGGGTGAGGTTTACAAAAGGTGGCACCCAGCTCTATTCTAATGAGTGAGCTTTTTTTATAAGGTGGGGGAAAAAAAGAAAAAGAGAAGGAAAGAAGGAACTAGGGCACCCTCATTGCCCCTTGAGAGTAAAAAAGAGGAGGGGAAGGGTTTTCTAAAACATGCTCAAGGAGAGTTTGGGAGAAGAAGAGAGTTTCGTATGCGTGGTGAGAAAAGGCACACAAACAGGCTAATCCTCGTGGAGTGGTTCGAAAGGGGAAACGCCAAGGAAGGTTTTCCAAGGTGCTTCCTCACGTGGGCGAGTGGAGAAGGATGAGGGCGGTTCAATAACTGCTTGGTGGTTATGGATCGAGGAAAGTGTTTGTTGAGTAGCAAAGAGCGTTTTTCGGAGTCTCATGCATAGAGGGTTGTGATGTGTAGTGAAAGAGTGTTTTTTCCTAGGGATAGCCATGATCATGGTGTTTTGAAGCTTGTAATTGGGGTTTGAATCAAGATTGCACCCATTTTGCTTCATGTGGTGTTGATTTCCCATTCCCCTTTTCTCTTTCTTTGGCTCTTGTTCGTGTCGTGTGGTGTCGGTAGTGTGTGCCCCCCGGAATCGACGACGTCTGTGTGTGTGCAGAGAGAGTGAACAAGAGGATTCGCGTGTGTTAAGAGGGTTGAGATCAACCATAGTGGTTTGTGTTTGTGGGTGGGTGATCTTGTCAGCGCTAGGTGCATTAGGCACAGTGCAGGCGAGGCCGTGCTAGTGTGAATTGTTTTTTTCGAAGGTATCTTGAAGTGGACAAGGGTGTTGCGTACCCCTTGAGCTATAGGAGGCATTTTTGTTGTGTTCTTGGTGTGTTACCCATGGCCCCTCTCCATCTGTTGGTGCCCTGATTGAGGAGCACGCTGATTGTTCTCATCGGTAAAGTAAAAAAACAGGTTTTTGTACTGGTAAAGATGGCGTCCCGAAGCTATGGTTTGATTTTTATAGGTGAGGAGAACCCTGATGAATGGCTTGTGGATTTTGAATTGTACATGTTGTCTTTCCGAATGCCCAATGAGGATAACAAGTTCCCATTGGGGGTGCGCAAAAAAGCTAAACTGTGGTTCGAAGCTTTGGAGATGGAGACGAGACAAGCATGGCCAACACTACGGGCAAGATTTTTACATGACTTTCAAAAAGGGAAGCATCTCCAGTTGAGATGGATGCAAGGATGATGGCTTTAAAGAAAGATGTAAGCAAGGAATTCAGTCTGTTTTTGGATCTCTTTGAAGCATGTTGGACGGATTTAGTAGCAGCTATGTAGCCAACCAATGGTGAGTACTTTAAATTGGATAAATTTATGGATGCTGGAGAAAGTGGACTATGAAAGCCCAGAGAATTACAATGGAGCAGTGGCAATTGTAAGGTCGAAAAGTAGGAAAATTAAAAAGAAGATAGTGTAGGGTGTAGCAGGTTATGAAGCGATGGCACCTATTCAACCACAAAGTCCTCGAGAGTCAACACACGAGGAAAATCAAGGGAATAGGTTTGTGGCTGCTATTCTGCAGCAGTGGGTACGTGCGGTTTAGGATTTTTTGAAGCAGATGCAAGAGCTGCAGTTGAGTGTAATAAACATGGGACAACCAAGACGAGCAAGGGGTAGGGAAATGCTACTACTTGGTAGGTGCTATAATTGCGGTGAAGAAGGGAATTATGCGCCAGAATGGAAAGAGCAACAAAAATCAAGCGGGAAACTAGAGCCCGTAAAGGAAAAGAGAAAGTGTATGAGGATAGGGAGCAGTCAAAAACTAGCAAGAAGAGAAGGCATCGTACGATCAAGGAAGAAGACTTTCAACTAGGGCGCGGCTACCCCACATATGATTTGGTAGGTGATGTGCAGAACCAAAAGGCTAACATAACTTTTGGTCAGCTATTGGCTTTGAATCCTAAACTAAGGAGGCAATGGTCTACAAGTGTGAGCATGAGGCTACCAAAAGCCAAGGGCAATGTGAAGGCAATGCAAAATATGGCACTCATGGTAGGTAGCCCATTGGATGTTCTTCCTTTGGTGGATGCTATCATCCAGAAAAGGATGCAAGTTCAGGCCTATATAGATGGTGGAGCACAGGTTTGTGTCATGAAAAAACTGCAATGAGGGAAGCAGGAATTTAAGCGGTAGCCATGTCAAATATACGCATGAGGATGGCTAACCATGCTAAAGCTAGGTGTTTTGGTGTGGCTTAAGATGTAAGAGTGAAAGTTATGGGCATTGAGTGCCTAAATGACTTTTTTTTTAATGAAAGAAGGTGATAATGATTATCCAATCATTTTGGGTAGGCCGTGGCTCTTGGCAATAGGTGCCAAACACGATTGGGAAAGCAGGGTGTTTACCTTGCCTGATAAAGAGAAAAGAAGACAGGAGGTGCTAGACCTGAAGACCAAGGAAATCCGTTTCCATCCTATAGTGGCAAGAGACAAGGGTGACACCACTAGCTATGAGTAGAAGATTGAAACAGTGGTGTAGCTAAAATGTATCAACCCTAGTAGAGGGCACATGCACTGATGTGTATGCTTACAAATGCATGGTAGAGTGCTAGAGCAGATGGGTGTTGGGGTGGTAAAGCCCAATGTGCCGTGCCTGAGTGTTGGGCGGCCGGAGACTATAACCGGGAACTAACACTGACCATTCATTCTACATAAAAGAATAAAGACTCATAACCCTAACACTATTGTGTTTGGAGTCCACCGAAACCTGTGTCTCACCTCTTCTCCTCTCTTGACCATTGCTGCACACACACATGCTCTCGCACACACTTCAACTAGTATCAGAGCTCAGGGATTGGGAGCACCATTGGAGCTCAGTGGGGAGGCATTCGGAGAAGCAAACAAAACTGCAACATGTTTTTGCAGATCTGTTTTGCCTTGACTAGGTTTTTGTCCTCTTCAACTTTGCAGAAGAAAGTTTTCTCAAAATCTTTACCAATTTCGAGATACGCCACTCAGACTACGTGTAGGTCGTGAAGTACAAGCTGTAGATTTTTACAGATCTATTTTGACCTGTAAAAAAAGCTTATTTCATGTCCATTCCCTCTACTCCCAACTGTTTTTGCATGGTCTACAACTTTGCAGAAGGAAGTTTCTGTAAATTTTGCACAGTTTGAGAGATATTCAGTTCAGACAGTAGGGTGGTCTACCTTTGTCGGTTCTTCTGCATACAGGTTTTCATTGCAGACTCTTTCTGCAATCTCTATCACATGCATATTTGATGTAAGGTCTTGAGGGTCTATACAATGTCTTAGTATAGAAGAAGAAAATCCGGCCAATAAAGATGAAGGGGATAAAGCCTGAGGATATGGATGAGCATGCCAGGTCCACCATCATGTTGACTTTGTCAAAGAATGTGTACTCCAATGTAAACATGGAAAAGACTAGCTATGAGCCGTGGAAGAAGTTATGTGACCTGTATGAGAAGCAAAGTGCAACATCACAGGTTTATTGGTTGAAAATGTTAGTTGATTTGAAGATGGATGAGGGCACACCCATGTGCAACCATCTCAATGAGTCCAACACAATTTTCAGTCACCTTTCTGCGCAGGAAGTCAATTTTAACAATTCGGTCAAAGCAATGTTCTTGCTAGTTATGTTGCTAGAAAGTTGGGATACTTTTTGCACAGCCATAAGTAACCCAGCACCTCCTGATGGTTTAACATGTGCTGATGTTGAGGGCAGTTTTCTTACTGAAGAGGTTAGCAGAAAGAATCTTGATACTCCTTGTGGTACTAGCAATGCTCTCGTTGTTAGTGGTCGATCACAAGAAAAGGGCAAGCAGAATCAGAGAGGAAAACTTCGTAGCAAATCACGTGGCCGAAAAGACATTGAGTGCTATCATTGTCACAAAAAGGGTCATATGAAGAAAGACTGTCGAAAGTGGAAACAAGAGAAAGGTAAAGACAAGAAGTCAAAAGAAGGCAAGACTAAGGAAAGTAGTATATAGATTGAAGAGATCAACAATGTTTTTGTTGAAGATTTTGATGGAGACACTTATCTCACATCTACCGATTCAACATTTTGGTCGCATTGATGACTATGCTTTACAAGATTGGGTTATTGACTCAGGTGCATCATTTCATGTGACTCCTCACAGAGAGTGGTTTAGTACATATGATGCATCCCGTAAAGGTCGTGTTCGTCTTGGGAATGATTTTGCTTGTGACATAGTTGGTGTCGGTGATGTGCAGCTAAAATTTCAGAATGGTTCTTGATTCATGCTCAAGAATGTGAAACATATACCAAAGCTTACCAAAAGCTTGATTAGTACAAGACAATTGGATGACACAGGATACTACTGTACATTTGGTGATAGTTCGTGTAAGATCACCAAAGGTTCTTTAATGGTAGCACATGGTTCAAAGTTTGGGACTTTATATATGCTACATGTATCCAATGTTAAAAACCATGTAATTTGTGTAACCAAGCAGCCAAGTGTTTCTTTGTGGCATCGCTGGTTAGGACATATGTTTCAAAAGGGAATGGAAATCTTGTCGTTTTGGTTATGTGCTTGGCTTCTATTTCTTAGACTTTTCAGTTTGTGAGCATTGTCTTTATGGTAAACAAACACAGTCACCACACAAAAGGGGAAGCACTCCGAAAAGTGAGCCATTAGAGTTAGTGCATAGTGATGTGTGTGGACCTATGCCTAACGTATCCATGGGAGGTTCATTGTACTTTGTTACATTCATTGATGACTTCTCAAGGAAAGGGTGGGTATATCCTCTTAGGAAGAAGGATGAAGTTTTTTCAAACTGTTAGAATTTTGTGGCATTAGTGGAGAATCAGTTTGGCAAGAAAGTCAAGTGCTTAAGGTTAGACAATGGTGGTGAGAATGTCACTAGAACCTTTTAGAATTTTTGTGATTCCAAAGGCATCAAAAGAGAGTTGACTACTCCATATAACCCTCCACAAAATGGTGTTGTTGAGAGGATGAACTGTACCATACAAGAGAAGTTACGTAGCATGTTGTTTAATGCAGAGTTCCCTAATGGATTTTGGGTGGAAGCGTTAGCAACTGCTGTCCATCTTATTAATAGATCTCCTAACAAGGCTTTAGATGAGAAGGTACCTGAAGAGCTTTGGTCTGGGAAGCCACCTTCTTACAAGCATCTTAGAGTCTTTAGCTGTGAAGCGTATTAACATGTTCCAAAGGAGTTTCAAAGCAAGTTGGCTCCTAGTCAAAGAAATGCATATTTCTTGGCTATGGCAATCCTGGCGAGATGGAATTTTGGTTATGAAATCCTGAATGCTAAAAAGATAGTTCACAGCAATGATGTATACTTCAATGAAGAAAAGATGCATAAGAAGCCTGTGCATACAGTGGAGGTCAGGAGATTTATCTTCCAAGAAGACGATATTGTCCACAATAGGGATGAAGTGCCTAATGTCAGACAACAAGTATAGAATCCTCTTGCAGTACAAGATGTTGCTGAGGGACAACCAGCTCAAGCAGTTATTAGAAGGTCTACAAGAGTTTCAAGGCCTCCTGATAGATTTACTCCCTCACTGGACTACATTATGTTGATAGATTGTGGAGAGCCTTCCTACTATAAGGAAGCCATGTCAATGGATGACAAGGTGAAGTGGGAGAAAGCTATGCAATCAGAGATGGACTTGTTGCACAAGAATCAAACTTGGAAGTTGGTTTTTTTGCCTAAAGGTAAAAAGGCATTACCATGAAAATTACACCTCATGATAATAAACCCAAGTACAAGGCATGACTTGTTGCTAAAGGATTTAAGCAGCAGGGTATTGACTTTGATGAGATCTTTTCTCCCGTTGTCAAGATGACTACTCTGCGGTGTGTACTTGCATTGATTGCTAAAGACGACATCGAACTTGACCAGATGGATGTCAAGACGGCGTTCTTGCATGGTGATCTTCAAGAAGAAGTTATATGTAACAGCATAAGGTTTTGTTGAGAAGGGCAATGAAGGGTTGGTGTGTCAGTTAGAGAAGACTCTTTACGGTCTAAAGCAGTCATCAAGGGAGTGGTATCATAAATTCTACTTGTTCATGCTCTCTCAAGGCTACAAACGTAGCGATATGGACCATTTCCTCTACACTAAGCGAGCTAAAGATGGTAATTTGCTGATTTTGGTCCTTTATGTGGAGGATATGTTAATTTCTAGGAAATGGAGGGATGATATTTCATCCTTGAAGTCAGAGTTACATGCAAACTTTGAAATGAAAGACATGGGTGAAGCAAGCCATATCCTTGGCATGCGCATTAAGTGAGATAGATGCAAGAAATTGGTCTATATGTCTCAATCTGAGTACATTGCTAAAGTGCTCAAGCGGTGTCGAGAAATTTGCGGTCTTGCCAGGAAAGCACCGGGATTATGGCTGTGAAAGTTTGTGAGAGAACTCAACAAAAACTATATGAAGGAGTTAAACCATAGATGCCATGAAGACTAGGGTTTGGAAAGAAGTGCAATCAAAGAAGACTCACTCTTTCTCTCTTGCACTCACACACACAAAGAAAGAACACAAAAGAGAATGTCAAAACAATACGAAAATGAAAACATCAAGGCTATGGTCATATCGTATCATGGGTAATATGAAAGGGTTAATAGATGAGTTAATGGCATTCAATCTTGGCTGACCAAATAGGCTACGAATTGTTCTTTGGAATTGTAGTTTTGTGCTTACCATAATATATATATTTTGTTTAGTGATTGGGATTAATTGTGTGTACAAATCCTCTTGGTTCATAGCAAGATAACTACGCTTACGTCAAAAGAAAAGTTATAGTCTATGAGAGGTAGTATGATGGGATCTGGTGATAGAAGTATTTCATTAAGCCTTTCTAGGCCAAAGAGAAACACTATATGTTGTTGAAAGTGTATTTTTCGGCTAATCCATACGTTAATTCTAATAGATCGTACAGAGTGAAAGCGATAGAAATGATCATCATGTGGGTTATTCATCTAGGATAGTATGTGAGAAATGTAGATATGAGAGAAGTGAAGAGATGAGAAGTTTCCCTCCAAGCCCTATTCTTGCCCGTAGGCAATAAGGATACTGCGGGGAGAGATGTACCTGTAGCAAAGAGAACCTAGAGAGGATGAATTACTAAGAATGAGAGAGATAGGTTTGGTTAAGGAGATGAGATTAGATACATATATATATGTTGGATTAGAGATGAAAATGAAAACAACAAGAAATCAAGAAAACATCAATGTAGAACACATCTTACTTGACAAACCCTTCGGTACCATTATTGATGGAGAGAGAAGAAGAGGGGAGCACTCCACTTTGATTGATACGCCAAGTACAACACCTTCTTTGATTAGAGTTGATCTTCCAAGGATAGCGTACAAGAATGGCTAGTCTTCCTCTAGGAGAAAGTGTAGGCTTGGGCTTATGTTAATGGGGCTAAGTACAATTAGGCATTACTACTCACTCCCTCAAGAATTACTCTCATCAATGGCTTGAATGCTTGAGTTCCTTTTTAAGGAAGAAGAGGTCCCCTTTTATAGGTGAAGGGAACCCCCAAGGGTTTACACAAGAAGAGAGGAGCCAGTGTGAATAGGAATTGGAAAAGTTGGAAATGAGCTGTCCCTGCATGATGTGGGCAGACTGGGGTCCAGTATTTTGATCATATCTCCTCAACCGTGGATCCAAATAAAAAAGTAAAAATATGGGCAGAAACTTCAGCTCATTAGCTACGATTTTCATTCTAAAATCATTTTCCAATTCGGATTGGAACCTTGTGTAAAAAATTCATCAAAATAGGGTCCATTTCTGGCAACAAAAGTCTTCCCGTTGTCCCCTTAGCCTAGACTTTCATTTAATTCCAAAGGACACCTCATGCCATATGAAAGCATGACATTGCTCCTTGACAAAGTTTTGTAATCATGCTTGCAATAATGCATTAAAATAAGTGTATCTTTGAAATCATGCCACCTAGTGTCCCACTAGGATTTGATTCCCTCCTAGTAGCTATTTAAAAAGAAATATAAGAAAAGTATAAAAAATACATAGAATATATATATATTGGAGTTTACCCTAGATATAGGATCTAGCTAGGGTGTGAGATGATAATGAGATAGTAGAAATAAAGAATCAATTCTTTTTGCCCCAAGTTAAAGAGGCGGAGCTATTGAGCTTTTCCCATAGTATTTTCTGATGGTAAAATAAGGATAGGTTACCCTTGAGAAAAATAATAGGATGAGATAGAAAGCTTATTATTATACTTAAATATGCATATGTACATTATATGAAAGATAATTATGTATCTAAAAAGTTACAAGATAGATCTTGTAGCATGCGTTCCCACTATGTATGTGTCACAGCACGACAACGGTTCAATATGGAGAAGGGGAAGGCATTCAGTACTCCATTGCCTCCATATATGAAACTTTCTAAAAATGATTTCCCTAAGTTTGAAGAGGAAAAGGCTAAAATGACATAAGTGCCTTATTCATCTGCAGTTGGGAGTTTGATGTATGCTATGATTGCTACACATCCTGATATTGCTTTTGCAGTGGGAGTTGTTAGCATATATATGTCAAATCCACGCAAGAAACATTAGGAGGCAGTGAAAGGGGTTATGTGATATTTGAATGGTACAAAAGACATGTGCTTTGCTTTTGGAAGAAAGGAAGCATGTGTAATGGGTTGCACGGATGCAGATTATGCAAGAGACTCGGACAAGAGAAGGTCCACTTTAGGCTATGTTTTTGAATTCGCTGGAGGTGCAGTTTCATGGCGATCTCGTTTGCAAGATTGTGTTACCTTGTCTACTATAGAGGCTGAATATGTTGCAGCTTCAGAAGTTTGCAAGGAAGCTATATGGCTTGGTCGACTGGTGGGAGACTTGGAAATCAATGTTGAGATGCCTGTGCTACATTGTGATAGCCAAAGTGCTATACAATTGGCAAAGAATCCAGTGTTTCATGCAAAAACAAAGCATATGGATGTGAAGTATCACTTCATTTGTGAGGTGCTTGAGGACAAGCGATTGCAGCTTACCAAGAATCACACCACTGAGAATCTTGCTGATCTTCTAACAAAGGGATTACCTTCAGAGTGGTTTGCACATTGTCGGACACTCATGGGCATTGGTTAGATGATCATGGTCATTGTCTACCTGTATTGTATGTATACATACATTATCACCCCAGCTTAAAGGCACATTGTCCTTTAGGTGGGAGGTTGTTGGGGTAGTAAAGCCCAATGTGCTGCGCCTGAGTGTTGGGCGGCCGCATAACACTAACACTATTGTGTTTGGAGTCCACCCAAACTTGTGTCTCATCTCTTCTCCTCTCTTCTCCATTGCTGCACACACACACACACACACACACACACACACACACACACACACACACACACACACACACACACACACACACACACACACACACACACACACACACACACACACACACACACGTGCACTTCAATGGGAAGAGCTTGGGCAGGCTAGTGGCATCAGAGATGTATGCATAATGTGGTTTATAAGACCAATAGGGTTCTAGATTGGTCCTAACAGGGTAAGAGGTGAAGCATGATCAAATGGCTGGTTTTTGGATTGGATGTGTTGATCTTGAAGTGTTAAAGGAGGAAGTCTAGATGGCTCATCAAACAGGACCACGATGTGCCAAATAGGGTGCTTTGAAGTTGAAGGGTGTTTGTAGATCTGAGGCAAATAGGGTAAGTGATGTTTGGTGATTGAAGCCAATTTGGAGCTATGGGTGTGTAGTGCTTGATTTATGGAGACGTCTGGTCTTTTTAGATCGGCAATCTGAGCCTCAGATTTCAAGGTATTAGCAGTTAAAATTTTGTCGGGGGTCTGTTTTGAGCAAGGTTTTTTGCTTTGGAAAATATGTCAACAGAGATATTTGAAGCTTGGTGGAGCTTTCAAGGGTAGTGGACAATGTACGGAGTTAGCAAGAAGTGATGGCACAGAAAACGGAGTCTGGATCAGTGAGATATGGCATGTTGAAGTTGGTGCTAATTAGAGGCGATGTGGTAGCAGATGAACTTTTGCCATTTTGATCGCATCGGTTGAGGTGCTTGAGAAATTCAAAAAGCGGTGATGCTTGCACAAGAGGGATCCAACAATATGAGCTTTCAACAACTGGTTTCAACGGTTTGGTCACTAGATCTTTGGGCACAAAGCTGCAAGCAACAAAAGTTTGGAAAAAAGATGTTCCTAATTTTATTTTTTAAAGGGACTTTGGAGCTTTGGAGGGGCGCTCACATGGGGCATTGCCATTGTTAGAAAATAAGATGTAGCTAAATAGATATTTGAGTAGATTACTTAATGGAGAGAGATAGATTTCACACACAAGAGATTATAGAGAGAGAGAGAGAGAGAGAGAGAGAGAGAGAGAGAGAGAGAGAGAGAGAGAGAGAGAGAGAGAGAGAGAGAGAGAGAGAGAGAGTACACACGATATACTTGTGGGCTACGTCCACAAGAAAGCAGCCACTCAATGGCTTTAGTACTTCAAAACAAGAAGTAGTTTACAAAGGGATTATATCCTTAATAGAGCTCCTACCTTGCTTCACTCTCACTACCTCACACTCACCTTGTTGCATCAACTTCACACTATGAAATGTGTGTAGAAATGGCCTCCTTTTATAGGCCAAAAGGGCTACCCTCTCTCATGAGAGACAACCATGTGTAGCCGCCCTTGTGTAGATAAGTCCAAATCGGACCCTCCAATCCGCCCATGTGTGACCGCCCTTGAGAAGACAAGTCCGCTTTTGAATTAGGCCACCGGCCATTGACTACTGGCCACCGGCCAACCGGCCAACTGACCAATCGTTTTCAGACCACTTTCCAGCCTCCGTTCGGCCATAATAATCCGGCGAAGCCAATCTTGAGCTTTTCTCGAGATTGGCCGTGAAAATTTTGGTTTTCGGTGAGTGATTTTATTTTTTGGTGAATTATTTTTCTTAATGCACGATGGCTTCTCCTCATAATGGGGGCCTTACAAATGTGCGTTTTTACCACAAAAAATTACAAGGGGTAAATCAGGCTCCATACTTAACAACCATGTGGGCACTGGATAATCCCATATGTGGAGGCTTGACCTGGCGGATTGTGGTAGTTATAGTGGAGGGGGAATTCACTCTAGGCATCCCATGTGTTGAGAGGGAGGAACTGCAGTTTAAACATGTTAGAATAGAGTAGAATCAAGAAGCGGATCAGTTGGCTAGCAGTCGTGTGTAGTCTCAAGTGTCGAGTTTATATGTGGAACCAACTACGTATGCATGCAGGGAAAGTTTGAAGGAAGTTGATGATTTCTTGAGTACATGCCAATGTTCAGAGGGTCTGTCAAAAATACAAAAGATACGTATTTTTCAAAAGGCTCAGAAGTTCACTCTGATAGGAGAGGATTTAATGACATATGATTGAGATAGAGTGTTGCGGAGGGCTCTTAACAAGAGGAGATTAAAATGGTGCTGGAGTAATGTCATGAGGAAAGCGGACACTAGGACAAAGATCAAGTATTTTTTTGCATTTTAAGAGGCGGTTTTTGGTGGCCCTCCATTGTATAAGATGTGCACTACTGGTGAAAGATGATTGATAGACAAACCAGAAGGGGCTATCATAACTCATGATGCATTTGAAAAGTGGGGATTAGACATCGGCCGGTTGCCCAAGTCTGCAAGCAGTAAGAAGTACATTGTGTTGGCTATTGATTATCTTACCAAGTGGGTGGAAGCTAAAGCAATGAAAGAGGTAAATGCTCATTCAATTTGTTTTTGATTTCATATGTTGCCACTTTGGAGTGCCTTGGCTGATTGGGGTCAAGGGTTTAGAAGCAAGGTAGTGCGTCCACTAGCAAAAAAGTTAGGTATTCAACATAGCTTTTCATCTCCATATCATCCACAATGCAACGGTCATGTTGAGAGTGCAAATGGATAGATAGTCAAAATGCTCACCAAGTATATTTACAAACATGTTGAAGAGTGGGAAGCTAATCTTGATAAGTATTTGTGGGCATACAAGACCTCTTACAAAGTGGCTACCAACTCTACTCCTTATAAGTTGGTTCATGGCAAGAACACGGTGCTACCTGTGCATGTGCAGCTAGGCGCACTAAAAGGTATGTGAAGGATTGACAAGTCTCATCAAGATGTTTTGTAGGATGAAATCACAAGTCTTGAATCTCTAAAGATGGATCGAGAAGCAGTAGCAGATTTTTATGTGAAGCAGCAAGAGAAAAAAGTGGCTAAATTCAACCACATCTGCCAAAGGAACAAATAGAGAAGGGTGATTTGGTGATGAAGTATGAAAGCTATTTGGATTTCACCTTTTAGAAGAAGTTTAAGAAGAAATTGGCAGGGCCTTACAAGGTCCATTAGGTTTTTCCCAATGGTACTTACCTGCTTATGTAGATGAATAATCTTTTTCTCAAGAATCGAGTGAATGGTGTGCGTATCAAGCTTTATTTTGAAAGGGAGTTGGTGCCAACAGTGCATCAAGTTTTGATAGAAGGAGTTGGGTGACCAGCCGAAATAGGATTTACATTTGCCACAAATAAGACTTTGTACATACAATAGGATTTTTGGTTTGCTCACTGTGTTTATCAGTTTTGTAGTTTCTCAGTTTCTTTAGTCATCTTTTTGGTCAAACATTGAATGTTCAACAACCAAGGGGTTGGGAAATGATGGTGCAACCAAAGTGTGTTGACCCTACCAGAGGGCATAAGCAGTGAGGTGTATGCTTACAGATGCATGGCAGAGTTCTAGAGGAGATGCGAAGAGCCTGGGCAGGCAAGTGGCAGCGGAGATGTATGCATAATGTGGCTTTTTAGACCAAAAGGGTTCCAAATTGGACCTAACAAGGTGATAAGTGAAGCATGATCAAATGACTAGTTTTTGCCTTGGATATGTAGAGCTTGAATGTAAAGGAACAGGTCTAGACGGCTCATCAAATGGAGCCATGGTGTGCAAGATACGATGCTTTGAAGTTTGAGGTGTTTGCAGATCGGAGCCAAATAGGGTAGGTGATGTCAGGTGGTCAGAGAAAGTTTAGAGCTATGGGAGTGTAGTGCTTGATTTATGGAGCTGGATGGTCTTTTTAGGTCGGAAATCTGAGTCTCGGATGTCAAGATATTAGCAGTTAAAGTTTTGCTGGGGGTAGCTCTGAGCCGGTTTGCCCACTTTGGGAAATGTGCCAACATAGATTTTTGAAGCTTTGTGGAGTTTGTAGGGGTAGAGGACAACATACGGAGCTAGCAAGAAGCAATGGCACAGAAAACAGAGTCCAAATCAATGAGATAGGGCCTGTTGAAGTTGGTGCCAATTAGAGGCGGTGTGGTAGCAAATGAACTTTTTCCGTCTTGATCGCATCAATGGAGGTGCTTGTTGGTAAATTCAAAAAGTGGTGATGCTTGCACAAGACGGAGCTGACAATATGAGCTTTCAACTGGTTTCAACGATTTGGTCACAAGACCTTTGGGCACCAAGATGCAAGCAACAAAAGTTTGGGAAAAAGATGTTTCTATTTTTTTTTTAAAAGGGAATTCGGAGCTTTGGAGCGGTGCTCACATGAGGCACTGCCACGTGGGCACTAGATAATCCCATATGTGGAGGCTTGACCTGGCAGCCTGTGATTTTTATAGCGGTGGGGGACTTCACTCTAGGCATCGGATGCATTGAGAGGGAGCTTGAAGGCCTTGGTTATGGCGGGTCTAGGTGGTGGCTTTGCACAAGTGGCCCTTTCGTGGTTGTGGTTGTCATTGGTACGAGCATTGGTGGCGCTGCCACTTTGCCGTGCTCTTGTGACTCAGCAGGGCCGTCCGGCTACCACTTTGGATAGTTCTAACGTGGCACCTCGGTCGCCCTGTTCTCAAGCTGAGAGGGCATTGACAGCACCGTCGATGCGTCACTCAAGAGGTGGGCACATGCGAGACTTGGAGTTGAAGCCAAGTGCCAAAATTAGGGTGGCTTCTTATGCAAAGTGGGTTTGAAAATAGCTATGGGTTGGTAAAAAAGCAAGGGAAGTTGCCCACACTCATATAGGGCAATTTTTTTTTGGTATTTAAAAAGACACACAGAGGGAGAGTTAGAAAGAGATTTGTACCTGTTTTTTTTAAGGAAGAAGGAGCCGAAGTTCACCATCAAAGCTGGGCTATTGATTCCCCCTTCCCCCCTCTTCTGTACTTTTCTTTGCTTCTATTTCTAGAGTTGTGCATGTGCGTATGTCACCCCATTGTGCAAAGAGAGAGAAAAGGAGTGGTGTTTGGGTGTGTGCAATCAAAGGAAGTTTGGTGTGTGTTCATGCTCTTTGATTTGTGTGTGTGCTTGCGTTGCTCTACTATGGGCTATTGAGAGGCAATTGTTTTGTGTGCTGGGTGTTTTCCCACTTCCCCCTTTCCAATGACTATGATGAAGGCTATATAGATACACAGGAAGAAGAAAGCAAGGATGATATGATCAAGATTGATGCTGACTTGTTTGGGGTCACTGTGGAAGAATCTTGTGCAAAAGAGGAGGTGCAAGTATAGGTGCATGCCATAGGTACTCAGGAGGTGGTCAATATGCTAAGTGGAGACGTGACCAGGAGAAGGAGAGCTATCTCCAATTGTGTGCCTCCTTTTCAAATCTATTTGCAATAGCGTATAAGGATTTGCAAGGAGCTAAGAGTGTTGATCACAAAATAATCCTCAAGGAAGGATACAAGCCTAAGGCGCAAAAGCTAAGGAGATTGGGTGAAATTCAAAAGGAATCCCTTTGGCAAGAGATCAATCAATTACTGGATACCCTGTGAAGGAGTCAGAGTGGGTTTCCCTGGTGGTTATCACTCTTATGAAAAATGGGAAACGGCAGGTGTGTGTTGAAGATAAGCCTTTGAATGTAGTGACCAAGAGGAATCACTACCCATTGCTGTTTTAGGACGAGATTTTAAATCAAGTGGCGGATATGAAAGGTATTCCATCATGGATGGATTTTCTAGCTACTTTCAGATAGGGATTGCGCTTGAGGATTAGCTGAAGACTACCTTCATCTCTCCATGGGGTTGTTCTCCTTATTGTAGGATGCCATTTGAGGTAGTAAATGCCTATGCTACCTTTCAAGACTGGATGAACAGGGTTTTTGGCCCCTACTTGGGCAGTTTCATTAAAGTTCTCATGGATGCCATTGGGTGTTATAGCTCAAGGGAGGATCATTTGTCAAAGCTACGGTTTTGTTTTCAAAGGCTTGTTTAAGAAGGAGGCCAATTGAACCCCAAGAAATGTAAGCTACCAAAACTTCTAGCGTCATTTGGGCCATGTGGTATCATAGAATAGAATTGAAGCTGATCCAAAAAAGGTCAAATCTCTAGTCTTGATGGAGCCCCCTTCTAGTGCACAGGGTTTGGTGTCGTTCATGCACAGAGGCTGAAGTATCTGTCGAGGTTTTTTGGATGTTTTTGCAGTATGTATATCCCCTTCAAAAGAGGGCGCAACAAGTGCATGGTTTTGAATGGGATGAAGAGGCTCAAGTAGCTTTTGACAGGGTGAAGGAAATGTTGTGTCAACTGCCTACGGTGTGTCCACCCAATTGAGAAGATAATTTTTATGTTGCCATGATGGTAGGCAAAATTGCTATTGGAGCGGTACTTTGAAAAAGGTAGAAAGGAGCTATAAACCTATCTATTTTGAAAGAAGGGTAATAAGTCTTGGAGAGGAAACCTACACCAAAGCCGAGCAATGGGTCATGGCCTTAGTTTTTTCTTGCAGGAAGTTTGAGGTGTATCTCATCCTGCGGAAGTTTTATGTGCTAACGGCCAACAATTTATTGCCAAAGGTAGTGCTCCACTTGAAGCTAGGGAAGCGGATCATGAAGTGGGTGATAGAGCTACATGAGTTCGAGTTTGAATTCAAAATTGACCATACGAGTCGATCTCACCTGGCAAATATTTTGGTCAGTAAGGCTGGTTTTTTATCAATCTATCATAGGGTGGTGCATGATGAAACCAAAGACGAACTTCATTTAGTGGGTGTCATAAAAACTAATATCTAATACTTCCAAATGATTTTCTCATGTTAAACTGATCATTTAATATTGGGAAGTACCAGGAGAGTAAAAGCTAGAATATTGGTAAGGCTGCAGACGACGGTCTCTGTCAGAGATCCAAAGGAGGGAAAATAGGGATCCAAAGGGGGATAGCCTGCAAAAAAGAGCAATGTGCTTCAATGGAGCTTAAAAGACCTAAGGTTCAACTCCATTAACACTAGAATGGTAACAGGACACTTTTATGTCCTTGGACACTTTTGTGTCCTGTTAAGTGACCATTTTGCTTGAATTATTTGAAGAGTATGAAATGATTTTCTAGGTGCTATATATCCACAAAGTTGCCTTATGAGTTGAAAAAAACTTAGCATTTTTTTTGGAGTATCAATCTCACCATTAACCTTACTCTTGCACAACATTTTTGAACCTAAACTGTGTGAAAAAACGGGTCCTGTTTTTGCCTTTTTTTTTTTCAAATTTTGGCAACTATCCACTCTAAACTTCATGTTTGTGAGGTTTAGATGGCTAGAGGTTAGGCCTTCATAGTTCTCAACATGTTTTGATGCTTGTAGAGAGAGCTAAGTGTCAAAATTGAAAGTTATGACCAATTTACAAGAATTGCATAATCCTGTTTTTTGGCCAAAATTAGCACTTTTATGATTTTTTTGGTGGCTTTCTTGATATTCAAATTCAATTTTGATTGTATAAATGTAATGTTTAACATAAAGCTAATCTTCCTTGAGTTTTATGGGACCTAATATGCTATATAGCATAATATATGATGATGGTTGAGTTTTTTGATTTGCTGAAGAGTACGATACATTTTAGAGTAGCAAGTATAACTTTCTCAATATTGCTAGTTTCTTAGGCCAATTGTGTGTATTTTGCAGGTAGTAACCATATCTAATCATAGACTACAAACTTGGCTAGATATTGAGTAGTTTCTATGGGTTTCTAGAGGTCATAATGCTAAACCCAGCTTTTTCACATTTGTTGTATTTAACACTTTATCATTGCCCCCAAGGTTCCAATTGTAAGAGATCCATTATCCTTTTAACATGCTCCATGGATCCTTTTGAATCCAAAGGCCCAAAGGGAACTAATAAAACATGTATATAGTATCTGTATTGAGAGTGACTATAGAAACTTTGATGATAGGTCCGCAGAATGGCAAAAATGAAACTTTTTTGTACCATTTTTTTTGCCCAAAAAAAAATTAGTGAGGTAAAAGCAACCATATGTGTTGGTCACCAACCTTTTGAAGTTAACGGGGCATTTTATCTCAGGTCCTACAAAAATTCCCACTCTTATTTATATGCAATCAACCGTAAGAAATTGTTGTTTTGGGCAAAATGTAATGGTCCATCAACTTTGGAGGCTTGTAGTGACCAAGGGATGAGAAAAATTACAAGTTTCTTATTTTTTGTATATGTAGTAGTTATTGAACTATAAGCTCATGAAAGGATTTTTCAAAATGAGTGGATCTACTATGGTTTTGGAAATTTTTCCCAAAACCCTGAAAGGACACTTTTATGTCCTGTTAGGTTACCATTCTAGTGTTAAGACTTCCATAGGCTAAGGTTCCAAAGATTAAACCTTTTATCCAATGGCCAAAGTGTAGGGGAATTGGATGGTCATGGGGAAGACTAAAAAGTCTTCCCACATCCCTAGGATGGAGGGGACGAGCCGCATTTGTAGGGGATGAGAGAGAAACACACACACACACACACACACACACACACACACACACACACACACACACACACACACACACACACACACACACACACACACACTCTAAGGCTTCCCCTTATCACAAAGGGAATATTGGACACATGTCAGGTTCCTAGGGTAGTTGCCCCCAACCTCCCCTCAAATCCTATTAAATGGCCATAGAGGTGGACCAATGAGAATTAGGCTACAATAAATTTAGTCTAATCAATTAAAAAAAGCTTGATAAAAGAACCAATAGAAACTAAGCTCCCTAGAAGACTATTGGACAGTCTACCAAGGGGTCCAATGAGCATTCAACAGCCCAATGGCTTGCTTGATTCCTATTGGAGTTTAGATGAATTATTTAAATACCTGAAGCTCTCACAAAAGGGAAAGGGGGACACATGTCACAAGGCTATCACTTATGCTTCTTAATTGTCATTGGCTAAGCTCTGCAGGAGCCAATAGGATGCCAGCATGAGCAAATTGCAAGAGGGGTCGATCAAGAGAGAGAGGGGGACTGATTTTGCAAAGGCATTGACACACACACACACACACACACACACACACACACACACTCACACAACTCATATGTGGAGAAAAGAACTCTCTCTCCTTCTCCAAGATTTAATGGAAAGCTCATCATATTCTCCAAGCTTTTGAGAAGGGAGGCGTAAACCAACAACTCTTGGCTTTGTGATGCAAATCCAACCAAGAGCCAAGCTTCAATGGCATGCTCATCTCCTCTACCATGATAATTACTAAGCTAAGCTATGCTATTAGAGTGATAATGTGAGGAGAATACTTATTTCTCATAAGATACCTCTTCTTCCTCTCAATCTATCCTCATTCCCTGCTAACTCTCACCATTTTTGAAGGTGTGATAGGTCTTGGGACTGAGGCTTGGGACACTACGCGTGATTTTTCAAGCATAACTTGGTGCATGAAGCTTCCATCTTCATTGCACCAACGAGTTTTGTCAAGGAACACAAGAATTGTATTGTACAAAAGTCTCCTTTGATGGGAGAAGCTCCATGTAAATTCAATCCTCAACTGTTGTCAATTGTTCTATTTCTCTCTCTTTTCAAGTATTGTTAATACCAAATTAGCTAGGTGTAAATTGCTATGTTGCTTTCTCAATTAAGTACTCTCTCTCCATGCCCATTAGAAACTTGATTGTAATAATGAAATGCTCACTATGTTATCAATTTTTTCTACACACAAGTTACTAGTGCATTACATGTTACATTGGTATCAGAGCTATTGGTTTCTCTTTTCTTGCTCAAGAATAGAGGTCCTCAAGCTTGCTACAAATGGTTGGTGTTATTAATTGCAAAAGAGTAAGTAGAATAGGGATTTTTCATCCTTGAAGCACGCCTACATTATGCAGTTAACGGAGATATCGTTGAGTGCTATGGTCTTGATAATGGAGTCCTACGGGGCTTGCTTATGGCTTAACCATTATTGAGCTATTAGAAGCTTGACAGGAACCGGTGCTCTCTTGGCTTTGTTGAACCCTCTCTTCTATTCCTTGCAATTAATAATATTTGAGCCACGGGTATAGATGCTTCAGTGCTTATCTTTGAAGGTAAAGAGGAGTAGCAACTAAGGCTTGAAGTGCCAAAGTACAAGTAAGAGTTTACACCTAAAATTTGCTAGTATGGCTGACAAAGGAAAAGAGATTGAAATGAATGTTGATAGCTTTTCTTTTGCTAATGAAAGAGCAACTAATGATGCCCCTATACTTGTGAACTATCTTGTTTCTAGGCTTCAACAAGCCCTGGGCAATCCATCCCTTCAAGGCAAAGTGCTACAGCAATTGCACACCCATGGTATTCTCCAAACTCCCACACCAAGAAGAGAGAGTACCTAGGAGGCCTCCTAGTGAGACTTCCAAAAGAGGGCTCTCTCTGATAAGGGAAGAAGAAGAGGATCTGTACAAAGGGCTCAAAAATTTACTGCTTGATGATGCATCTCCCTCTCAAAGGAGAGCCCAAGTTTCAACGGTAGATCCCTCATCAAAAGAACGAGAAATAAGTGAGTCTCCTGCCACCTCGGTGAGATGGCTCCATGAAGATGGTGGGCAAAACGCTCTCCAACACCCCCTAAACGGAGAAGACCATCACATACTTATCTATACCATAATTCAAAAAGGGAAGAGAAAACACAAGAGAAGAAAAAGGCAAGAAAGAGGTCACCCTCTTCTCCATCTTCTTTGTCCTCTTCCTCTTTTGAAGAAAGTGATGGTGCAGACAAGGAGGAACAAGGGAAGAAAAAGGCGAGAAAGAGGTCACCCTCTTCTCCATCCTCCTCATACTCTTCCTCTTCTGAAGAAAGTGACGGTGTAGCTTTTGAACCACCAAAAAGAAGAGGCCATAGGAAATCCTATGCCGCATGAAAGAGGTCGCCCAAGCTCAAAAAGTTCAAAGAGGGAGGAAAGAACATCTCTTTCCTTACCTACGATGGCACCTTTGGTGCAACCGACAAAGTTTTGGCCTTCATCCAACAATTTGATGTGGCGTTTGGAGATGAGGGCTTCATGGAGTCTTCTAAGCTACGTCATGGAGCTATTCAAAGGTGGTCTAGCCTACGAGAAAACGGTGAAGCTCCACAAACGTGGAAAGATTTAAGAGTTTCCATTATGAAGCAGTTTTTGGCGACTGATGGCAAAGACAAAGTACTCACAGAATGGCAAAGCTTGAAGCTATCTCCCTACGAATCTATTCACAAATATGTAGACAAGTTTTGGGACTTACATCTCAAAGCCACTGTCTTCAAAAATATGGAATTTGGAGAGAAAAAAAAACAATTTTGTGTGGGTTTAACTGAAGATATGGTAGAGTATGTCAACTCCCAAAGGCCACGCACCATATCTGCGGTCATACACCGTACCATGGTGGCTTCACGAATCAATTTCCAACAAGGGGCTAAGAGAAATTTTAAGCCCATAGAGGACAAGGACCGTAATATAACAAGCCTAAGAGGAAGGACCATGTCCAAAAGTCTCCCAAAGGCAACGCCGACAACAACAAAGCTAAGGTGATGGGAGTTTACAAAGGTAGAAATAAACTCTCTCCTGAAGAGCTAGAGCATTATCGTAAAGATAACTGCTGTTTCAAGTGGAGGAGCAAGGGCATGCTTATCGTTATTGTACCCACACGAATACACGAAATGAGCCTCCTAGAGCTACCTTGGTTGAAATCCAAGAAGAGGATGCTCACCACAAAGGATCTCCTCTATGCCATGCTTGGGGAAAGATAAGAGAACATGATGCTTTTATTCTCTTTGACCGTGGTTCTACTCACAATTTCATATCCACAGAGTTGGCCACCAAGCTAGGCATCCAAGCCTATGAGATGGGAGATGTACTACCTGCAGATGGTGCTTTCAAGAGGTAAGAAGCCTCAATCATTCCCTTAATTGAGAAATTGAGGCTCCATGTCCAAAGCTATATGGACAAGGAGGATTTGTTTATCTCACCTCTCAAGCACGAGGATGTAATCCTAGGGGCACCATGGTTTGATCCCATGGCTGCCAATGTTAAATTTCTTGAAAGGAAAATCTACTTTAGGTTCAGGGAAAAGCATATGTACATAGATGCTAAGGAGTTGGGTAACACCATACCCATTGTACATACACAAGCTTTCAATAAGTCAATAAAGAGCTCTATTTTCGTGTACATGATTTTTGTTAAAGATTCTCAAAATGAACCTAATGTTTTAGCAAAAGAAAATATAAACAATCACAAGGAATTAAAGTTAACCAATTTTCTCAAGGGATTTCAAGATGTTTTTATTGACGACATCCCTTGTGAACTACCTCCTAAATGAGGCAATGATGACCATGCAATTGAACTTCTTCCAGGAAGTTCACCGCCTGATAAACCTCCTTATAGAGTTTCTCAAGCTCAACAAGAGGAGATTATGCGGCAACAAGTGCATGAGTTAGTTGAGAAGGGCATGGTTAGGCCTAGCTCATCTCCATTTTGTTCACCAGTGTTATTAGTGCAAAAGAAAGACGACACATATTGTATGTGTGTCGACTATAGGGCACTAAATAGGATCACTATCAAGAATAGGTTTCCCGTACCATGGGTAGAAGACCTATTTGATAAGCTACAAGGGTTGACATACTTGAGTAGGATTGACCTAAATAGTGGCTACCATCAAATAAGGATAGTTGATCAAGACATAGTAAAGACCGCATTTCGCACTACATTTGGTCTTTACGATACATTGTCATGCCTTTTGGCTTGACCAATGCACCAACCACATTTAACCGCTTGATGGAGAAGCTATTCAGGCCTTACTGAACTTTTACTGGAGTGCTCTTTGATAATATAATCATCTACTCTAATTCGCTAGACCAACACAAGCAACACCTCCATGTAATATTTCATGTTTTACGAGAGAATAAACTTTATATTAATAAAAAGAAAAGTGAGTTTTTCTTACAAGAGATTCAATATTTAGGTCACATTATCTCTCAGGATGGCATCCATATGGATCCATTAAAGCTAGAGGTAATAAAAGGATGGCCTAATCCAAGAAATCTACATGAACTAAGAAGCTTTATAGGTATGTATGCACACTGTAGACGCTTCATAGAAAAGTTCTCACAAATTGCGGGACCATTACATGACCTAACAAAGAAAAAAATTAGGTATATATGGTCCACCAAGGAGAACAATGCTTTCAAAAAGCTTAAAAAAAAAATTATCTCTCAACTTGTGCTTACACTACTGGATCTCTCAAAGCCATTTGAGGTCCAATGTGACGCTTGTGGTGATTTCCTTGGAGCTGTTTTGATCCAAGAAGGACACGCCATAGCCTATGAAAGTCAAAGGCTCGACCGTGTTGAGCAAGCTCTAGGCATATATGAGAAGGAACTCTTAGCAGTTCTACATGCTCTAGATTCATGGAAGCACTATTTATTGGGGACTCCTTTCATTCTGCGGTCGGATCACCAAAGCCTTAAGTACTTCATGACGCAGACCAAGCTCTCCAACAAACAAATGAGGTGGGTAAATTTCCTTTTGCAATTTCATTTTCATATTGCTCACATTGCTGGCAAGCATAATCAAGTAGCCGATGCACTCTCAAGACGACCAAGAGTGAATGCGGTTTCCATATAAACTTACAACAATGATCTATCTTCTATGATAGATGAGTATGCTATTGATCCCGTTCTAGAGATGTGATTTTAGCCCTTGCACTAGGGAAGAAGGAAGAACCATTTACCCTACAAGATGGTTATCTTCTCTATGGCAATAGACTATGTATTACTAATCACTCAGTGAGAAAGTAATGTATGAATATCATGCTCCTCCTTATGCGGGGCATAGAGGGAATCAATCTACCTAAAGGGGATATAAATATATTTCTATTGGCCTACCATGAAAGCAAGCAAACAAGAGTATGTTTCAAAATGTGTGGTATGCCAAAAGATGAAGTTTGATAGAGGGAAGCAACCTGGATTGCTTCAACCTTTACCAATCCCTAATTCACCATGGGAGAGCATATCCATGGATTTTATCTTTGGATTACCTAAGTATATTCATGGGAATACAGGAATATGGACGATAGTAGACAGGTTTAGCAAACAAGCACATTTCATACCTGTCAAAAACACTATCAAAGCCCATCAAATGGCAACCCTCTTTATATCACAAATCTTCAAGTATCACGGCTTTCCAATGTCCATAGTGTCGGATAGAGATCCCAAACGGATGGCCAAAGTGAAATAGCTAACATAACCATTCTTGATCTACTAAAAGCTTATGTCACAGAAGTAGATCAAAAGTCCCAATGGGAGAAGTACTTACCCTTAGTGGAGTATGCTTACAATAACAATGTACATACTTCCACGGGAAAAGAACCTTTTGAGGTGATAGAGGGAAGATAAAAAAGTCCCTTGCTACTCAAGGTACATGGAAAGATCTTCGCTGCTGCAGATGAGTATACTCGAGACCTGCAAGAATCTTTCCAAAAGATTAAGGATGCTATATCCATCTCTCAGCAAAGGAAAAAGGTTGCTGCTGATAAGCACATAAGAGCCTAACCTTTAAACAAAATGATTGGGTCTTGCTTAAGTTTCCTAAGGCTTGATTAAGGCACACAACAAGCAAGAATCCTACGGGACACCAAAAGTACTATGCTAAGTTAGCAAAAAGGTACTATGGTCCATTCCAGATTCTTAGACCAATAAATAAGATGGCCTATCAACTCAAGTTGCCCAGCCATTGGCTCATACACAATGCTTTCCATGTGAGCCTACTAAAGCCTTATAAAGGAGATCCACCTCAAGAACCAATTATTGAAGACCCACAGGAGATCAAGGACCAAGAAGAGGTGCTACAGCCCAAGCCCACAGCCCAAGCCCATTCTTCGACATGAAGACAAGGTATTACGAGCCTATAAGATTATCCGATGATATCTTATTAAGTTTAAGAACTATCCTTTTGAAGACGATAGATGGATGCAAGGCATACAATTAAAGAATAACCTAAACCTTGTCAATGCTTACAACGCTTCCCTAGAGTAAGCAAATGTAAATATGTTTAGATAAACAAAGTTTTTGTCTTATAAGACTCTCCTTTTCTTTATTTGCACACATGTTAATGAGTATGCATGCTTACGATCATGTTTGTGGAGACGACGTCTCCCGAACACCAAGTAGAGCTAATGTGTAGACATGCTTGCAGCAGCTAAGTCTCTGAAGCACCAAATGGACTAGTCATCCATGATTCTAGAAAGATGTCATAGGGTAAAATAGGGGTCCTCTACCAACTAGCAAAGGCAATAATGACTAGGCTGTATCTTCTCTACCTCATACTCAAGGACGACTATGATTTCAAAAGAGAGGTAATGTCATAACAAATAATATCTAATACTCTCAAATGATTTTCTCATGTTAAACTTGAGAGGGCCATACCCAGACTTGACCCTACTTACCTCCCTCAGTCCTCCAGACCGTTCCAGGGAATGATGTAGATCTATCTACAAGTATCCCTCCCACTTGGGACCGACACTCAGACAAGACTCCGGTCTATCTCGAATGCCAACCCAAGGGGGTACTTCTCTGATACCACTTGAGAGGGCCATACCTAGACTCGACCCTACTCACCTCCCTCAGTCCTCCAAACCATTCCAGGGAATGACGTAGATCTATCTGCAAGTATCCCTCCCACGTGGGACCGACACTCAGAAAAGACTCCGATCTATCTCGAATGCCAACCCAAGGTGGTACTGCTCTGATACCACTTGTGAGGGCCATACCCAGACTCGACCCTACTCACCTCCCTAAGTCCTCCAGATCGTTCCAGGGAATGACGTAGATCTATCTGCAAGTATCCCTCCCACTTGGGACCGACACTCAGACAAGACTCTGGTCTATCTCGAATGCCAACCCAAGGGGGTACTGCTCTGATACCACTTGTGAGGGCCATACCCAGACTCGACCCTACTCACCTCCCTAAGTCCTCCATACCATTCCAGGGAGTGACATAGATTTATCTGCACGTATCCCTCCCACTTGGGACCGACATTCAGACAGGACTCCGGCCTATCTCGAATGCCAACCCAAGGGGGTACATCCCTTCATTCAATGATTCTATCCGCCTCTCATAATCAATTTGTCCTTGATAGCTTTACGCACCCAAAATCGTGGTCTTTAGTCTTGATTCTCTTGATATTTAACTTGAGGATCTGCTCTTGCTTTCTTGTTCTCCCTTGGTTCATGGCGATAACCCCTTTTTCCTGACAAGTAGGCACGGCAGTTATAACTTTCCCCTAAGAAGAGGGATCTTGCAATCCTACCTGATCTCGCTCGTCCCTCATTACCCATTTTTTATCCAACGTAGTCCTAACGTTTAACATAAAATTTTTAGATCAACATCTGGCCATCTGCCCTTCGGATCCGCCCACCCACCGAACCATTTCATGAAATTCCCTTCCCGAGGTAGTACTTAAGTACTACAAAATCAGGGAAGACAGTCTATCAGACATTGTCAGACAACAAGCAGCATGCAAACTGTTGCATACCCTCATTCAGGGAAATTCATCTGGTTGTTCCCACCAGATCTTTATTTAGAAACTTTTAATTCATTTCCTTTCCTTTATCTGCTATAATTAACTTGTAGCTAGTTTCCTAACTAATCATGCAACACATTTAGTTTCAACCAATTCGTCTTACCTCCCCATTCAGGCCAAGATAATCGGTTACAAGCCATCAAAATGGCACCACCTTCACAATATTTCCCAGAATTAAGTGTTTGGGAAAGGCTCATCAAGTATTTCCTAAGCATTTTATTTTCGAGAGGTATAGCACCTTTTTGGTGACAGATGCACATGATAGCCCCTATATTCCTAGCCTTTCCAGTTCCTTTTTAAGCAACCAAGTCGAACAAATTTCCTTAATTAAATTCACATCATCCTTCCTGAGTATAACCTTCTATTCCAACTATTGGCATCAGGCCATACTTGGCTTATGGCCGATTTCCAATAAGATACCGCGGGTACTTCACCCGACCGGGCAAAAATAAAACAAACCCATTCATCCCTTATCCCTTGGGCATGAATGACCTACATATAACAACTTGCCGGTTACGCTGCCCTAGCCAAAAAGGGCCAATCTACGACAAGTTCCCCAAGAGAATCCTCTCAATGGGCCGGCCTTTCAATCAAATTGACCCCAAGAAGATCCATCTTGGTTATCAGTCATTTCCAGACAATCTTCAAAACTCCTAGTTAAATCTATGTTTTGCAATGGGCTATCCCTATCACCTCTTGAGATTCCTTTTGAACTCCTAGTTGGTAATTTTCAGGTTCATTCATTTATCAACCTTAATTCCTACTTTCATTAATTATCTACCAGCCAAGTTTATTTAGAAAATACAAGCGAGTTTTTGCCAGAGGCATTTGATAGTTAATGTTTCTTTGGAAATGCCAACTTTTTAAGTTCAATCTCCGTTTTGTCGATTCCCCAGGTTTTTGCAATCCTTTGCAATCCTTTGCCATCCATGGAAGCTTGTAGAGTTTTCGGTTCAAACAACACGGAGATCAATTCCGCGAAGTTATCCCTTATCTCCCCCATCCCGTATTTGCAAACAAACTTGAAATTAAAAACTTTAGAAATATTCTTCAATACCAAAAATTGATCTACTTCTATTGAGCTTAGACAACTACTCTTTTCTTATGGTACCTAGGTTTCCATTTTTAGGAAGCTAGAAGGTCTTCCTATAATTTATGAGTTTTCGAGCTTTCCATTAAAGCTTAAACCTAAAAATGCAAGGTAGTCACTAAAGTTTACACCTAAGTGCAAGTTACCATTAAAGATTAGCTTAAGAGTGTAAGTATACATTTGAAACTTAACTTAATGATGTATAGGTACTCTTAGCACTTAACCTAATTGCGAGGTTTCCATTAAAGCTTAAACCTAAAAATGCAAGGTAGTCACTAAAGCTTACACCTAAGTGCAAGTTACCATTAAAGCTTAGCTTACAAGAACAAATCTACCTTTTAAGCTTAACTTTATGATGCATAGATACTCTTATCACTTGACCCTAATTGCAAGGTTTCCATTAAAGCTTAAACAAGGTAGTCACTAAAGCTTACACCTAAGTGCAAAGTTACCATTAAAGCTTAGCTTACGAGTGCAAGTATACCTTTGAAGCTTAAATTTATGATGCATAGATACTCTTATCACTTAACCCTAATTGCAAGGTTTCCATTAAAGCTTAAAACTTAAAAATGCAAGGTAATCACTAAAGCTTACATCTAAGTGCAAAGTTACCATTAAAGCTTAGCTTACGAGTGCAAATCTACCTTTGAAGCTTAACTTTATGATGCGTAGATACTCTTATCACTTAACCCTAACTGCAAGGTTTCCATTAAAGCTTAAAACCTAAAAATGCAAGGTAATCATTAAAACTTACATCTAAGTGCAAAGTTACCATTAAAGCTTAGCTTACGAGTGCAAATCTACCTTTGAAGCATAATTTAGTGATGCATAACTACTATTAATACTTAACCTTAATTCCAAGGTTACCATTAAAGCTTAAACCAAAAATGATGCACATAAACCTTCCTAGTATTAAAACACATGGATTAATAATCTTACTAGAAATGAAGATTACCTCGTCTAAGAAAGAGGGAAGTGGGGTTGCACTACAAGAGGTTGTGTGCTCTTGTGACGCTGTTAGCGACGGAAATACACTGGGTTTTTATAACCCCCGGCATCGCTAAAACTGTCGCTACGAGAGCGTCGCTGTATGCATCGCTATAAGCGTCGCTATGAGCGTCTCTATATAGCGACGGTCATAGCGACATTTACACATAAGACTATAGCGACGCTCATAGCGACGCTACAGAGCCATAAATAGCGACGGTTATAGTGACGCCCGAGAGATTTTTTTTTTGGTGACAGGGCATTGAATGCCCTGCCACCCATCAACCATATTGTACTTGATTCACTTTTTAAAAAAAGTGCAAGGGTAGATAATAGACCCAAAATAGTCACCCACAAGACGCATTGTTTGCAAAATTGACAATTGTACACATCATAGGCAAAATGAATTGATTGGCAAATGTAATAATGACAATTGTACAACATCATAGGCATAAAGAATTGATTGGCAAAAGGAACTGCGGTGACAAATGTAATAAGATACATGGTTCAAAAAGACGTATAAAATCCGTCTCATGATACATAAGCTATGAGAAACCCTAAACTAATGCTATCTAGCTATGGCTAAACTGACGTCGTCTAGTCAGACGTCTCATCGTGTCCAAGCGGCGTATCTGTCGGATTCTGCAAAAAAAGACAATAAGACAGCTTTCAGTAAGTATAAACATATAACGACATTTATAAAACAATACAAAAAATAGAAAAGAGTAAACCCTAATACTAACCATGCCGCCGCGAGAACTGAGAATGTCCATCAGAGCGTTTAAGCCCTTCCTGCCTGCGTACTCGCGCTCGTACGGTGTGGGATCACGTCCTGTCATCGACCACTGTCAAAACATACAAAGATTTCATTATGTTAGAATTAAAAAACTCATAAACCCTAAACTATCGAACATAAAGAGCAATGCGAAAACACTTACAAAATCGGCCTCAAATGATGCCCATCCATCGCTCCCCAAGTGGTGCGAGCTCCCTGCCTCTACTCGTGCTCTGGCTGCATCCTTTTGTTGCTTCCACTTGTCGGGATTCTCACGCGCTGCTTTCTTCGCATTCTTCCAATCTTCTTTGGCCAGCCAATCTGGCCTGTTCCACCCATTCTTGATTTCTTTTTGCACTTCGGAACGCTTGTGTTTGCAGTATTCGCGCATTCGAATCTTCATCAGGTCTTCATTGAAGCGCTGATCCCGTGTTGGAACGGGAAACTCATCATGAAGTATGCTGATGACTCTGTTTTTTAAATCACTTGGTACTTCACTCAATTTGTTTAGTATGTAGTGTCTAAACAGTTGAGAGCAAAGACCACGCATGCGCGAGATCACCTTCTTGTCGTCATCATCCATGATGATGCCGCCGCTAAAGTCGACGCAGTAAGACAAGCCCTCTGGCCGGTGACGCGTGAACCTGGGTGTCCCGGCAGGGGTCTCTAGCGGCGTGTCGATGGGGGTACGGACGTCAGGTGTCTCCACCGGCGTATGGGCCCCAAAGCGAGGAGTGTCGAGTGGGGTGGCTCCTGGCGGAGTAGGTAGAGGTGTGTAGCTGCTAGGAACAGTCAGCCGTGCAAAACCTGGCGTAGATGGTGATGCTGTGGCTGGTGTGGGGGCGGGCAAAGAAGGGGAGGGTAAAGAGCCTCGTCGAACACGAGGCGGTGTGGAGGCATCGGTGGCAGAATCCCCACAACAACCGCCACCGCCACCACTAGAGCGCCGGTGTCTAGACGAGTGTGAAGCTCGTCTCGTCGACGCCGAAGCTTCGGAGCGCGCCGAATGCTCCGAAAGAGAGGGAGATGCGGATGGAGTAGGAACGCGCGATGATGCGCCAGAGCGATGACGCTCCACGTACCATTGTCTCTGCTGCGGTGACAAAGAAGAAAGAAACTCCTCATCATCCATACCTGCATTAAACACACGAATATTTAAACTTAATATTGAATGAATAGAGTAGACAATGACGCAAAGACCATTACATACAATGACGTAATGACGCATAGAAATACAATGACGCAATGAATTGAGTGATAGAAGAGGCAAGTCAAAAACTCAGAATTTTCAATCAAAAGATGTGAGCATGAGTAGAAAAGAGCGTTATACACCATGGAAGGTACTTAGAGAGCCAGAGCTTTTACAACACGGAGCAAAATTGTTCAAATACAATATTTGTGGCTTTAAGAGATCTCTCTCTCATCCTCGCATAACTCAGCATAACTTCCTATATCTATATAGAGCTCTCCGTTTAAACACATATCCTCTGTTTTATTTTGTAGCTCCTCTGCATGCACCCCATATAGAGTAGTAGCATCGGTATGCTCGTCTGGCACCACCGCAGCGGCTTCTGATTGAGCATCTTCTCTGATCTCCTCCATTGATGCCGTTGTGATTGGCACATGGTAGCCTTCATATGTCCTTGCACTACGAGGGGCTACCTCTATGACGTACCACCAGTTTGATGTAGACTTTGTAGGATGAAATATTACCTGCCAGAGCCACATAACTTACATGAGAGCTTTCAAGCACATAACTTGTAAAAGGGGGATGTTAACTATTTACATACTTACTTGTTCACAATGCTCGGGTAGTACGAAAGTGTCTCTTAGGTCAGTCCATTTCTTAGTAGAATCCACCTCAAGAAAACCAGACTCTCCTCTACGCACAGTAGCGTTGCGACCCTCCATGATTATCTTGAACCATTGCACGTCGAACAAGTCGACAAAAAATCCTCTGTAATCGATCCTCAAAATCTCTTGCAGCGTGCCGAAGTAAGTGAGTTCCGCCACCACAGGATCTGCATCAGAGGAATGTCGTCGACTAGACTGTTCAAATTTTGCCATGATTCCACAATCTTGAGTAAAACGCTTTTTGTCGATTCGTTCCACCCTAAAATGTCGACCTTTACACCATGCTGCTGTGTATGACTTATACTACAACGAACAAAGATTATGAGTGGCCGTTCAAACGTTTATAAATAAAGTCACTTGCTAGTCGTACATTGCAAACTTACCTTGGTCGCGCAACCCCGAGAGTACTCCCACTCTTCCTCAGTCACTTCGTCACCGCATTGTTGTGCGCTTTTCAATTGGTTGTGCAACCATCTTAAGCTGATGAAGGTTGGTAGGCTCTCCAGAACCGTCGGATAGTGCATCGGTGGTCGTCTTCCCCGTCTCCACTCGATTCGTGCCCTTTGTTGCTCTTGCTTTGCATCCTCATATTGTGAAATCCACTTTTGCATCACTGGATTGTGAAGCATGCAAAATCGGTTGATTTTAGCCTCTAGATCTTCCGTCCTCTTCTTCTCAACACCGAGATTGCACATGACAATCCCAGATATGCGCTCATCATCTATGGTTCGCCATAGCGTGTCCCGGGCTTTATCAAATCCGTCTAGCCACTCTCCAATGTACACTAGGGACTCTGATACCAACCAACCTTCTGCCATGCTACCCTCCGGACGTGCCTTTTGACGCACATATCCCTTAAGCGTTTTCATGAAACGTTCTAAGAAGAACATCCATCTGGAATGAACTGTGCTAGCTATTTTCACCTCATCAACTATGTGAACAAGAAGATGCACCTGAATGGTTAGCATGGTAGTAGGAAAATGTTTCTCAAACATGCACACAAGCTCCGCAGCATTTAGTTTGGCGAATGGTATGGAGTCTACGTTGATCTCCTTTTGTGAGATCCATTGCACCAGCTTTGCAAGTTTGTAGATTGTGTTACGGATGTCGAGAGACAAACATCCCTCAATGGCAACCGGTAAAATAAACTGTAAAGTATGTGCAGCAATGATATTAAAGTCCACTATGAACGTACCTGACACATTTTATGCCAATCGTGTGACTTCAAACCGGTAAGCTTTCCTTCTTTAGTAAAACACGTTCGGAGCGAGTGCATTACGCCAATGGGGGTCCGCAAAGATCGAATGGTCTCTTTTACTTTGCGTTCTTGGGCTCCTGTGAAAATCCATGGTGCTTTAGGAAGTTTTATCGATCCATCAGACGCTGTTTGTGGCCAATATTGCTCCATACGATCCACATTTCTAAGGTCAACTCTGGCTCCCAAAGTATCTTTCTTGCCGGCCAGATGGTCCCATAGTAGATTACCCACATTCTTGAATATGTGCATTGGATCGAGCAAGTGATTGATCATGAGTCGGGGCCAGTATGGTAACTCGTACCATAGAGATAGTCTCTTCATCCCTGGAGGCAATCCGTCATCGCACATCTCCTTCTGCTCTAACCATGCTTGTGCAGACATCCTTGGTGGCTCTCTTCCCAAAAAGCCGTCGCGTAACACATGATTCTCTGGAAGATACGCTTGATGACCTTCGTAGATTTGCTTCTTCAGTGAGGGCGCCCTACGTGCATTCAGTCTAGGTCCACATGTGACACATGCTCTGTATCCGCTTGTTTGAAGCCCTGCATGTATACACATGATAATAGATCAACTATGGGAAAAAACAAGATTTACAGTGTCTGAGTGAGGAGTGTCAATAGATCACCTGAGCATTCTGTTAGCCCGGGATAGTCATGCATGGTCCACATTAGAATGCCTCTGATCAAAGCATTCCGTCGTCCTGTGTGTCGGCTCATATCCACCACCTCTATGCCAATCCACAATTGTTGTAGCTCTTCCAATAGTGGACGAAGATACACATCCATATTCCCCACTTTATATTGCCCTGGCACAATCAAGCTTAGCCATAGGTGCCCCTTCTTCGTAGTCAACCACGAGGGAATGTTGTAGTTGACGATGACAACGGGCCATACACTGTAAGATGTTGATCTTTGACCAAATGGATTTACGCCATCCATAGCCAGGCCTAAGCGCAAATTTCGAGCTTCCCTGGCAAAATCCGACCATGTTCCATCTATATGTTTCCAGGCTGCGCAATCTGCAGGAATTCGTAGCACACCATCCGAAGATTTATTCTCCTCATGCCATGATGCTAGGGAGGCCATGGACTTACATTCGAAGAAATGCTTGATGCGAGGAAGCAGAGGAAAATGTCGCAAAACCTTTTGTGGAATTTTTGTCCCGTGGAGATCTACTCGATATCTTTCGGAATCACATTTCGGACACTTCTCCATGTCTATGTATTCCCCTCTGAAAAGAATGCAGTCATTAGGACAAGCGTGGATAGAATTGTAATCCATCCCCAAGTTTCGCAAAATCTTTCTTGCTTCATCTCGGGAATCTGGCATCACATTGTCAGCTGGTAGTATGTGCTCTTTAAGCAATCTACACAACATAAAAATACGATACAGTCGTGTAAAAATCTATCAGATCATTATACATTTAGATTTTTATTAAAGTAAACTAATTGTAATAGATCACCTGAAAAGCGCTGTGACGCTAGTGTCACTCCATCCAAACTTTGCCTGCATGTTGAGAAGAACCAGGAGTGATTTCAATCTAGACATACGTGCTCCATTATACAATGGCGTATCGGCTTCACTTTTCATATCATCATAGATAAGCCTTTCTGAATCCATGATCGTCTCGATCATTTCATCAATCTTGGGCTCAAACATTGCCTCGTTGGGAATGTGCTCTGCATGATCATCCCCCGAGCTGTCAGAGGCTACATCTTGTGGCCTCACATATGCTGCTTGACCAAAGCGCCTGCGAACACGTCTATTGGGTTGCAAGATTGCTGCTTGTTGGCCAGCGTCAGAGTCCGACGAGTTATAATTGGCAACAACTCGATCTATAATAGATGGATCGAGCTCGCCAAATTCGCGAACGTGCTGCAAAGAAACACGTCTTGTCCGTCGCACAGCATACTTGCATTGATTACAAGGACATAAGACCCTCGTTGAGAGATAGGTGTTTCGGTTGGACGGTCCCACATCCTCGTCACTACTCATAATGAGGATAAAAATCTTATAACCTGGACAACAAATTTAATATTCTATTGGCATTCTTTGTCTTATCTCTCTCTCTCTCTCTCTCTCTCTCTCTCTCTCTCTCTTTACCTCACATTCTCTAGTCATGTCCAATCCCCGCACACCTCGGTCTAGAGGTGCACGGAGATCAGAACCACCGGGTTATAATCTCGTCTTTATTGGTCAATACCTATATTTGTGGGTACAAGAAATCTACAGACCCACGTCTACATGATACTGCATGTAGTGGACAAAACCCCTTTGCCTCTTCTCTAGCTGTAGCACTTCACAGCATCTTAACATCTTTTCACAGTAGATCTTTTCACTGTTCGTCTAACTCTAAACCCTAAACCGTAAGTAATTCTTGCGTGGACTCGATCTAACGTAAATAAGCGTAAATCTAAATAAACGTAAATCTAACTAAAAATAAACCTAAATCTAATTTAACGTAAGTCTACATCTAACCTAATCTTTAACGTCTTTTGGGATAGTTTCCTACGACGTTAAAACTCTCTTCTTCTTGTGTGTGTGTGTGTGTGTGTGGGTAAACCTAAATAAACCTAAGTCTAATCTAATATAACATAAATCTAAATCTAACGTAAATTATGTTATATTAAAAACAAAGAACTAAACTAACAGGGATTATAAGAACCTTAAAACTGATTTAACACATAATTTTTCACATAACTCGGCAAGAGTTGGCATTCTCATCACTAAAGATGTGAGAGTTAACTTCCGGCGGTGATGCTGCCTCATCTCCATCCACATATGACGACAGCAATTGGCCCTTTAGACCGTTCTTGCTCTTGTTACTAACTTTGAAGTTGCTGTTGAAGGACTAGAGGTTGTCTAGATGGTCATTGTGTCGGGGATGTAGTGACTCTTGCCGCCCTGAAGATCCACCTTCTTCCCTATCTTCTGAAGACATTTCACCAGTACTTTTGGATCGACGGAGCCCACCATGAGTGAAGGCAGCAATACCCTATATTCCATTGAGGGCTTTCTTCACCCGCTTCATGCAGGCATCGCAGTCTATGGAGACCTAAATCTAATCTAATATAACGTAAATCTAAATCTAGCGTAAATAAACGTAAATCTAATTAAAAATAAACCTAAATCTAATCTAATTTAACTTAAATAAACCTAAATCTAATTTAACGTAAGTCTACATCTAACCTAATCTTTAACGTCTTTTAGGATAGTTTCTTACGACGTTATAACTCTCTTCTTCTTGTGTGTGTGCGCGTGTGTGGATGTGTGTGCCAATAAAAAGAGATAAATGGTATAACCTTTCTATCACCCATGCCAAGTATGATAGATTGATTATGCCATTTCCCTCTTGAATAATAGGTCTTGAGTTCAACTCCTCGTCGGCTAGATCTTTAGGTCTTTTAATTTTAATTAGTTTCATACGTTAAATTAGTTTCTCTCTCTTCCTCTCTCAATGTGTGTGCATTTTTTTGGATCGTATGCATGTTTTCTCTCTCTTTTCCTCTCTCAATGTGTGCGTTTTTTGTTTATGCATGTTCTCTCTCTCTTTCCCTCTCTCAATGCGTGCGTTTTTTGTTTATGCATGCTCTCTCTCTTTTCCTCTCTCAATGTGTGTGTGCATTCTTTGTTTATGTATGTGTGTGTGCGTTATTGTTTATGTTTGTACTCTCTCTCTCTCTCTCTCTCTCTCTCTCTCTCTCTCTCTCTCAAAAACACTATGTGTGTGAGAGAGAGAGAGAGAGAGAGGGAGAGAGAAAGAGGGGAAGGGAACATGAGAATGAGGAGAGGGAAGGAGCATACCTGGCTCTCCTTCCTCTCCTCGTGTGTGTGTGTGTGTGTGTGTGGAGAAGAAAAAGAGAGAGAGAGAGAGAGAGAGAGAGAGAGAGAGAGAGAGAGAGGGAGAGCGTTACCTGCTCCTTGCTTGAGGGCGCCGAAAAACTCAGATCTGAGATCTGAGTTTTTGGGCGCGCTCTGTTATTTTTTTAGCCCAGTCTGCGTCGCTATGACCGTCGCAAATTTACAAAGAAATTTGCGACGCTCATAGCGACGCCGGGAATTTTTTTTTTGAGCGTCGCTAATATGAATAGCCTCTTGTAGTGTTGAAGTCCTTCTTGAAGAGATGTGAGGCTCAAGGAGGAAGGAAAGGGATTTAGGATGAAGAGGAAGGAGAGGAGAGCTTCTTCACAAAACCCTCAAGGGTTTGGCCTTCAAGAGAGGGAGAGAGCAAGAGCAAGGTCTAATGGAAACCTTGATTTACTTAAGCATAGTCTTGAGCATGGCAATTATGCAAGTAGCTTAGCAATATATGTGTAAAAATACAAAGGAGAGGGGGTGTTTATATAGGAAATGGTGGGTGGAATTCTTTTCTCAATTCCTATTGGACCCCAAATTCTCTTCTCAAATGCTATTGGACCCTATTTCTCTTCTCAAATGCTATTGGATCCCAATTCTCTTCTTAATTCCTATTGGACCCCAATTTTCTTCTTAGTTCTTATCTCTTAACTTTATATTTCAATCAAGTTAGTCCCTTTTTCTCCCAGTTCCCGATCTAGATCAGTTCCCACATGGCTTTTGACGAAGAAGTATAAAAATAGTCTTAATCTTTTTAAGAAAAATATAGGGATGACGTAATTTCTTATCCGAGTAAAGTTTTGTCCGCATGACTTCTTTGTCGGTCTTGCTTTCTTTAAATTATTTTCTAGGTTGAAAAAGTTCTAAATGGCTCTAGGGTTTAGGGAGGGACCTTACAAAACTGATCATTTAATATGGGGAAGTACCAAGAGAGTAAAAGATAGAATAGACCGCGGTCTTTGTCACAGGATCCAAAGGAGGGAAAATAGGGATGCAAAAGGGGATAGCCTGGAAAAGAGCAATGTGCTTCAATGGGGCTTAAAAGACGTAAGGTTCAACTCCATTAAGACTTCCATAGGCTAAGGTTCCAAAAATTAAACCTTTCATCCAATGGCCAAAGTGTAGGGGAATTGGATGGTCATGGGGAAGACTAAATACTGGACACATATCAGGTTCCTAGGCTAGTTGCCCCCAACCTCTCCTCAAATCCTATTGGATGGCCATAGAGGTGGACCAATGAGAATTAGGCTAGAGTAAATTTAGTCTAATCAATTATAAAATTCTTGATGAAAGAACCAATAGAAATTAAGCTCCCTAGAAGACTTT
Source organism: Adiantum capillus-veneris (assembly GCF_014529385.1). Taxonomy (NCBI): domain Eukaryota; kingdom Viridiplantae; phylum Streptophyta; class Polypodiopsida; order Polypodiales; family Pteridaceae; genus Adiantum; species Adiantum capillus-veneris. The sequence goes on from NC_140938.1 coordinate 5,470,767, forward strand.
TGGACAGTCTACCAAGGGGTCCAATGAGCATTCAGCAGCCCAATGGCTTGCTTGATTCCTATTGGCTAGAAGAGAAAAAGGTCCAATGAGAGTTTAGATGTATTTAAATACCTGAAGCTCTCACAAAAGGGGAAAGGGGGGCACATGTCACAAGGCTATCACTTATGCTTCTTAATTGTCATTGGCTAAGCTCTGCAGGAGCCAATAGGATGCCAGCATGAGAAAATTGCAAGAGGGGTCGACCAAGAGAGAGAGAGGGGGCTGATTTTGCAAAGGTATTGAGACACACACACTCACACAACTCATGTGCGAAGAAAAGAACTCCTTCTCTTTCTCCAAGCTTAAATGGAAAGCTCATCATCTTCTCCAAGCTTTTGACAAGGGAGGCCTACATGAACAACTCTTGGCTTTGTGATGCAAATCCAACCAAGAGCCAAGCTTCAATGGCATGCTCATCTCCTCTACCATGCTGATTACTAAGCTAAGCTATGCTATTAGAGTGATTATGTGAGGAGAATACTTCTTTCTCGTAAGATACCTCTTCTTCCTCTCAATCTATCCTCATTCTCTACTAGCTCTCACCATTTCTGAAGGTGTAGGTGTGTGAGGTCTTGGGACTGAGGCTTGGGACACTAGGTGTGATTTTTCAAGCATAATTTGGTGCATGAAGCTTCCATCTTCATTGCACCAATGAGTTTTGTATTGTAAAAAAGTCTCCTTTGATGGGAGAATCTATAGTGCAAAGCCTTTCTGGAGGGGGGACCGGCTCCATGTAAATCCGGTCCTCAGTTGTTGTCAATTATTCTATTTCTCTCTCTTTTTAGGTATTGTCAATGCCAAATTAGCTAGGTGTAAATTGCTATGTTTCTTTCTCAATTAAGTACTCTCTCTCTTTTCTCATTAGGAACTTGCTCTTAATGAAATGCTCACTATGTTATCAATTTCTGCTAAACACAAGTTACTAGTGCATTAAATGTTAGAGTGGGAGCTTTTACCATGTGGTTTGATGGAGCATACAGGAGGGCAATATAGAAGGCATGTGGAGGTGTGGTGATACAAGATCCACATAATAAGGTGTTTTTTTGAAAGCCTACGACTTGGAGGATGTTCACACCAATAATGAGGCAAAGTATCTCACTCTCCATTTAGGTTTGAAACAGTGCATGGAATTCAACATCTCTAGGTTAGTGGTGAAAGGTGATACACTATTAGTCATCAAGCAGTTGCTAGGCCAATGGTAGGTAAAACGGGATTCACTAAAGCATTGGCTCTATGCCATTAAGAAGGTGTTGAAGTTTTTTAAAGAGGTTCAATTCAAGCATGTTAGAAGGGAGCAAAACCAAGAAGTAGATCAACTTGCAAGCAGCAAGAAGGCACAAAGGTTGTCCAAGCTATAGAAGTGGAGGATAGTGCAGAAGTCTCACAAATTTACATTAATAGGAGAGGATCTTATGACCTATGAATGAGATGAAGTGCTGTGAAGGTTACTTTACAATGAAGAAATCGGTATGGTGTTGTAGCAATGTCATGAAAAGAGTGGACATTAGTGTAAAGACCATGTTTTATTTCAAATCTTGAGAGCAGGTTTTTGGTGGCTATCGATAGTACGTGATGTACACTATTGCTACAAAACCTGCCACGAATGTTAGATTATGGGTGAGAGGAGACTGATAGCCAAGTTGCAAGGAGCTATTATCGCCGAAAATGCTTTTGAGAAGTGGGGCTTGGACGCCATTTGTCCACTCCCAAAGTCGACAAGTAGAAAAAAATACATTGTCCTGGCGATTGACTACCTTACCAGGTAGGTCGAAGCCAAACCTGTGAAGGAGGTAAATGATCATGTAGTAGCTGAGTTAGTTTTTGATAGCATTTGTTGTTGTTTTTTAGTGCCATGGGTGCTTGTGTCGGATAGAGGATAGGGGTTTAGAAGTAGACTTATTAAGGCTTTGGCAGAGAAGCTGGGCATTCAATACCAGTTTTCTTCACCTTATCATTCTCAATGAAATGGTTTGCTAGAAAGTGCAAATGGCCAAATCATAAAGATGCTAACAAAGTATGTTTACAAGCAAGAGGCGGAGTGTGAAGTGAATATCAAAAAATATTTGTGGGCATACAGGACGTCCTACAAGGCGGTGACCAATTTTACTCCATTTGAGTTAGTCTATGATAAGGAGGCACTGTTCCCACTGCATATGAAATTGGGTGCTTTAAAGGGGATGTGGCGATGTAATGCCACATAGAAGGGGATGCTACATGACCAAATTTTTAGTCTCCAAGCTTTGAAAATGAAAAAGGAGGCAACAATAGATTATTATGTAAAGCAGCACGAGAAGCAAATTGCTAAGTTTAATCAGAGTTTGCCTGATAAAAAGAGAGAAGAAGGTGATTTGGTGATGAAGTACGAGAGCTATTTGGATTTTAATTTCCAAAATAAGTTCAAGAAGAAGTGGAAGGGTACGTACAAGGTACACAAAGGTTTTCCAAACGGGACCTATCAATTAATAAGGGCAAATGGAAAACTGCTTAGAAACAAGCTGAACAGGGTGCTGCTTAAGCTGCATTGACAGGGGCTTAGTGCCTGATGTAAACCATGTCATAAAATCTAATATCTAACCAACCCAAAGGATTTTCTCATATTAAACTGATCATTTAATGTGGGAGAATAAACGGGAACAAGGGTTAAGATATAGACATGTGCTTATAGATCTATCTCAACACAGGGCCAATGGTAAAAGGGCCCAGATGAGAGATGGTCTATCAAAGAGCAAGGCTAACCAATGGAGCATAAGACCTTAGGGTTAGCTTCATTGAATACCTTTAATAGTTAGTATAAAAGTCCTTTGACCTTAGGTAAACTAGGGTTGAGCTTGAGGTGGGAACCCGACCCAAGCTTGAGGTGCTTGAGGTGGGAACCCCGGCCCAAGCTTAAGGTGCTTGATGATTGAGGTGTTTGAGATGCTTGAGGTGATTGACATGCTTGAGATGCTAGGGCTGTCCTTGAGGTGAGAACACAACCCAAGCTTGAAGTGCTTAAGGGCCAAGCTTGTGGTGGGAACTGGGCCTAGGCTTGAGGGGCTTGAAGGGCTTGAGGTGTCAAAAGTCAAAATTCAATCCCTACAAGGAGGGGGTGAGCTCTACATGAGGGGGGATGAGAGAGAACACACACACACACACACTCACTCACTCACAGAAGGCATGCCTAGTACAAAGAAAGCAAAGGGGACACTTGTAAAGTTCCTCCTCATGTTGCCCTCATGGTGTGCCTGAAGCCTATTGGTTAGCCACCCAAGGGAGCCAATGATAATTTAGGAGATTTCATTAATTATATTTGCATTTATCAAGTCCTCTCTCTCAAAGGGGAAAGGGGGACACTTGTCCCAAGGCTACCCTTGTTGCTTGGCATCTCCTGCTTATGATTGGCTAGGCTTGGAGGGGTCCAATGAGCTTCAAGCATGAGCTACCAGGTGGGGTCGACCAAAGCAAGCTAGGGGGTTGCATTGAGGGGTATACTCTCCCACACACACTCACACACACTCTCCTTATGCATTGTGCAAAGTGCAAGAGCTCCCTCTCCTTGTCCAAGGAAGTAGAGGTTGAGAGTCTACACCAACACTTTTGGCTATGGAGTGCAAATCCAACCAAGAGCCATGCTTCAATGCTTAATCTTGCCATCTTCTCCATCTTCATTACTGTGCTATTATATATGCTAGAAAGAAGAGTTATGATAGGTGAGGAACTAATTCTTTCTCCTATGAAATGTTTCTTCTTCCTCTTCCCTACCCTCATTCCTTGCTAGCTCTCTCCACCTTCGAAGGTGTTTGAGGTCTTGCAACTGAGGCTTGGGATAGTTAAAGCTTTCTTCAAAGTTTATGTTATGCTTGTGATGCATGAAGCTTTTCATCTTCATTGCATCACCTAGGTCATAAGGAACACAAAGATTGTATTGTAACAAGTCTCTCTTAATGGGAGAACTCATAATACAAATGCCTATTGGAGGGGGGACCGGCACCACATAAATCCAGTCCTCAACTGTTGTCATGTTCTCTAAACTCTCTCTCTTGCAAAACTATTGTTCATGGAAAGCTAGCTAAATGCTATGTTAATGTTGCTACTATCAATTATTTTCACCCGCTATGCTCACAAAGTAATTTCTCAAAAGTACTCTCATTAATTTCCACTACTCTCAAGTTAATAGGCCAATTCCATTACATTGGTGTCAGAGCATTTGGTTTGTCTTTTCTTGCTTAAGAAGAGAGGTCCTTAAGTAGCCTATAAATGGTTGATTTTGCTAATTATATTAGGGTAAGTGGAACTGGGATCTATTATCGGTTTTGTTGAGCCCATTATGTGGGATATGGTGCACACCTTGGGATCTTTGGACTTAATAATGGAGTCTTTTTAGACTTGCCTACAGCTCTACCATTATTGAGCCATAAGAAGTACAAAAGGAGCTAGCCCTCTACAACTCTGCTATGTTAGACCTACTCCGCTACTCTCTATAATTAACCACTTCGAGCTATGGGTGTAGATACTTAAGAGCCGATTTTCAAAGGCTAAGAGGAGTGGAAACTAAGGTTCTGAATTGCCAAAGCATACATTAAGTACATACATAAATTTTGTTAACATGGCTGACAATAATCAAGAGAGTAGAATGAACATTGATAGCTTTGATTTTGCACATGAAGGTGCTAATGATGATGCCTCCATGTTCATGAATTATCTCGTTACTAGGTTGCAGCAAGCTATGGGCAACCCTGCTTTGCAAGCCGAAGTTACTCAACAACTTCGTGCTTATGTAATTTCCCTTCCTCTCCAAGAGGAGAGAGAGCTTAGGAGGCCTCTTGAAGAGACCCCCAAAAGAAAACTATCTCCCATTCAAGAGGAGGAATCCAAAGAGCAAGAAAGCAATGAAACTTTAAGTTCCTCTGAAGATGTGGCTCCACAAAGATAGCGGTCTAGACGATCGCCTACTCCTCCCAAGAGGAAAAGATTAACACACAGTCCCTCTCCTCATCATTCCAAAAGAGAAGAGAGGAAACAAAGGAAGAAAAGGGCTAGGAAGAGGTCACCCTCTTCCAAACTCTCTCCTGAAGAGCTTGAAGCTTTTTGCAAGGACCATAAGTGTTCAAGTGGGGGGAGCAAGGACATGGCTATCATTCTTGCCCCAAAAAGAATACTCGCAATGAGACTCCTAGGGCTTCCACCATCGAAGCTCCAGAAGAGGATGTTCATTGCAAAGGATAATCACTTTCCTATGCTTGGGGAAAGGTAAGAGAGCATGATGCCTTCATCTTGTTTGACCCTGGCTCTACTCACAACTTCATATCAACGGAGTTGGCCACCAAGTTGGGCATTCAAGATTTTGAGATGGGAGATATGGTAATGGCTAGCACAGCTTTCAAGGGACAACAAGACTTTGTTACTCACTTGATTGGGAAGTTGAGGCTTCATGTCCAAAGATATGTCAACAAAGAAGACTTTTTCATCTCTCCTCTTCAACATGAGGATGCTATCCTAGGTGCGCCATGGTTTGGTCACATGGCTACCAATATGAAGTTCCCTAAAAGGAGAATCAACTTCACCTACATCGGAAAGAACATGTATATAGATGCTAGTGAGCGTGGTCGCACTATTCCACTTGTAAATCCTCCTGCTTTTGATAAGTCAATGAAGAGCTCAGTTTTTGCGTACATGATTTTTTGTCAAAGAGCCTCTAAAAGATCCTAATGTTTCATCAAATGTAAATGGTAGGAATCAAGAAGAGTTAAACTTGTGTAATTTTCTAAAAGGATTCCAAGATGTGTTCATCGATGATATCTCTATGTACTTACCTCCAAAACGAGGAGATGATGACCATCGCATTGAGCTCTTTCCAGGAAGCTCACCGCCTAACAAGCCTCCTTATCGAGTCTCACAAGCTCAACAAGAGGAGATCATGAGGCAAGTACAGAAATCGGTAGAAAAAGGGATGGTGAGGCCTAATTCCTCTCCCTTTTTTTCTCTAGTCCTTTTAGTGCAAAAAAAAGATGGTACATACCATATGTGTGTGGACTATCGAGCACTAAACCATATCACTATAAAAAACAAATTTCCCATGTCTCGGGTAGAAGATCTGTTTGATAAGCTACAAGGATGTACCTACTTCTGTAGGATTGACCTTAAAAGTGGCTACCATCAAATAAGGATAGAGGATGAAGATATCCTAAAGACCACGTTTTGCACAATGTTTGGCCTTTATGAATATCTAGTCATGCCTTTCTTGACTAATGCACCAGCTACGTTCAATTGTCTAATGGAGAATTTTTTTAGACCTTATCGCAAATTCACTGGAGTGTTCTCTGATGATATCATCATCTACTCCAAGTCTTTGGAGGAACATAAGCAACATCTCCTGGACCAAGTGATTTTTCAAGCATTGAGGGAGAATAAGCTTTTTCTCAACCAAAAGAAAAGTGAGTTTTTCCTTCAAGAGATTCAATACCTAGGTCAAATTATCTCTCAAGATGGTATCCGCATGGATACATCGAAGTTAGAGGTAATAAAAGCATGGCCTAACCCAAGGAATCTACATGAGCTAAGAAGCTTTATTGGTATGTGCGCATACTGTAGACGCTTCATAGCAAAATTCTCTCAAGTAGCAGGACCACTACATGACTTAACTAAGAAGAACCTTAAGTATGTATGGACTACTAAGGAGCAAAATGCTTTTGATAAGCTCAAAGAGAAGCTTACTTCCCAACCAATCCTCATGCTTCTGAATCTCTCAAATCCATTTGAGGTCCAATGTGATGCTTGTGGTGATTGACTTGGAACAGTTTTGCTTCAAGAAGGGCATGCCATAGCATATGAGAGCCAAAGGCTCAATACAAACGAACGAGTCTTGGGCATTTATGAGAAAGAGCTTTTAGTTGTTCTTCATGTCCTAGACACATGGAAGCACTACCTACTGGGGACTCCATTTATCCTACGAACCGACCACCAAAGTCTCAAGTATTTCATGACGCAAACCAAGCTTTCCGACAAACAAATGAGGTAGCCAAATTTTCTTTCACAGTTTAATTTCCATATTGCTCAAATTGTTGGTAAGCACAATCAAGTGGCCGATGAACTTTCACGATGACCAAAAGTTAATGCAGTGTCTATAGCTACTCACAATGATCTATACTCTATGATAGATGAGTATGCGACTGACCCTGACTTTAGAGACATAATGTCAGCCCTTGCTTTGGGGAAGAAAGAGGAACCATTCACCTTGCAGGATGGTTATCTTCTCCATGAAAATAGCCTATGTGTTATCCATTCCCTTCGTGAGAAATTTATGTATGGATCCCATGCTCCTCCCTATGTGGGGCATAGAGGTATTCAACCTTCTCTTCGAGGAGTAGAGTCGTATTTCTATTGGCCTACCATGAAAGTGGACATACAAGAGTATGTTTCAAAATGCGTAGTATGCCAAAAGACCAAATATGATAGAGGGAAGCAACCTGGATTACTCCAGTCATTGCCTATCCCAAATTCACCATGGGAGAGTATATCCATGGGTTTCATCTTTGGATTGCCCAAGTCTATCCATGGGAATAAGGGAATATGGTTCAGTAGTCGACAGGTCTAGCAAGCAAGCACACTTTATTCCCGTCAAAAAGACTATTAAGGCACACCAAATGGCATCTCTCTTCATATCACAAATTTTCAAACACCATGGATTACCAACATCCATCGTGTCAGATAGAGATCCTAGAATGACCAATAATTTTTGGAAAGGTATCTTTGAAAAACTAGAAACAAGATTGAATTTCTCTTCAGCCTATCACCCACAAACGGATGGCCAAAGTGAGATAGCCAATCTTACGATACTCGATCTACTCAAGACTTATGTTACCGAAGTAGAACAACACTCACAATGGGAAAAATACTTACCTCTTGTAGAGTATGCCTACAATAATACTGTACATACTTCTACGGGAAAAGTACCTTTTGAGATCATTGAGGGAAGAACTAAAAGTCCCTTGTTACTCAAAGTACATGGGAAGATCTTGGCCGCTGATGAGTATAGTCGTGACCTATAAGAATCTTTTCAAAAGATTAAGGAGGCTATATCCATCTCTCAACAAAGGCAAAAAGCTGCTGCTGACAAGCACAGAAGGCCTTAACGTTCAAAGAAAATGATTGGGTCTTACTCAAGTTTCCTAAGGCTCGATTAAGGCAAACGACGGGAAAAAATTCTACGGGCCATCAAAAGTATTATGCTAAGCTAGCAAAAAGATATTATGGTCCTTTCCAAATTTTGAAGCCTATCAATGAGATGGCCTACCAACTCAAGTTGCCCAACCATTGGTTCATACACAATGCCTTTCATGTGAGCCTACTTAAGCCCTACAAAGGAGAGCCACCAAGTGAACCAATTATTGAAGACCCTCCCAAAGTTGAAGACCAAGAAGAGGTGCTACAACCCAAAGCTATCCTTCAGCATGAAGACAAGGTACTACGACATGGTAAGATTATCCAAGGGTATCTTATTAAGTTCAAAAATTATCCTTTTGAAGATGCTAGATGGATGCAAGGAAAATAACTAAAGGATAGTATTGAGGCAGCAGTCCGAGGTGGGGCAACAAGAGAGGAGACCTCTAAACATCCCTCAAGGCTCCCGTGCTGCTCAATTGGGGCTAGGGCAATCACAAGCACACCACAACAACAAACCCACAGCCAAACCCAAACAAGATAGCGACACCACCTAGTTATGGTATGCGAACTAGGACACAAGAGAGATTTTGTCACAACCAAGAAGATGCACCACAAAACGCACACAAGAAACCTCACACCAAGACACACCAAATGGAGTAGAGCAATCTAGAGCAAAGGGAAGAGAGAGAGGAATGGAACTTGTGTAATACCTTATTTGTGACTTGTATGGAGATGGTTCATTATGATGTTATCGTAGATCTTGTACAAAACTACTCAATGCTTAGTGAATGCTAAACATTTCCAACGCACACACACTCTCTTAGGGTGTGGGAGACCTCTCACCACAATACCCTCTTACAGTGGACACAAAATTGGCAATGAAAACACACTAACACAAGATCAAATAATAAAAACTTAAAATACACAAGTCACCTTGAATTCACCAAACCCGTATTGCACAAGTGGAAGAACGAAGATTTGAACGTCGAATCACGCCTTTGATGCACCAAACCTCAATTTATTTATGATGGAGGAACATATACAATAGTGGTTTTGAGATTTTTAGCTCTCGCTCTCTAACTTCCAATGTGTAGCTTGAGGCTTCTCTCACACCAAAAGTGAAGAGCACAAAGTGGTTGCTACGCCTAAGTCTCTTCTCACGCATAGAGTGTTGGGGTGCTATGTGAGATATTGGAGGTTTTTTATAAGAAGGAGAGAGGCCTCTTTATAGGTTGGAGACCTCTCATTAAGATTATTGGAAATCCTAATTTACAAGGTAAAAAATCAGGATTATGATTTTTTCTTATATCAAAACATTGCGGGCCTTCTTTGTCTGCTTGAGTCATGGATGTGGGCTCAAAAGAGAGCATTATTGATGGTAGATAAATTGAAACTAGAGTTTTAAGGAAAGGGGGGGGGGGGGAGAGAGAGAGAGAGAGAGAGAGAGAGAGAGAGAGAGAGAGAGAGAGAGAGAGAGTTACTATGCACATGTAGGCTTGAGGTGGGGTGCCTTTTATGGTTAGGTCAATGGCTATTTTGTGTAAGTATGTTAGTTGTGGTTAGTGTTAGTAATCACTAAAAAGCTAATGATATATTTACAATGGGTAGAATGAGGTGGATGGTTGAATGAAGTGAGTAAGTCCTTGTGCTGGTGAAGCTAAAAAGATGTTTTAGACTTACTTGTGTAGGTTCTCAAAATGACTATCGATCCTCTTCTTCTTCTTCTCTTCTTTATGCCACCGCCACCAAGGTTAATTATCGTGATGAAAATGGAAATTCGATTGATGAGATCTCTCAATTTGCAGAGGTTAAGCATGGTTTACATGCTGAATTTTATGTATATAGAGAAGGGGTAAGAAGGAATTGTACTTTGGAAGTAATAGAGAGAAGCATAGAGATGGTGTATGTACATGTAGAGCTCATATGAGAGCTATGGAAGTAAGTGTTGGAATTAGGGTTGCAGAGAAATGCACACAACTTGGAGAAGACGAAGGAAGATCAAGTCACACAACTGAGAGTGTGTTACTTAGTGTGTAATGGACATATAGATAGACCTAGAGGGATGGGCGTATATACAATGCATGGGGGAAAAAACCCTCCCAAAGAGGGAAAAAATGCCCCGGAAGTCCTATTGTGTTCACACACATCACTAACACATGTATATGGTAACAAATCCCCCCTAGAGTGATACGGTGAACAAGAGCTAGCACATGAGTAAAGGGAAGTGCCATGCCCTAAGGACATGATTAGTCCACAAAGGGGAGTAATCCCAAAGCTTTGTGGAAAGCTTCGAGCTTCTCATGACAAAATGCCTTTGTGAAAAGATCTACAAGGTTGTCCTGTGTTGGCACGTAAGCCAAGCTAATCTCTCATGCTCAGAGCCTCTCCCTGACATAGTGGTAATGCACCTCAATGTGCTTTGTGCGAGCATGAAAAATTGGGTTCCTCGCAACTGCCAATGCACTCTGACTGTTAGTGTAGATAGTGTTGGCAGTGTCCTGTCCAACACCCAAATCAACCATAAGGCGTCTGAGCCATACACACTCAACCGTAGCTGTGAAGACTGCCCTGTACTCAGCCTCACAACTCATAAAGTGACCACAGTAGGTTGCTTCTTGCTCAACCATGATATACATGATCTGATAATAACCAATATCTAATTCTCCTAAATGATTTTCTCATGTTAGACTGATCATTTAATATGGGGAAGTGCCAGGGGAGAAAAAGCTAGAATATTGGTTAAGTTAGCAGACTGGCCACAGTAGGGATCCAAAGGGGGGGGCCATCTGCAAAAGAGCTATGTGCAACAATGGGATTAAAAGACCTTAAGGTTCAGCCCATTAAGACTTCCAAAATGTTAAGGTTCCAAAATTCAAAGGTTGTGTCCAAGGGTCAACTTTAGGGAAAATTGAATGCTTTGTGTGTGTCCCAAAAGTCTTTGCCAAGCCCTACATAGGAGGGGGTGATCCCAAAAGTAGGGGATGAGAGAGAAACTCATACACACACACACACACACACACACACACAAGCTCCCTTTGTACACAAAGGGAATGAGGGACACATGTCAGCTCCCTAGCCTAGATGCCCACAAGGTGTACCCAATTCCTATTGGATGGCCTTGGAGGTGGACCAATGAGAACTAGGCTAGAGTAAATCTAGTTTAATTAATTTAAAAACACTTAATAAAAGAATCAATAAGAATTAAGCTCTCTAGAAGACTATTAGATAGTCTCCCAAGGGGACCAATGAGCATTCAACAGCCCAATGTCTTGCCTGATTCCTATTGGCTAGGAGGAAAAGGGGTCCAATGAGAGTTTAGTTGAATTAAATAATTACCTAAAGCTCTCACAAAAGGGAAAAGGGGGACACGTGTCAGAAGGCTATCACTTATGCTGCTTAATTGCCATTGGCTAAGCCTAGGGAGGTCCAATTTGATGCTAGCAAGAGAAAAAAGGAAGAGGGATCGACCAAGAGGGAGATGGGGCTGATTTTTGCAAGGCATTAATACACACACACTCACACAATCTCAAGGGTGAAGTAAAGAAGACTCTCTCTCCTTCTCAAGCTTTAATGGAAAGCTTATCACCTACTCCAAGCTTGTGAGAAGGAAGGCCTATAGCAACCTCTTGGCTTTGTGATGCAAATCCAACCAAGAGCCAAGCTTCAATGCATGCTCATCTCCTCTACCATGCTAATTACTAAGCTAAGATATGCTAATATGAGTGATTATGTGAGGAGATGTATATCTTTCTCGTAAGAATACTCCTTCCTCTCAATCTACTCTCATACCCCGCTAGCTCTCACCATCTTCGAAGGTGTGTGAGGTCTTGGGTCTGAGACCATGAGGGAATTGATGTTGTGTTTGATAAGTGTTTTGCATAGTGCATGAAGATTCCATCTTCATTGCAATAGCTAGTATTGAAGGAACACAAGAAATTGTATTGTAAAATGTCTTTCTTGATGGGAGAAACCATAATACAAAGCCTTTTGGAGGGGGGACCGGCTCCATGCAAATCCGGTCCTTAACTATTGTCAATTGCTTAATTTATCTCTCTTTTGAAGTATTGTTCATGCTATCTAACTAGGTGTTATGCTTTTGTTGCTTTCTCCACCCAAGCACTCTTGTTAATCTCATTAAGAATCTATTCTAATAAATGCTCACTATGTTCATGCTATTTTCCGCTACACACAAGTTACAAATGTTACACATGAACTGTCAAGCATGAAACAAAAACCACTTGTGGACACTCGCGTGTCAAAACAACCAGCCCAATTTGAGTTCAAAAAAGCATGTAAGTCTGGTGGCAATGATCCCCCCTTGGGATAAAATAAGCCAAGATGTAAAGTGCCACTAAGGTAGTGGAAAATCCTCTTGACAGCCTGTCAATGCTTAGACCCTAGGCTATGCATAAATCTGCTGACCTGTGAGAATGCAAACTGAATATATGGCCTCGTGTTGCATACATAAATGAGGTAGCCAACAGTAGTTTGGTAAAGAGTGACATCTGCAAGATCGTCAACATCATGTAGAATCAACTTCAAACGTGTTTCCATGGGAGTGGCAATAGGTTTCAATCCTCAAGTCCAAACTTACATAGCAATGTCTCTATGTAACTTTTCTAACACAAGGCAATACCACCATCACACTGCTTAAACTATATGCCCAAATAATGATGCAACAGCCCCAAATCTTTCATCTTGAAAGTAGCATTCAAATCAGCCTTAAATTCAACAATATGTCTCTCATTTGGTCCAATGATTAGCAAATCATCTACATAAAGAACCACAATGAGAAGTACATCACCCTCATGCTTTACATACAATGTGCTTTCTGTTGGAGTGTTACCAAAGCCTCGTTTGACCAAATGAGTGTCATCTTTCTCATACCAAGCATGAGGAGATTGCTTCAACCCATACAAAGCCTTCTTACATCTGCAAACTTTGTCCTCTTGTCCTTTCACGACAAAACCGCGAGGCTGCGTTACATAAACTTCCTCAAATATGTCACCATTCAAGAAAGCAGTAACAATGTCTGATTGATGTACATCCCAACCAAAATGAGCTGCCAATGCACCTAGAAAGTGCACAATAGTCATACAACAAGTGGGAGAAAAAGTCTCTTCATAATCTATGCCTTTTTGTTGTGCATAACCCTTTGCAACAAGTCAAGCCTTATGGCGATCGATCTCACCATTTGGCTTGCGTTTCAACTTGTAAACCCACTTTGTACCAATGGCCTTTTTCTAGGCTCAATAGAAGGCTTTCTATCATGCCATGCTTCATATGGAGTAATAGACTGCAAAGCTTTCATAGGATACGTGTTAAGTACATAAGTGGCACACATGATGGCCTCAAGCCAAAAAGAATGCGGCAAAGCTTGACTTTTGACCATACATCGTGCCATTTCCATAAGTGACCTGTTTTTCCTCTCAGCAACACCATTTTGCTGAGGCGTATAGGGCATTGTACATTGGTGTTTTATCCCACAACTAGCCAGAAATGCATTAAATTCATGAGACATATACTGCCCCCCGTCGATCAGAACGGAGGGTGCCCATAGTACATTTTGATACATTTTCAGCCATAGCCAGAAATGGTTTGAAGCACATAAAAACTTCGGACTTTGCTTTAAGCAAAAATACCCATGCATGCCTAGAGTAATCATCAATGAAAGTCACGAAGTATAGGTAATCGCCCAAGGACGGAGTTTGCATGGGCCCACAAACATCACTATGTACAAGCTGCAACCTGCATGTGGCCCTAACTGAACCATCCTTTGGAAACTTAGAACGCTGCATTTTACCCAAAGTAGCCTTCACAAACATGTTTGATAGGTGCTTCAAGAGGTGGCAAAGAAGCAACCATATCAGATTTTTGCAAACACAGTAAACTGGCAAAATTCAGATGACCAAAACGTGTATGCCAAAGTTTTGCATCTGAAATAGCCTTTGAATCTGAAACTGCATTTGCAAAGTTTTGTCCACACTTGTCATAAAAAGTGAGCTTATACATCCCACAACACAAAAGGCCAGATGCAACAATTTTGTCATCAAAACTGAGATCATGAACTATAGATCTGTCATCCACAAATTTGACTACAAGTCCAAGTCTAGCAAGTGCATATACAAACAAAAGATTCTTCTTGATCCTAGGTACATAAAGTGCATCAACAAGTGTGAAAGAACTACCATTTGCAGTAGTAAGCACAGTCTTTCCAACTCCCTGATCGGATAAGAGGCATTGTTGGCACAAGTGACTGAATTCCCATGAGGGATAGACTCAAGAGAGGTGAACAATTCACGATGCGAGGTAATATGGTTTGTAGCACCATTGTCAAAATACCACACATGTGAATCTGCAGCAAAACTGATATGCATGCATCATAGACAACAAGATTGTAAGTGCACTCTACACTAAATCCCATCCTGCATCAACATCAGCAACACAGTCTCCTTTCACAGAAGAATCAACAATGGCTGCATTTGTAGTGGAACCAGCATTTGCAGTGGAACCACCCTCTTTCTTCTTAGCCTCTTTGGCCTTCCACTTAGGACACTGCTTGATCAATTGATCATTAGCTTTACAATAATGGCAATGCATCTTCTTTTTTTCCCTTATCACCAAAATTTCCAGTCGAATTGCTGCCAGCAGAAGCATTAGGAATAGAAGTTTTTCCACTCGTAGCAGAACCATAAGACGTGGTTGCATTGTTGTTACCACCCTTTCTTTGAGAAGCAATAAAAGCATGTTCAATTGCATGTTGCCTAGTCCTATTTTTCTAGGAAAGTGACTCTTGCAACAGCAATGCGCATAATGCATCAAACTTGACAACTTCATGATTTTCTTGGGTCATAAGTCTCCAAGTACTAGCAAAAGTCTGGTAAGTATCTGGTAAGGCATCAAGAACAGTCCTATTTTTCTGGGAAAGTGACTCTTGCAACAGCAATGTGCATAATGCATCAAACTTGACAACTTCAGGATTTCCTTGGGTCATAAGTCTCCAAGTACTAGCAAAATTCTGGTAAGTATCTGGTAAGGCATCAAGAACAGTCTGCACAAGGGAACTGTCTGAAATGACTTCACCTTCAGAAATAAGTTGCTCATTGATATCCTTGACACCAGGAAGGAAAGTGTCAATATCATCTTCCTCACGCATAATCTTTGATTCCAGCTCTTTACGCAGCAAAGCAATTTTAGCCTCATTGCGGCTTGCATAAAGACCTGTTAGAATATCCCAAGCCTATTTTGCAAATTTTGCTGAACGAATGTGAGGAAGAACGGTGCGCTTCGCAGACAACACAATCAATGCATGAGATTACGCATCCTTTACTTCCCAACGAGCTTGTTCTATCATAGGCAAAACAACTCTAATAGCATCAATCCTTGCAGCAAGACCTGCAAGAGTCCTCAACATCGCCTACATCCTCATAACCAGGGTGTACATCAAATGCCCTGCACAATATTCCAGACGCCCTTTGACACAAGAACATGTTGCATCATATAAGACCACATAGGGTAATTGTCCCCATCCAACCTGTCCTCAAGAGTAAACTTATCTTGAACACATCTGTGTTGTTGTCAGCCATGGTAAATGATGCACTTGATGTGAAAACTGTTCAAACAGAGGAGAAATGAAGCGGGAACAACACGTGCTATATAGCACAAACCATAGAAGACTGTAAGGCACCTGTTATGCAAAAAATGGCAGTGACAGAAATTCTGCACAAAATGATGAAATTGCCTGTGTAGACTTGCCTGTAGTGGAAACGGAGGCTGAAATGAGCCCAAATTAAATATCTGAGCAGACTAAACTCTACGAGCTTATCTGAAATATTTGTTAGCCTAAAAACGCTCGCCAAACCTCACTGAAATCAGAGAAATTGAGCAGACGTGTGTTGGAACAGCTAGCAACTAAGCCCGAGAGGACGCAACCTGCTCTGATACCAATTGTTGGAATTAGGGTTGCAGAGAAACGCGCACAGCTTGGAGAAGACGAAGGAAGCTCAAGGCACACAACTGAGAGTGTGTGAGTGTGCAATGGAAAGATAGATAGCCCTTGAGTGAAGGGTGTATATACAATGCACGGGGGGAAAAACCTCCTAAAGAGGAAAAAAAAGCCCCGGCGGTCCTAGTGTGTTCACACACATCACTACCACAAGTATATGGTAACAGTAAGTGGGGAGGTTAATGGTGAAGAGGGTGAGAGAAACCATGGAAGGTGAAGGTTTGAGTGAGGGATTGAGAGGAATGAGTGTGTCTGTGTGTGTATGTGTGTGTGTGTGTGTGTAAGTGTAGAAAGAGGTGAGAGAAGACTATAGGCTACTTGTGGGCAGACTGGGGTCCAATCACAAAATCATACCTCACCGGTGTTATCTTCAAAAATTATCAAAATTTTTGAGGTGATTATTCAACTCTTGGTCCACATCGTGTCTTCTAACCACTACTTCAAATTTGGAGTGGAGATGGATATAAAAAATCCCACCAAAATGCCTATTTTTCTTCATAAAAAAGTCTTCAGTGCCCCCCCTTTTGTTGAATTTGCATATGGCTCCAAAGCTGAGTCCCTCCTTGCATAAGAGCATGACCTAATTGATTCTTAGGAGTTTGAAAATATACATGGTTTTTGATTATGCATAAATATAATATATGGATATGATGGAAAAAATAGGCTAGTATATATAAACAATTCATGGAATTTAGAATAGTATGAGCTATATATATATATATAAATAAATATATAAAAATATAGGGAATCAAATGAGGAGGGTCCTCATTTGTATTTATTGATGTATATTTATCTACAAGAGATAAAGAAAAATACCTGTAGAAAATAAGAATCTAGTGAAAGGCAATGACTGATGGTAAAAGGTATTTTTGGAGGTTTTTCCTTGGAGTGGATTCACACCAAAAATAAGATAAGCTTTCATGAAATGATATTTTATAGAATATATGGTAAGAAAAATCATGGTAGTGGTGAGTAAATATACATATCATACTTAGGTAAACAACGCACACCTAGATAGAATATTTAAATAAATACCAAAATAATTATAATAAAAATCCCTATATTTAGGTCCTATATACAATGAAATATTTACACACAAATGGGCCATAATAGTATTATTATTTTTGCTTTTATTTATTTATTTGACTCAACTAGCCTAGTGACTAGTTAGCTAAGGGTTTTAAGAAGATATGGGAAAAGTCTCCTAACTAACACACTCCTATGTACAATGAAATGGAAGGGATAGCCACAGTGTTTAAGTGTTTTTGGCAGGGTGAGGTAGCTCACTATGGAAATTTCGGATAGCCAAAAAACGGCTATCATTAGCCCTCCCCCAGGATGATGGTATATTCATATACCATCATAAAACATCTTTTCCAAAGAGAGTGCTTCTGAGTCCTTGACAAGATTTTCATTATTTGGCCCCTTGGAATTTTGGCTTGAGTTACACTCATGCTTCATGCAACAAAAACTTACATGAAAAAGATGCCTTTTGACAAATCTTTGGTAGATCCTTTGGTAGAAGGCGACTCAAATAGGGCTTCAGGCGATACCCATTTACCTTCCTGGAGTGCTCTTTACCATTCAAATCCATAAGCTGATAGTAACTTGAATTGAAAGCCTTCTTGATTATATATGGCCCCTGCCATCTAGTTTCAAACTTGGTATCAAAACGATTATCAAGTTGATTGTCATACCTTAGCACAGGATCTCCTTCCTTGATGCCTTTCTCCTTCAGTTTCTTGTTGAGCTTTTCTTTTCCTTGTATAGATTTCCCCTTGTAGCACTCATAAGCTGCTTCTCTTTTCCATTCAAGCTCCACTAATGTAAGAAGTCGATCCATCCATACCTCTTGATGATCTTGTGCACCTTTGCCATGAAGTCGTATTGTTGGGATGTTGAGCTCGATAGGTTGCAAAGCCTCTTGACCATAGACCAAGTGAAATGGTGTGAACTCCATGGCCTTCCTTATATGTGGTTTGATATGCCCACAAGGCACCATCTAAGAAGTCATCCCACAACTTTGTCTTGTTTTGCACCATCTTCCTAATGACGCCTGCAAAATAACACCATTAGCCTTCTCCACCTAACCATTTGATTGTGGGTAGTAGGGTGTGCTGTGAGTGACGATGTAGAATGTCAAGCTCTTCACAAACTTCTGTGAGTAAACCCTTCTTGAACCCTGGACCATTATCAGAAACAATCTCCAGAGGTGTACCAAATCTACACTAATATTTGCAAGCACGATTTGCCTTGGACCATGTGCCAATCTCCTATTTCCATTTGCCTACAATTGTGACAGCTTTTACAGCAATGCTGAACATCCACATGCAGGCTTGGCCAAACATACCCGGCAAGCAAAAACTTCTTCACAGTTAACTCTTGGGCAAAATGACCACCGCATGCTTCTTCATGCAAACCTTTTAGAATGGCCTAATTTCCTCCACTGTTGGTACTCTTCTACACACTTGATCCTTCCCCCTTTGATAGAGGGAGCCTTCTAGGAAGAGATAGAAACTTGCCTTCTTCATGAGTCTCCTCTTCTGAGCTTTTGTGAAGTCTTGTGGAAACTCGCCCTCCAAAATGTAGCCAATAATGGGATCCAATGACTCCAATCCCTAGTATCTTGGTTCCTTGACAACTGCTGCCACCATGATGACCTACACTTCTTTCTCAACACATGTAACTACTTGTTGTGCAAGTAAATCGGCATCTTCATTTTGTTTCCTAGGGATATGATATAGTTGCACTTCTTCAAACTGATTAAATAACCTATGAATGGCATGAACTTTTGTCCTTAAGCTTTCATGCCCAAATGCCTAAAATCTGCTTCACAATGAGAAGTGCATCCCCTTTTACCATGAGATGTTGTATACCTTGGTTGATGCACATCTTCAAACCATTGAGTGTTGTTAAATTCCTTGATGAGATTACAAAGACGCTTGGACTTAGAGAGGACGAGTCACTCTTGATGCTCGCTATCTATGCACACATGAAGGATCCAAGTGGAAAGGAAACACCGATACAATTTGAAATCAACTTTGAAGACCAAAGTTTCTTGGCAAGAATCTCCTATCTTCCCAAGGAAGATGAGCAAATTTTGGTGCAAACAGTGACAAGCGCCTCAGTGAAAATCAAGTCTTGTGCGTCTTTTTATGGGAGTATGTCCAAAAGCGCTTTCCACCCACACAACCACTGATTCCAATGGGTGGAGATGCTCGTTCAAACATTGACCTGACAAGGTTATCTCTCGAAGAAATGGATGAGGATACTGAGGTAAAAGATACTTAGACTTAATCAATTGTCTACGCTTTACTTGTAAATAGACGTAAAGTTCTTTAAAATGTTTTGCAAACTGTATACTATGTTGACAAATTTGATATCTGAACTAGAGACTCTCGCAATGTGTTCGTTGGCACAGCCTACGGGATCGATTCGTTATAGAAAATTACATGCCACCTACAAGGAAGAGTTTTAGGGAACCTCCTATTTACACTTATAATATGCTTCTTATGCTTATAAGAGCTGTAGTGAAAAGTTTTATTATACTTTAATCGTACATATAAGGTTTTGTGTGGTTCTTTAAAGACATAGTAAGGCTAAATTTTTGGTATGGAAAAACTCACTTTTATGTTTTTTACAGTTAGTTTATGTCAATATACCTTCACGGGATTCTCCTTACTCCTAAACCTCAAATATACCTAACACCAACATGTCAGTACGTACTAAAATTTGAGGCGATTTAAGTAAAAGGGTCTAAATATTATAATATCAAAGACCAACTTTCAATTGATATTGCATGGGAATGACAAATATTGTGCTAGCAACGTTTTCCTTTGATGTAAATTCTCTACCTACATACATCAATGGAGATGTTTGCTATTGATAGACTTGATAGAGAGGTATTCTCCTTACTCCTAAAATCAAATATCCCTAACACCAACATGTCAATATTATAAATTTGAGGTGATTTAAGTGATTTGAGTGAAAGGGTCTATGTCTTATAATATCAAAGACCTACTTTCAATTGATATTGCATCGGGATGACAAATATTGTGCTAGCAATGTTTTCCTTTGATGTACATATCAAATTCTCTACCTACATACATCAATGCAGATGTTTGTTATTGATAAACTTGATAGAGAGAATATATGTTGCTCTTCTTCCAATACATCTCCAGCTCTTCTCCTTACCCCTTTCCCCTCCCCCACTAGGAGCCCACTAGTGAGACTTATATCCCACCACCCCCTACTTATAATTTTAGAAGGAGAAATTATTAGGGGCATATCCCTAACTTATATGGTTATTTAGCTCTTGACCCCCCCCCCCCCTTGCATTTATGTGGTACCATATATTTTTCATGTCAATCCCCTAGGTGGCAAGGATAGCTCACCTAGGACCATCTAGGGCTATCCATTCTTTGAGTAGTTTACATATAATCCTTGGAGCATGGTTGTGTGGAGCTACTCAAGTGCAAGGCATTCAGTGTCATCCTTAGCAAAGATTCACTCATTCTTAATGTCAACAAATGTATACTAGTGGATCATGAACATTCCCTATAGGCTTCACAAACAAGAACCCTGGATTTGTTCTATCCCAATGAAACCTAAGCTTAGGTTAAGGGGTGACAAACCCTAAAGATAATTTAAAACCCTTGGCTTGAGGCCTGCCATTTGTCTCATCCTAGTCTGATGTAATTTGTAGAGTGACAAACATTCCTTGATGTAAATGCAGACATGATATAAATAAAATTGCCATGTTTTGTCTTGTCTTTGTGATTTCATCTTGTACTTTTTTCTTGGGGGGGCGGGGGGGGCAAGGCTATGTACACACTGTGTTCTTGCCATACCTACCCTTTTCCTCTGCTGTGACATCTGGTGTTGTGATCACATGATTTGTACGCCGGCGTTGAGCCATGTATGGCATTGTCAGAGACCGACACTTAATTGATTTGTCCCACTTGAGCACTTGATGCCCTGAGCATCCATTCACCTCATGCAAATCATCACTCTGTTGTAGAGTATTTCTGGTTGAGAGGTGTCCTCGCATACCTTTGTGCACTTTATTGCCACATGCCAAGGTGAGAGGTCTCTGAAAGGATATCACTTTACTTAAAACTAAATTTGCTACAGAGAACTAGGTGAGTGGTGGGCACACATCTCCTCACCTAGGGCTCAGAGTTTGCATTTGGAAACGCTACTTCAGGAAGGCCGGTGAGGAAAACCTCTGTGGCAAATTTCAAGGCTATAGTTTGACACTGTGAAAATCTACCAAGCTACAATTTTCTTTCACAGTAGTGTCACAAATTTGATAGGCTAGACATCTTGACATGAGTTACATAGATTGACAATTACACAATATGCAACACACAGTTTGAGAATTTGATAGTTAAACAGATTTAATCAATCTAGACGATTTGATAGTTTAGTCGACACTGTGCAATTAGGTTTGCACGTTTGCAAGTTCGGTGATTTTCCAAATTTGCAAGTTTGAACAATTTACAAGTTCTAAAGCTTGAAATTTTATAAAATTTATGCAGTGCATGAAGTATTTAGGAAAATTACAACGCTGGATTATCTTTGAAGTATACATGGAACTGTATAATATGATGAGGAGTGCATGGCACAAATTTCATGCACTACAGAGCTTCTACTACATTGGTTGGCCGACATTGAATGGTTTTGAGCTTCAAGATGCTGTAAGCCCCGTGCTTCAAAGGTTCTTCACAATGATGCAAGTCTCAAGTCGCTTCAAGTACCCAGCATGGGCCGTAAACATGATGCCATCCATAGGTTTGTAGATCTATCAATTGCCATAGGTTTGCAGATCATCTACATGTTTCAAATCACCCATTTTGAAATTCGAGAGTCCTGCAGGTCAAAGAATAATTTGAGGCTTAAAGGTCAAAGGACATAGTTGTTGAGCTCAAAGTTAACAAATGTAATTAATTAAATTTGAGATATGCAATCATCTGGTTTATTTTCACTAAAAATACCTCACCATGGGGTAATAATTTTCATTTCCAAATGCAAAGCTCGGGTGAGAGAAGATCAAAGGGGTGTTTGGTTTGCATGGTCTGCAATTTGAATGCCAGATTTGAAGGTTAACAAATGTGTTTATTTTCATTTGAGATGATGCAATTATGTCGTTTATTTGCACTCAAGATACCTCATCATGGGTTGCCATTTGCATTTCCAAACGCAAGTTTGCAAGCTTTGGTGATGGAGGACCATGGTTTAATTTTGAGAGGAGTTTGATGTGCTGGAATTGAGAGGAGTTTGATGTTCGTTTGAAAGCATTTCAGATCTTTTGCTTATCAATGTGCTATTGGGATATTGTCTTGAAAGTGTGTTCATAATGGGAAAATCTATGAAGAGAAAGATTACTAAGTTGACACCTGCAGAGCAAAGTCCTAACAAAAGTTTGAAGAAGAAGCCTGCTCTTGTATCTATTCAGGTTGAAGTTATTGAGGTTGACACTAACCCTTCATCTCAATTAGAAAATGTGGTTCAAAACAATAGGAGAGGACAAAGATTTAAACTTTGAAGTTGTAGAGGATGATGATGAAGATGGAGACAATGCTCTTATAACAAGTAATATCTAGCTGGCGGTAGTTGGTGATGTTATTCAGAAACGTATAGTATTGCTGGTTGAGAGGTGTCCTCGCATACCTCTGTGCAGGTTATTACCACATCCCAAGGTGAGAGGTCTCCAAAAGGATGTCACTTCTCTTAAAAATACATTTGCTATAGAGATCGATATGCCAAAGACGGGAACATTTGTTTTCTCCACTTATCTTTGCAATGGGGAAGAAACCTTGGTAATACATACCATTAAGGCTTCTTGGGATCCTATGTGGCTCCAAGAAGATATGTAGTTTGAAAAAGAGGTGTCCTCAAAAAGAGAGCTTGAATTTATGCCAAAGAAAATGTTTTTCATGTGGGAAGGCAGTCATAAAACAAAGGTTTGGATGGAAATTATAACAAAACCTTTCAAAGAGGATAAGTGCAGACAATTGAGAGAAGTTATGCGCACTCTCATAGATCCAAGGAAAATTCCAAAGATAGCTCTTCTTGCTTCTTTGTAGCGCATAAATGTGTAAGTTATTTTTCTTGTAATCTTCTTTGGACATTGTTCCTTTGAAGGTCTAATTAATAAGTTTTTTCATCACCCTTCTTTATGCATTAGGCTAAATGAGCATGTAGTGATTAAACCATTGCTTTGAGATGTGCTAATTTACACCAACAACATTTGCGGGAGTGATACAAAGGAGTATTTTGAGTTTTTAAGAGAAAAGGAGAACCAACTAGTCAAAGGCCACAGAAGCAAAGAGTCATGGTTTGCATTTTTGAGAGGCTAATTGGCAAGGCTCATGTTTTAGGTCCTTTACAAAACTCTTTTCTTGTAGATTTAGTGTATGCAATTATAATTTATATTTGTGAGTTATGTAAAGGTTGAATATACAAGCAAAAGAAGTCCAAGGTTAAAAAATAAATTTCCTATAGGATTGGCAAGGTGTGTTTATTTTGAGAAGAAAAGTAATTGAACTTATTTTTCATTTTGAGCATTTAGGTGTTTATAATGGAACTTATGCCAGATTTACTTTGCATACATCCCAAATTGAGTGAAATGGAAGAAAACATTGTTTGATTTGTAGTTTGAGGGTAAAGACTCTTATATGACATTAGAAAAACTTATAATGCTTGCAATTTCTCATTTACAACCTGAAAAAAGAGTTAGAATTTTGAAACTATTAGAGGCTCCAAGAATTACAAGAGAAGCTGATTTTAAAGGGTACAATTTTTCATGATCATTTAGAAGGTATATCTAAATACTAAATCCACGTTGTGTATGTTAATTTGTGATAGCTGGTTGCTGAGAGAAAGCTTTTTTGATAGGGTTGAAATCATGGTTGTGTCCTTGCTTGAATCTTCACTTGAAATCATGGAGGAGCCACTGACAATGCCATTAGACCCTACTTTAAGAAAGTATTTTGATTGGGTGAAGTTGGAATCCCATAAGTATATGTTTCAAATGCTAAGAAGGAGAGATGCAAGAGGGGATCTCAATTTTAAAACAATGGTAATGAGACAAAGGATAGTAAGTCCATGGAACTTGAAAAAGCAGTACAACGTATTGTTTTTTAGGTAATGTGAATGCTCTTTCTATATTTGATTGTCTTTTGTGTGCTTTGATGTGAATTTTTGTTTGTATATGTGTGTCTATCTTAGGTCTTTTAAACACCAACGGTAGATAGAAAATTGACCATGGTGGATAGACTTTCCTCTAGGGAATTTCTTGGAGGAGGAGATTGACATGTATGAGTTACATGCTAGTAAGAGATCCACAATTTCTATGGCTACTTTGGACAAAGAGGCTACAAAGTTGGCATCAAATAAAGACATAGCCAACAAACCAAGAGGTTAATCTTTTCTTCTTGAAATATAAATAAAACCATTTGACACAAGTGCTACAAGCTTTTGGGTTCTCTTTAAATGTGTGCTTTGTTATGGGTTTTTTCTATCTTAGATTGTAGTGGAAAAGACAAAAATGCTTAAGACATTGCAGAAATTCAGGATAGTTCAGCTCTTCAAACGTAGCTCATTGCAAAGTGATAATGATTTTTGGGCTCATTATATTCCCCAAAGTAAGAAGAGACAACCTCCACAATCCTCTAGGCTGATTCTGGAGTAGTTCAAAAGAGCATGAGCTTCATGGATTGCATCCTTTGCACTTGATGTTCTCTAGGGGGTTTAGTGATTGACATGGGTTGTGTTATGACACCCCTATCACAAGCAACCATGATATTGGGATATACATGCTTTGCATTTGACAATGATGTATCAATCATCAAGGATTTGGTGGAACCAATTATGCTATCAAGTGAGAAGAGGCAAATGGAATCATAGGAAAAAGAAAGTACAAGAGGAGTGGAGGAGTTTCTAGTCAAACAGCTTGGAAATCCTTTTTGTTGGATGACTAGTAACTTTTATATTGGGTGCCTCTTAGACCGATGCTACACACTTTGATTGCTTACTTGCATGTATATTTGACTTATTAGAAAAAAGTTAATAATGTATTTATTTAGCTTTCTGCCTTGGGATAGTGAATTGTGTGATATATACACAATGATACTCTTTGTGGTCTTATCTAGAAGTAAGCTAGTCATTATAGAATGTGTAGAGTGCGCAGGTGATGGAGAAGGTAGGAAAGAAGACTACGCACGCACACCCACACACATCGAGACACACACACACACACAATCGTTACCCTGCAGCAGCCATTCAACGTGCTTCTCTCTCTTCTTCTCTTTTAACTATTATCCAAAGTATATTTACAACATAGTATAGTCAGTGTCCGGTCGCCCATAGCACAATGGACATATTCTTCAACATCATATTCTTTAACACTCCCCCTCAATCTCAAAGTGAGCTTGCATATGATGGATTCCCAATGCTTCACAAAAGTAGAAAAACTTCTCCTTTCCAAGAGCTTTTGTATCTTTCCACACTACCATCTGACTTGCACTTGACCTTATATACCCATTTTGAACCAATTGCTTTCTTTCCACTTGGCAAGAGAACCAAATCCCAAGTGTCATTCTTCACAAGAGCATCCATCTCATCATCCATAGCTGACTCCCATTCTGATTTTCGAATTGCCTCTTGAAAACATGTAGGCTCTTTATGTTGCACACGTGAAACCATGTATGCATAATGTGTACGCATGTAACTGTTGTATGTCAATCTATCAACTTGATAACGAACCCTCTCTGATCTTCTCAACTATGGTGCACTCTTCTCTTCAACTCTTGCATATGGGGGTACATATTTCTCAATATGCTTACTGTCAGGTGTCCTCAAATGTGGTAAACCATTCTCTTCATCGAGGCTTTCATCTCCAGAACTCTCTTCAACCACTTTCTTCTTGCCTTTCTCGTCTTGCTTCTTATCTCGCAAACGACCACTCCATGGGTTGACACTTCCTGTACTCTCCTCTTCCATATGTGGTCCTTAAATAGTTCTTGTTGATGGTCCTGGCTTATCAACAACATGACGCACATTCTCTTGCTCTTCTTACTCATCTTCTATCATCACTGGCTTTGGTTTATACCATGGTTCATGCTCACAAAATCTGACATCTCTACTGACATAAACTTGTCTTGTCATAGGATCATAACACTTGTAACTTTCTTTTCAACTGGGTAGTCCAAGAATATACACTTCACTACCTTTGGCTCCATCTTCTTTCTTGCTTCATTTGGCACATGAACATAGCAAACACATCCAAAAACTTTCATGTAGGAAACTGTTGTCTTGATCCCATAAAGTCTCTCATAAGGTGAAATTTCATGAATGGCAGCTGTTGGTGTTCGATTCATAATGTGTACTGCTGTATGAACTGCTTCAGCCCAATATGTTAATGGCATATTCATCTCATTCATCATGGCTCTTGCAATCTCTGCTATGACTCTATTCTTTCTCTCAGCAACTCCATTTTGTTGTGGTGTGTATCTACAAGGAATCTGTCTTCTTATGCCTTGTTCACGTAAGTAATCATCAAAACTATGTGACATGTACTCTCCCCCTCCATCTGTACGTAAGCATTTAATTTGACAACCATTCTCTTTCTCAACCATAACTTTGAACTCCAAGAATACCTCAAATGCCTCTGACTTTGCCTTTAGAAAGTAAACCCATGTCATTATACTATAATCATCCGTGAATGTGATAAAATATCGACAACCATTCG
Source organism: Adiantum capillus-veneris (assembly GCF_014529385.1). Lineage (NCBI taxonomy): Eukaryota > Viridiplantae > Streptophyta > Polypodiopsida > Polypodiales > Pteridaceae > Adiantum > Adiantum capillus-veneris. The sequence goes on from NC_140938.1 coordinate 5,497,706, forward strand.
GCGTAGCATGATCACAAGGTCCCCAAATATCTGAATGAACAATTTCCAAAGGACTTTGGCTAATTCTCCCCCTCTTTGGAAATGGTAAACGAGATTGCTTTCCAAATTGACAAGCTTCACAAACATGATCAAAATTCAATCTGCCAAACTTTGGTAATCCACGTACAATTTGATTTGATCGCATATGCTTTAGTCTTCTAAAATTGACATGACCAATCCTCTTATGCCATAACTCTGCCCAATCATCTTGAGTGTCTGATTTGTTTGCATACATACCACTGTGTAAACATGGATCTCCAGCTTCCAATGAGAACAAGCGACCTTTCTTTCTTCCACGTGCCAATATCTTTCCTGGTCTGCCTTTGTGAAACTCCTCTATGAAGCAGCCATAACGATTAAAACGGACTTGCAACCCTTGATCTGTCATCTGTCCAACTGATGCTAAATTCTTTGTGATTGAAGGCACATATAGAACATCTCCCAATGTGTTGTATGTCCCGTCTTTTTCTAGCAATGGAACTAAACCAACATGTGTAATCCGATGCATAGTATCATCACCTGTAGCAACAAACTCATCCTCTTCTAACTTCTCTTTTCTGTTAAACCATTCACCATGATATGTCATATGATTTGTGGAACCACTATCTAAATACCAATCATCTGTATGATGTGGCTCCACCATGCTTCCACCAACATGCTCCATAGGAAATAAATATCCACTTGATCTATTGTCATATATATTTTGATCATGAGGATTGTATCCAGCAAAGTTTCCTCCATGTCTGCCATAACCTCGGTCTCTTCCACCACGATCACGATTTTGATTTAGCCTTGTGTAACATTCTCTTTCAAAGTGACCATAAATGCCACATCTGTTACAACATCCATCTCTTTGAGGATGTACAAATCGTCCACCTCCACGTCCACGAGGTCGGGCTCTCCCTTTGCCTCTTTGGCTATAATCATTGTAACTTTGACTTTGTTCGGTTTGCCATTGACCTCTTCCAGCATTGTTTCCACAACCATATTTTCCTCTTTCACCTCTATTGTTTCCACGACCTCTAGAGTAAAAAACCTGATCTCTGGAATTGTTATTTGATGTAGAAGGACCTGACTTGCCTAGATTCACCTCTTCTTGCAAACAAAGGTTTACTAACTCTTCAAAATCGGGCATGTGTCCTCGAATAGATATAGATGTATCCAATGACTTGTATTCCGGTCCCAAACCATTCAATGTCAATGAAACTAAGACATCATCTGGAACTTCAATATTTATGCTCGCAAGATCTTCCTGTATTTGCTTTATCTCTGTCACATAATCTGATATGGATCTATTTCCTCGCCATACACTATGTAACCTTTGCTTCAAGTGAACTTTTCGTGGTTCTGTATTGGAGTTGTTCATTCTTGCTAGTATCTCCCATGCTTCCTTTGGAGATTGAGCCTTCTTCACATGTGGTATAAAGAAGTCACTAATGCATAGTGAAATCCAATGCATCACTTTCCTTGAATTCTCGATCCACTTCTTGTAAGCTTCTACTCCTGCTTGCCATGTTTTATGTGCTTCAACATTCTCTCTATTTGGTTCCAAACCAACCTCAGGACACTCTTGTTCACTTGTAATGTAATCCCATAAACCTTTGCCCATGATAAAGTTTTCCATCCTGTAAGACCATATGTTGTAGTTCTCTCTGGTCAGCTTCTCTCCAACAATCTGTGTGACTTGAGTTGAACTTTCTGCCATCTTCACTCTCTCAATTTCTTCCAAAGGATTTTGACAAAATTTCGACAGAGTTTTGTTTGTATTTGGACAATATCTCAAGTGACAATCTCAACCAAAGTGCTCATAAACATTGATAGAAAATCTCTCACTGCCAAGGGAAAATCCACTGACTCACTTTGCCACAGACTGACTCAATACTATGCATAAATACTCTAAAACATGTCCACATGGACCTGTATGCAAAGCAATCCATACGCTGTCCTGTACCACATATCCATACATCCACCTTCTTCCCATAGTCGTAAACGACATATGAGGTCTTTCGCGGGGTCAGTCGGGGGTTCGCTCCAGTACCTAATCCACCTTGCCAAGGTACCAAAGCTCCAAAGGCAAAGCTTCAAAAAACCTCACTCGACCCTCACAAAGGCTACAGTTTTCCAAAATACATTAACCGCATATCCATACATAACCACAAAGTACTCAATCTGACAATATAACTGCCTCAACTTCTTCCCACAACCTTTCTTACATAGGCGGCTGTCCATAACGGACCCACAACAACCAAACATAATCTTCGATAACACAATATCATGATGTAAAATCTCTATGTCGCTCTCCAAAATGTGTGTAAATGCTGAATTCTTCACCTGTAACCTGTAAATCTACTATCGAGTGCAAAACTAGAAATCTCCTATGCTTGTGTGAGCTGGCTGTTTGCTGCAAAAAATTGCAGATTTTGAAAAATCTGAGTATGTCAATGCGTCCGGAATGCCCAAAAACATAAAGATAGACTCCTGGATCACTGTATTCCGAGTTCGGGTGAGGGAGTTATGACAAAAAACCTCTCTTTTTTGCTGTTTTCTAGAGCTGCGGAAATTTGTGTATTGACTGTAGCTCCTTAAACTGAGCTCTGATACCACTTTGTAGAGTGCGCACGTGATGGAGAAGGTAGAATAGAAGACTACGCACACACACCAACACACATCGAGACACACACACACACACACACAATCGTTACCCTGCAGACAACAGCCATTCAACGTGCTGCTCTCTCTTCTTCTCTTTTAACTATTATCCAAAGTATATTTACAACATAGTATAGTCAGTGTCCGGCTGCCCATAGCACAATGGACATATTCTTTAGCATCATATTCTTTAACAGAATGTAGGTCTAATAGTTATAATATAAATAGAATTGATTTTCTATCAATGCTCTTTCTTCATGTTTGTTTGTTTATCAATGTGTATGTCATAAATAAAGATACTTTTGCTTTGTGGATTTTCTAAGCTTCAAGATAGAAATTGTTGTTATAACATTGATTGTTATTGGTGGGAGTACTTTCCCAGTATGCCTCCTTTGTATGTAGAGCTAGAGGCACAAAGAAAGGTAGAAAATGACTCATTTGATGATGATTTTGTTGTTGCTCCAAGGAGGATTAGAAGAAAGTGTGATTTTGTTGATGATGAGGATAAATAATTGTGCAACTTGAAAACATTTGACTAGAAATTTATTTTGACAACATCGTATTGTAGTGCTTGTTAATCATGCTTTGGTTTTGAGAGGGGTATGTGAGGTGTTACTATGGATTTTAAAAACAAAAATTTTGGTCTCTTATGAATGGCAACCATGTGTTTGTGGATGAAACAATTTATGTAGAGTATGGTTGTTTACATATCTTGTCAAGCAATGTCTTCATTAGTTTTTTTCCATAGTATGGTCTCTTTGGCTTTAAATCTTTGTAGGTTTTTTTGACAATAAAATCACACTTTCTATTCTGATCTCTTTGATTTTTTCTCATTTAGCTTTGTTCTTTAGTTTTTTTGTTACTATGGTGCTTGATAGTCATGATCTACACATGAGAAGAGTGTGTGGATTGTTTGTGTGTCTTTGTAGAAGATTGTAACTATAGTCTTCCTTTAGGTTTTTTTGTTTCTATAGTAGGGTGAAAGCATAGAATGGTGTCTAAATACTTGGTGTCCATGGACACCAAGTATGATGCTATGGATGGCACCATAGCTGGGATTTTCAGTCAATAATTTTTAAAAGAATATAGGTAAGATAACTGACTTCACGACTCCACTACTCGGATTGAAAGACATGGAGCGGTTAGCACGCGTGGACCTCTCCCTCTCTCTCCCTTTCTCTCTCTCTCTCTCTCAGATGGCCTCCAATGCCCATCTCCATCTCTCTCTCTCTCTCCTACTCTCCTGTTCAGAATATGGATGATGGAGACTCCCTTCCTCTTGCTTTGGTTCCAGCTCATACCTCCTCACAAGCAGCAATGGAGCTTCTTGAACTCAACAATGCAGCACAACTGGATCAGCACATTGTGAGACAATTGCATAGTTACGGGAAAGAAGATAAGAATGCAATTCTTCAAGGTGTTTTCAATGATGATAGAATCTTGCCATTCTGTGAAGATTTGTATCTTCCTGCAAATGGCCTTATTTCTGCACTCAAGGTCTCCTTACAAGAATTAAAGATTCCAAAATCAGCTGACGAGATGTTTTTAAAACGAAGCACATTCAGCATGCTTGTGAATGGATTACTGCATGATAATGGGAGACAAGGTAGAGGTGTTACTCTACATAAAGTGGCAAAGCTATTGAATGTTCATCCAAGGAATTTATATTCAGGTTTGGGTAGACTTGATAGTGATCCTATGTCAAGTACGTTGAGGTTCGACTTATGCAAAAGGAAGTCTGGAAATGTTGGGTCCTTATCGGAGGAATTGAAGCAGACAATTATTACATTTTGGATAGAGCACAGTAGGGTGTCTCCAAACAAGAAAGATATTTGTCGGAAATGATTGGGCAAAAAACATTATCAAGAGCATCCCAAAGACTTACTTGATGAATCTCAGGTAAACATGTCTCATTCTTACAATGAATAACTCTCAAGTGAAACATCTCACTCTTATGAATAGCTACCCATTGCGTGTTATGGAGTTGTGTACATCCTACTATATGTGATATGTAGCCAAGTAATGTTTCAAGATAGCCCATTGTCTCTACCTATGCTATTATGTGTGCTATATTGCACAAGTGTAGCCCAATGTCCCTGTCGATGCTATAAGTGTGCCATGTAAAAGGAATCTATTGTAGTAAGATAGCAACATGTGTGCTATACAGTAAAAGTGTGTGTATCACATAGCACAATGTTCCTGTCTATGATATGATGTGTGGTATGTGAAAGAGCTATATTACATATTGAGAGCACTATGTGTGCCATATAGCGTAAGTGTGTGTAATAAGAGGCCAATCTCCCTATCTATGCTATTATGTCATAGTATTTCTTGCAGTATGAGTGCTATATAGCATAACTATTTGTAATAATAGCCCGATGGTCCTGTCTATGCTATTATGTGTGCCATGTAGCAGGACTCTATCAGAGTATGACAACATCATGTCTGCTATATAGCAATAGCACAATATACCTATCTATGGTATTATGTGTGCTATCAGATTTTATAATATTATGAGAGCACTATGTGTGCTACATAGCAAATGTTAGTGTAATAGTAGCACGGTATCCATGTCTATGCTATTACGTGTGCTATGCAGAGTGTGATATGTGTAATAATAGCACAATATCCCTGTCTATGCTCTTTTGTGTGTTATGTAGAAGAAATGTGTTATAATATGAGAGCACTATGTGTGCTATATAGTAGACGTGTGTGATGTGTGTGTAATAACAACTAAAAATCCCTATCTATGCTATTATGTGTTATATAACAAAATTGAGCATGTAATGAAAGCTGAGTTATCTATCTATGCTATTATCTGTGCTATGTAGCATAGCTATGTGTATTTATACCAATGCATCTGTAGCTATGCTATTATGTGTGATATATAGCAAAATGTAATTCTAATGCATTGTTTTTTCAAGCAGACAGAGTATTTCTTGAAGTTTAAAGATAGCCACCCACATGTGACAATTGGGCAAAGGTCCTTTGAGAAGCTGAAGCCTTGGTTCGTGCGAAAGTTGAAAGATCGAAATACTTGCTGTTGTGTTTATCATATCAAACTGATGTATCTCAAAGATGCATTTAATGTTATGCGTTCATCTGCTTTTGGTTTTCATGGGAGGTCATGTACATGTAAATGCAATGTTTGCAAATCAGATGGGGTGAATGCAGAATGTCTTTCCGTTGAGCACTCGTTTTCAGGGATCACGAAGTTGTGGGAATCATGCGTATGTACAAAGGCTGAGGGGGATATGTTCCATAAACACACCTGCTTGATGGGACAATGCAAAAACTGTGGTGTGGAAAAGCTCAGCCTTTCTCCACGAGAACTTGCAGAGATGACAAAGACAGTTCCACTGCAAGTCTTCGAGGACATTAAAGTTCAAACTAAGCATGGTCTAAGTAAGAGAAAGATGTTGTCAGTCAAACAGGTGGCTTTAAGTGAGCTGACAAGGAGGATAAAAGACGACATCAGAATCTTCATCAAGCACAATTTCACTTACAGATGGCAGGCACATCAATACAGAGAATGTTTGAAGGTGTTTCCTTCAGATACCATTATATCTGTAGTAGACTTTGCTGAAAATTACTCGTTCAAAGAGCAAAATGAAGTACAATCCATGCATTGGCATACAAATCAATGCACCATCCTTGTTCACATAACGTACATGCGTGACAACGAAGATGACAATATTATGAAGCATATGCATTTCTACATCTCCGATGATAGGCAACATGATACGCTATGTGTCCAGCATTGTTTTCTTCTTTGTGATCAGTGGCTTAAAGACCAGGGGCTGAATTTCAAGAAGCACTGGGTGTGATCAGATGGTGCAGCCTCACAATTTAAGGCTGCAAGGCCATTTTACTTTGTTGCTAGATATTACCAACTAACAGGTACCGAGATGACAAGGAATTTTTTTGGCTCTGGCCATGGCAAGGGGGAGCATGATGGCGCTGGCGCTGTGATAAAGAGAGCCCTTACACATGAAAAACTCAAGAGTAATGGAGTTGTTCTTAGGCAAGTTGCAAACGTGGTTGCATTTTTGACGAGAACAATGTCCAATGCTGCATGTAGCTCTTATGCACAATCCACTAAAGCAGGTCCTACTATAAATAGGAAATTTTGGCTAGTAAAAGAGACAGAAGTGGACAGGTCTAATCTATGGGATTGTGAGAGAGTACCACTATCTCAATCACTCCATTGCATTTCAGGATTTTGTCGTCATGATCCTACTCAATTAAGGACCAGGCGGCTTTCTTGTTTTTGTGATGCTTGCATGAAGGGCCATTGGAGGACTTGTTCCAGCAAATCATATGCAGGCAAGTGGACACATAAGGCATTGAAACCACTCTCTGAGGTAGCAGAAGAGACTGAGGTACCAGAAGATGAAGCTGCAATGTTTGAGGGATCCCTGGATATGCTGAGGGAGTATCTCATTGAAGGTGATAACTTTGCAGTCAATGCAGACGCTAGCAATGCAGAAGGTGTAGAGTTCTTTCTTTTGAGATGTACAAAGAGAAAATGGATGACAGATTGCATCTTAAGAGATAAGTGGAAAAGCAAATGCGATAAAAACACTTATGTTGTCACAGGGTGTTATTATCAACAGCAAGAGGGGGACCCAAATCACTACACTCTACTTGATGATAGGGGAGTTACTAACCTGTACTCTCACCTTGTTCGGGCAATCAAGTTTGACATGCCTTTGGTAGATGCTACCTCAAAGACATATTATTTATCTCCGGAAATACATGAAACCATTTACAATGCCATGCCCTATGAAGCAGCATGATACCTATTTAACAGTCTTATATTATGTTCTATATAGCCTTCACCATTCAGTACCTCCTTACACATGTCCATTGTGCTATGTATCACATAGCACACAACCACACAGATCACATAGCATAGAATCACACACATTTCAGATAATGAGGTTACTATTGTGAACATGTTGCACCTTGAAAAAATTTAGCCAAGATATTTGTCGGAAACGATTGGGAAGAAAACATTATCAAGAGCATCCCATTCACTTTCTTGATGAATCTCAGGTAAACATGTCTCATTCTTACAATCATCTCACTCTTATGAATAGCTGCCCATTGGGTGTTATGGAGTTGTGTACATGCTACTATATGTGATATGTAGCCAAGTAATGTGTCAAGATAGTCCATTGTCTCTACCTAGGCTATTATGTGTGCTATATTGTACAAGTGTGTAATAATAGCCCAATGTCCCTGTCTATGCTATAAAAGGACTCTATTGTAGTAAGATAGCAACATGTGTGCTATACAGTAAAAGTGTGTGTATCACATAGCACAATGTTCCTGTCTATGATATGATGTGTGGTATGTGAAAGAGCTATATTACATATTGAGAGCACTATGTGTGCCATATAGCGTAAGTGTGTGTAATAAGAGGCCAATCTCCCTATCTATGCTATTATGTCATAGTATTTCTTGCAGTATGAGTGCTATATAGCATAACTATGTGTAATAATAGCCCGATGGTCCTGTCTATGCTATTATGTGTGCCATGTAGCAGGACTCTATCAGAGTATGACAACATCATATTAGCAAAATATAATTACATCATATCACCAAAATAAAATTACATCATTCAATCATTAAGTTTAGAGAACTTTGCACAGGTCAGTTTTCTGTATAGTAATCGCAAGTACATTAAGTGCACAAAATGCTGTATACATGATTCCATAACCACAATCAACCTTCCTTACATACTTCTCGTTGACTTCTATAGTGGCTGATGACACGAGAAGACACACTGTCCGAAGGATTTTCAAACTGGTTCATCTTTGAATAAGCATTAGGGCTGGGTGAGACTGTCTACTTGACTAACCAAGGGAACAATGTGCTAACCAGGTAAATTGGGGACTGACAAATATCTATTGGTTCAAATGAAGTAGGACAGACACAAGTCCCGAGAGGGTTGAGCAGACACTTATAGAGTGTGTCATCCACCACCAGTGTATTATCAGAATTGAACTTAGGATGGTGCTTCCAAAAGTCTTTCAAACACTTGAAAAATATGGGCTTTGCGTTATCTCTACATGGAGGGATCCCAGGAACTTCATTTAGATTGAAGCTCGCCTCTCTACACCCCTCTTGACCGATAATATTGAGGAAATGCTGTTTGTTCAGCCTAGGAAAGCATGTACTCAAAGCAAGTGCTAGATTGTACTGGGTCATGCAGCTCCATAGTGCAACTTGTTCTCTTTGCAACAGTGCATGAAAAAAGATTGATGCATTGGGCCTGACCACATATTCAAATTGCATCTTTCTTGTAGCATTTGGCGCAGTGACTACCTGATACCTTGATCTTGCCCAATCAGGAATACTGCTTCTCGCTATTCCTTTGTAGAAGGAGACCTTATACCTCCTTATGAGAAGCCCATTCACATCCAGTATGATTCATAAATTGTCCCTTCTCTTCTTGTCCTCAAAAGATGCAGGAGGTAGTGCAACAATTTGTACTCGCATTACCACAAGACACGGCCTCTCTTGCCTCTCAAATTCATGTCCATTTTTGGCCTCTTTATCAGCATTCTTTGTACCTGCCTCATCTGTATCTGTAGCAGCCGCTCGACCCATAGGGACCTCTGGACTTTTACCTTTGGTATTCCCAATAGTGGGATCTGTACAAGACTCAGTTGTATCATGTGCAACTGCCTCTTTCGTGTCCACAACAGCCATGAAATGTTCTCCCATTTCCTCTCCCGATTGAGCTGCTCTGTCAGTGGGCACCTCTGCGCCTTTCCCTACCTCATTGTTTTGCTCTATACATGCCTCAATTGTATTATGTGTATTTGCCTCTTTCATGTCCGTAGCAGCCATGAGAAATTCTCCCATTGCCTCTCCCGATTGAACTGCTCTGTCGTATGCCTCAGCCGTGTCGGCAGAAGCCGTGACATCACCGTTACCCACTGTTGAGCCTATTCCGGGTACTCTCTTAGTGAGGTCCTTCTCACCCAAGCCTCCCATATCTTCAACAGCGGCATCTGTACCCTTTTCCTCCTCTGCATCAACAATGTCATCAGCTGCATCACTTGGACAGACTACCTGGGCTTGAGCTGTGACATCACTTGCACCCACTGCCTCACGTGTTCCAGCTTCTCTCTCAATGAGAACCTCCTCACCCATGCCTCTGGTATCCTCAACAATGGCATCTGTACCCGTAGGCACAACTGCATCAAGAAGGGCATCCATGACAGCATGAACAATACTTTCTGTTCCACCATCATTAACATTTCCATCAGCAGCATCATCTGTGCTAGCATCAACTTCCATAGCATCCACAATGTCATTTGTGTAGGCATCAACTGCCATAGCATCAGCAATGGCATCTGTGCAGGCATCAACTGTGGTAGCATCATCAATGGCATCTGTGCCAGATTCAACAGTGGCATCTGTACCCATAGCCACAACTGCATCAAGAAGGGCATATATGACAACATGAACAATAGTTTCTGTTCCACCATCATTAACATTTCCATCAGCAGCAGCATCTGTGCGAGCATCAACTTCCATAGCATCCACAATGTCATTTGTGCAGGCATCAACTACCGTAGCATCAACAATGGCATCTGTGCAGGCATCAACTGTGGTAGCATCATCAATGGCATCTGTGCCAGATTCAACAGTGGCATCTGTACCCATAGCCACAACTGCATCAAGAAGGGTTCCTATGACAGCATGAACAACACTTTCTGTTCCACCATCATTACCATTGCCATCAGCAACATAATCTGTGCGAGCATCAACTTCCATAGCATCCACAATGTCATTTGTGAAGGCCTCAACTAGAGTAGCATCAACAATGGCATCTGTGCAGGCATCAACTACCATAGCATCATCAATGGCATCTGTGCCAGATTCAACTGTGGTGGGGGTGGGTAATGTACCCTTTTCAAGTTTAGCACGGTCAACATCTGTATGCACATCATCATGCACAACCCGCACATAAACTGCATTAGGCACATTTGGAACAAATTCAGCAGTACTAGTAGGTGTGCAGGGATCAACTGTATCAAAAGACTCTTTTTTTTGCATGTAACCCCCCTGGAAGCTGTAGCACCCCCTCTTGGATTCTTCACAGGATAAGACTGAGCCAGTGAACCTACAGACCCCTCAACTGTATCAAAAGACACTTTTTTTTTGCATGTAACCCCCCTAGAAGCTGTAGCACCCCTTCTTGGATTCTTCACAGGATAAGACTGAGCCAGTGAACCTACAGACCCCTCATCTAGAAACTCTGAAGAGCGAGTGCGTCTCATGCAAGTTCCTCTTTTTTCAGCTTCTTGATTATCTACGACAAGAGAAAGTAGAAACATATTGCTAAACATGTATAGAAAATAAATCAAATAGTTTGCAACTACTCGATGCAAAGAATTAAGAGACATGTCACTAACAAATTCCAACACTTGATTAATCAATGAGCATGGATACAATAGGGGTGCAATGGATTGCACATGCCTTCTAAAGACATCTTCTAATTGCATGAAGTTACAAAAAAACACACTCATTGCTTTGCCTTTGGTTTCTTTCTCTTCCTAAATGAATCAAGAGGTATATCCATTGTGGGACTTCCACCTTAGTTCTTGGGAGTCGATTTCTTGCACTTTGGTGTTGGCTTCTTCCCCGCTGGAGGGGGTGTTGCTTTCACCGCATCTGCAACTGCCTCATCTGATGCATCATCTCTAGTGTCCACACTTGGTGATGCTTTGGCACTCAACGGAGAACGCAACAGCCTTCTTGGAGTTAGTTGTTGCCTAGGTGACCATCAAGATGTCTTCAACTACTCCACGTACTGCATCCCCTACGGCAGACTCTGCTTCAAGGGCTGGCTGCATCCCACGGGTAGACTCCGCTTCAAGGCTTGGCTGCATCCCTGGGGTAATCAGGCCATTCTTCCTTGTGGAATGCATCGTCTTGTTGGAGCAAGCATGCCATGATTGTTCTACAAAGCAAGCTATTTACAAAGTCTCACTTAGAGTATCCCAAAATACACACATAAATATTGATTTTGGTACCTACCAGTGGCCTGCGTAGAGACTCTCTCTGTTTTTGTCCTCAATGATTCTTGTATACAGGTCTCTGCTGCAATGTCTGTACCTGCAAATGATTTCATTAAATGCAAGATTTTAAACTACCAATGGAAAGTGGGCCTGCAATAGTAGTAGTAAATAATTGACATAGTGACTACCTGCACTTGATTCTTTCATCTCACTCTTCACCTTCAGACCAATCATATGCTTAGCTATAGGGGGAACAGACATGTTGCAATCTAGTGCAACACAATAGCCATAGTCCCTACATACATGCGCGAAGCATAGCATATGGTACACATGGGTGCAAGGCAGGGAGAATACATCCAAGCTTCTGGCATCGAATGGGAATCCACATCCTACACAATGGTAGAACCCATTGAGTGCCACCTCGCTAATGCTCTGCTTAAAATCCACAGGAGGAAAAGGCTTCATCAAACTGGCTCCCATGTTATGTGAAGTCCTCTCCATGGTAACACAAAATTTAAAGTGCTCTGATTCCTGTGCTATGTTGGTCTCTACTTCTGCAAGTAGTGCCTGTGAAACAAAGAAGACAACACAGGCACTAATTCTGCAAGTAGTGCCTGTGAAACAAAGAAGACAACACATCTAATTTAAGTCTCAATAACCCAACAAAAGCAGATTGCTGAAAAGAATATGCAGCGTGAATCTTATCCCTTATTTGCAATACCACATATAAGACAAGCACTTACTCTATATGCTATAAACACAAGCTTGATGTGGTATATGATATGCACTGTGCTATATAGCACATAGCACAGTCCAAGTATAATGTGCTATAAGTGCTACATAGAGTATGCATTGTAGATCATAGCAAAGAGACTTTTTAAAATACTAGATAAAGCCCAAACATTTTCTCTATATGCTATATAGCACAAGCTTGTTGGGTATATGATATGCAGTGGGCTATATGAGACATAGCACATAGCATATAGCAAAAATATTGTGCTATGTAGCACATACCACAATTAGAGATGTGCTATGTAGCACATAGCAAAAATAGAGATTGTGCTATATAGCACAATTCACTATTCCACACACTCCAGGGCTATATTGTGAACATATAACACACAAAATGTGCTATTTAGCACATAGCACATAAAAATATTGTGCTATGTAGCACATATCAATATTTAACACACACTTCAGGGCTATACTGTGAGCATATAGCATACAGGTATGCTATATAGCACATATTACACATGTCCATTGTGCTATGTATCACATAGCACATAACCACACAAAGCACATAGCATAGAATCACAGACATTCCAAATAGATGAGGGTACTATTGTGAACATGCTGCACCTAGATTGAACTATAAAGCACATAGCACATAACCACACATAGCATATAACCACCCATTCCATGAAGATGATGGCTATGTTGTGACCATATAGCACATAGCACATAGCATATAACCACCCACTCCATGAAGATGATGGCTATGTTGTGGCCATATAGCACATATTTTGTGCTATATAGCACATAACAGAAATAGAATATGCTCATACAGTACATAACCATACAATCCATAACACTCTAACCACATAACCACATGGAAGTGAACCACATACTCCAAAACAAAGTGAAGCACATGTAGGAGGGTATGCACCTTTGCTTTAGCCACATTGGCTTCTAATTCAACAACGTTCTCTCTAGTAGTACTCGAGAACTGTCCAATCAAATCAATCAGGCGTTGTCGAGCTACAGGGTCTTGCACGCAATCAATCTCCGTTTGCAACTTTATGGCCAAAGTGTTTGAGCTTTGAGCACCCTCAGCCCTATGCAATTCTCTGACTTGATCCTCTACCTGCGGTAGACATCCCAGTGTCTCCACACAAGCTTTTGTAAGAACTCCGACCGAGCATGGTATGCCTTCACTTTCTTTTGGCTACCTAGAACAGGCTTTGGGCATATAAAGACAGCTTCCCAATCCTCCTCAGAGATGTCATTGTTTCCTGTCAAGCTACGCGGATCAACTCCCTCCAATGGCAATCCACGCTCCATATGAAATTCCTCGGCAAGACGACAAAACTTCGTATGCAGAGGTGGTTCAATGTTCCTAACTAGACTGCTGCTTGCTTGAATCGGATGCTTTGAGGAAGGTGCCATGATGCAGTCTCAAGTGATATACCTGCACATCATCCAATGAACTCATGAGACGTGGTGTGCCCTTGCTTATCATCCGTGCTAAAAAGAAACAAGAACTTCATGGGCCTTCTCTTGTAAGCAGGGCATTCAAGGTGATGTGCTACGGGATTTGCCCCAAGATTGCATGCAGCTTGTGGACTAGCAAATTACCTCGGGAGCTCGCCTCTTGTTGCAAATGAGCAAGGTGTGGCACTCATGCAGCTCCAAATGCAGCTTAATGTAGCTAAATGATCCCAAGTGGGGCGCGCGTGCTCAAGCAATAGAGAGTGTACATGTTCAATGGGAGAGACATACCTCGAAGAGAAGAGGGCGGTTACTGCAATCGTCCTTGAAGCAGCCAAGCTTGTACAGTAGAAGCTCTAAGCACAGTAGACCTTGGGCACGCGCGCGCGCACGCGAGAGAGAGAGAGAGAGAGAGAGAGAGAGAGAGAGAGAGAGAGAGAGAGAGAGAGAGAGAGAGAGAGAGAGAGAGAGAGAGAGAGAGAGAGAGAGAGAGAGAGAGAGGCGGGGGGGTCGAGGGGCACGGTGTTTGAAACTGCCAACTACTCATGAAACAAAGTGGGTGTGTGAAGGCTGAATTTTTTAGTATAACATTTTTTAGAATATAAATTTGGACGTCTGAAATATGGCACCAGTGACCACACCCCCAATGTCATGCTATGCTATTTAATTATATCACATATATAGCTTTCCACCTATTCATGCTTTCACCCAGTAATTGCTAGTCATTATCTACGTACGAGAAGTGTGAGTGGATTATTTGTGTGTCTCTCTAGAAGATTGTAGCTATAGTCTTACTTATGTCAAACAATTGTATGTTTATGGATTAATGATAAATAAGTCATGGATGTTTATGCCTTCAGCTTATGGCAAGAATTTCATGATTGTTGTGCGGGTATATAGGTAGTTTGTGGGTTGGCCTTTAAATAAATATGGCCATTTTATGAATTCTTTGGTTTCTTTTCACATATGTAAGACTCTCTTTGACCTGATCAATTCTTCAAAATGTGTGTGGTAAGTACTAACTCAAGGAGAAAGTTGTGATAACTATAATCTAGAATTAAAAATGCTCAATAAATGCCCTAGTAGGCCCTGCCAATTTTGAACCCATTTGTTTTAACACTAATCTTGGTGGATGCTCTGAGGCTTTGAGGGAAAAGAGGGATTTGGGGAGGGGGGGGGGGGGGGGGGGGGGGGGGGGGGGGGGGGGGGGGGGGGGGGGGGTTGGGGTTGGTAGATGCCATGTTGGGATTAAAAGGGCAAATGATGGTACGTGGCGGGGTAGGAGAAGAGCAGAGGCTATAACTGCAGGCGTCAGGTGCTAGATGGCGGGGAAATTGTGGAGAGGGAGAGGCACACATGGCCCAATGACCAACTGTCTCATGGAGATGCCGTCTGGAAAAGGAGAGAAGCTATCAGATGGCGTGCGAGAGATAGGGCTTTTAGAGGTCATGAGTCGTGACCTCTCTCTCTCTCTCTCTCTCTCTCTCTCTCTCTCTCTCTCTCTCTCTCTCTCTCTCTCTCTCTCCCCATATGAGTGTTGTTCAAGGTCCCTATCTCTGTGTCCCTCTCAAACAAGCACGCATACAAGAACAATCGGTTCCTCCAGGCGGCGCACGACAGAGGCGGCAAGCATATGAAAGACAATAGGAGTCAAAGAGCATCATATGTAGTGGGTTCAGACCTGAAGACCCAGCATAAAGCGCGCAATCTGCATTGACAGGGATTGCACAGTCATGAGCTGAGGGGATGCAAATCTCTCTCTCTCTCTCTCTCTCTCTCTCTCTCTCTCTCTCTCTCCTCTCTCTCTCTCTCTCCTCCTCTCTCTCTCTCTCTCTCTCTCTCTCTCTCTCTCTCTCTCTCTCTCTCTCTCTCTCTCTCTCTCCCCCAAAGCCTTGTGCGGCCCTCGCTACCTACAGAGCTTGCACAAGTTTCTTTTCTCTATTGCTCCTCCCCGAGATGAGCTGCAGTGGGAACGAGGGAGAAGGGAGAGGTGTGTGTGTGTGTGTGTGTGGTGTGTGTGTGTGTGTGTGTGTGTGTGTGGGGTCGCAAGTGGCACGAGGAACAGTGGATCAACAAGGTCCGATAGAGGCGAGATGAAGAGGGTCGAGACAAACAACACGTCAGTGTGAAGATGAGCGGTTGGTGGACGCAGGGATGCACCCTCTGGCACAGGCGATGCAAAGAAGGACGATGTTGCGCAGTGGACACAGACGTAGAGGGAGCGATGGCGACAAAGGGGGAGGGGGACAGAGCAGGTGACAAGTTGACAGGCTCCTTTTCGCTTCGAATTCAAAGATTCCTTGGAATCTCAATAGGAAATTAATTGAGTTTTTGGTGCGTAGACCCAGTAGGTAGTAAACACAAAATGACAAAATGAAGCATGCATAGTTTGTATATGAACATGGGATAAAGTCAAGTGTTGTCACGTACTGGGACATACTGGGTCGATTGTTCCGTCCATTAATTAATTTGACATGAAGATTCCTTCCCCTCGTTAATTTTTACAAGCAGCCACTCACTTGGACCCTATGCACACGCTCTATTCTATGTGCGTGTCTCCCTCTCGCCCCCTCGGCCTGCTCTGTGTTCCTGTCCCTCTCATCCCCCATCGTCCAAGGATGTCGCTTGCAGCTTCATCAACCCTTTACTGAACACCACTAGACAACATACTGAACACTCTCTCTGTCTCTCGCTTGCCTCGTCCACAGAACACTGTCTCTGTCTCTCGCTTGCCTCGTCCACACAATTCCTGCATCCGCGTCCAGGCATCGAAGCATTGTGACCCACATAACAAAGCAATTACAAAGACCAATACAGGGCCATTGCCTCGCGTCCGAGTTTTGTTACCCCAGCCCCAGCACAAACCCTTTGTGTCCCCCCTTCGCCCTTGCATCCAAGGCTACAATGGCGTCACCGTCAACTACAATGGCGCGAAACCAGAGAGAGAGAGAGAGAGAGAGAGAGAGAGAGAGAGAGAGAGAGAGAGAGAGAGAGAGAGAGACTACGTGTCCTACAGACCTGCGTCCTTCCTCAGTCTGTGTCTCGTCGCCTCTCTGGATCACCTGCACGTTTCCAAAAAAATCAGCTCTCTATACATACACACACACTCTCTCTCCCTCTCCGCTCCACATGCCATAAAACCCTTTTTTCTCCTTGAAGGCACTAGAGCACCTACCCAGATTGTCCTAAATTTGACGTGCTTACAAATTTTAGAGGGACATACTCGTTTTGTTGAAAATGTAGGGAGAGATCACAC
Source organism: Adiantum capillus-veneris (assembly GCF_014529385.1). Taxonomy (NCBI): domain Eukaryota; kingdom Viridiplantae; phylum Streptophyta; class Polypodiopsida; order Polypodiales; family Pteridaceae; genus Adiantum; species Adiantum capillus-veneris. Next base: position 5,514,899 of record NC_140938.1, read on the forward strand.
TATGCTCATTGTTGAAATTTCAAAAAGCAATCAAGAATGTTGTTTTGCATAGATTATTTACATTAAACACTATCTTCCTTTGAAGCTAATTTATTCAAATTTAGTGTAAAATATAAATTCTCAATCTTTGCCTGAAAGATTGGCTCAAAAGCTAGTTTGGTTTGAAAAAGAGTGAACGTGTCCTTGTTTAATATAAAGTAAATAGAGTAAATGTTTTGTACCATCATCAAAAAATCAATTAAGGTCAAGTTTATATTTTGGTTTTTATAAGAATTGAGTTTTATCTATGGCGCTTGAAGATCCACAATCTTCCTTTGAACAACACTATATATATATATATATATATATATATATATATATATATATATATATATATATGTATGTATTCATTGCATCCATACAAAAAAAAAACAAATGTTTATTAGTCCTTTATGCATTTTGCAAGCCTCTACATACTCACTACTTGTTATCAGTGTCACTTACTTTCCTAGTTTTACACCATTTAAATTGTGATTATGAAATGCATTTAGCATGCTTTTAAAATATATATATATAATAAACCAATTTCTTGTTCTTCCAACCTTTCAAAATTCAACACTATTAAATAACTTCCCTAATCAAAAATCAAAGTCAGGCTTATACATTAATTCTTGCCTCCACTTAAGTAAAATTATCTATGTTTACTTTATATCATGCATTTTTATAATGTCCATATGGACATATCATTACAAAAATCATGTTTTCTACGCCTCGAAATGCATGTTAGTAGAAGATGTCCAAGATGTAGTATACCAAGCCTATATAACAGGCATAAGCTTGCCAAATGTTTGAGCCAAAATATACCAAGACTCGTCAAGGTCGGGGGTCGGGGGCAACCCCTTCCAACCATCTATCTGCTGCATCCTCTACAGTGTAATCCAATCCTTGCACCGTTAGATGCAGGACAAATCAGCACGCAGAATGAGAACAACTGACTGACGAATCAACTCTTTCCATATCAGCACATGGAATCTCCACCTACTGCTGCAAGCCAGACTATCAGAGGGCACTGCAACTCGTCTGTAACTGACATCTCAGCAGTTGGAATGCAATTAGCTTTTGACATATCAACAACTAGAATGCATTCGGAGCTGTCGACACATCAGCGATTAAAATGCACGGTTTTTCTATGTTGTTTGCTACAACATGCATGCTGTTGACACATCACAAGGAATCAACGGATCATTCGTACACTGAACTCATGTAATGGTGTCGCAACCTCCGATTTTCCTCTTCTTTCTGAGTACTTGGCCCCCTTCCCCCCGACACTTGACGATCGGGAATGGTCCCTTGCAGACCATTCGCCCTGAATCCATGCTCTTGCATGGCTCTTGGCCTCCCCGCCGATCGCCATAGAGTCGCTTGGATTCTGGGGAATGGTTAGCAAGGGACCATTCCCTAGACCATATAGTCAATTTTTTGCACCAATTATGGCAGCTACTACAAGAAAATAAAAAAATAACCGAGGCTAATTTGTTTGTTTTCTACTCTGTGTCATGAATGGCAACAAAAGAATAGTTTGAATAGGGTCTTTATCAAGGTATCCTATGACTGGGTCTATCTTCAAAACTCCAATTAATTTCACCAGAGATTCTAGCGAATTTGTGAATTTGAAAGAAAACGAACACGTGTGGTCGCCATTATCTGGTCTGCGTAGCCCTTGAAAGGAAGAGAGGAGGCTTGGTCTCTAGAGCTCGCCCTTAGACATGGCAAGTCTCTCCTTCCGCTCACAGAGAGCAGTTGTATCTCCCCCTCTCTTCATCTCCTACCGGGCTCTTTCCTTTGCCCGTCACCACACCATGGCGATCATCTGCATCCTGTCGGCGATGGCACTTTTTTGAGCTGGAATCTCAAATGCGATGATTATCCCAAAGACACAAGGACACAAAATCTCTCTCTCTCTCTCTCTCTCTCTCTTTCTCTTTCTCTTCGCGATGGGGTGCATGGTGAAGCCATTCTGAGCATTACGACTT